>NW_023270504.1:8812280-8871836 GCF_011800145.1 Mirounga leonina
AATAAATAAATAAATAAATAAATAAATAAATAAATAAATAAATAAATAAATAAAATAAAATAACTGATGGAGGGTAGAGAAGATTTAATGCTTATGGAATTCATTAAGATTTCATATTGTTCTGAAAAGGGATTTTCATTGTCCTTTACTTCCATGAGTCATGTTATAGTTTTCCAGAAAGAACTGAAGGAAAATGGAATAAAGATATTGAGATGACTTTTTCAAATATTTGTTATAGAAATTGTCAAACATATAAAAAGTAGGGATAATACTAGTATGAATTGACATGCACCCATCCCCCAGCTCCAACAGCTATCAACATAACGCCAATCTGTTTCATTTCGCCTTCTATCCCCATTCCCTTCCCTTCTACATGCTAGATTATTTTGGAGTAATTCTCAAACATCATCTCACTTATTTGTAAATACTACACTATGAACTCGTTCACGATGAGGATTCTTCGGGTTTTTTAAAAACATATTCCCAAACATAATATCACTTCCGAAAAAAGTAATAATAGTATTGAGAATATGATATGTTAATTCTATTCTCTCTTTTTCTCTCTGCTTTTTAACAGTTGGTATGCTTTAATGAGGATCTTAGCAGGTTTATATATTGCATTTTGTTGTTATATCTCCAGTGTTCTTTTAATACATAGGTTCATCTTTTTGTTTGTTTTTCTTTCATTTATTGACAAAATTTATAGAGTATCTCCTATTGTGAATTTTGCTAATTTGTGTTCCTGTGGTGTCATTTATTGTGTTCCTCAGTCCCTTGTATTTCTATAAATTGGTCAGAATCACATTTTTTTTTAAATTTTTGCAGGAATACCTCATAGATAGGGTTGTCGACTTCCTATTGCATCATATCAAGAAGGACATGTGCTTAGTTGTCTCTTTTTGTGATTGATTTTTTTAAGTAAGGTCAGCCAAATCTTTTCATCTCATCAGCTTTTCACCTAGCAATTTTAGCAAATATTTATGATCCCCACCTAAATCAATTATTTCATTAGGGGTTACAAAATTGAGATAATCCAATTTTATAATTATTTCTTCACTTATTAGCTGGAATTTTTCCCATAAAAGACAGCTTTTCTTCATCAACTATTTATTTGCTTACCTTAAAGTATAGGAAAGGCATATAAATGCTTGATTCTTTCTTTTATCAATCAGGATAATGAGCTAATTCCTTAGCCCCTGGCAAAGATCACCAATGGACTTTTTAAAAGTATTATTGTAAAAGTATTGTAAATGTATTATTTTATGGTTTTAAAACATATTTATTATGTTTCAAGTCTACTGCTATTATTTTTTTCTTTCTATGCTCAAATCATCCTGTCTTTGGGTGGTGAGAGCATCTTCAACTTAGTTCCTGAGTTCTTTTCAGGACATACTAAAGCAAAGAGATGCTCCATGTTCATCTTGTGTATTTCCTGTCCTAGATCTGGAATCTGCCATTTCTCCAAGGTTCCTTTTAATGAAAAATGGTATTTAGAATCTCCAGTCTAGTTGCAGAGTGGACCACTATTTCTAGATCTTTTCAGTAGTCAAAGCTATGAAAATAGTTGAGAAGTTTATACTAATATTTCCAAATCAAATTTTGGTTACAGGATTTTTACTTATTTGATTTATATCTGCCTTATTTCACCGAAAACCTTGGTTCCTAAATGGAATAATGTAATTATTTGTTTTATCTTATAATAATTTCAGAAGGACAATATGTTAATATTAATATTATGATTATTGAGTAGAATTTTGATTATTTACAAGACTTTTTTTTTTTTTGCATTTATTTTGTCCTTAGACTATATCCTACCAAGGATATACAGAAAAATTACTGTTTTAAAGTCACTTTGAAATAACTGTTTTCTAGGTGGTTAAGCCAGAAAACTAAAAAAAAAAAAAAAATTGGTTATTATTTTCCTTTAGTTTTCTAATTTTAGGGTGCAGTATTTAAGTTTTGTTATTTTAGGATTATACAAAGTATTTGTTACCAAAGTAAAATCTACAAAATATTTTGAAAGATCTAACTTTTATCTCTAACCCTTTACCCAATTCCCATTCTCACCTAAAGGTAACCATTGTTATTAGCTTTTGGTTTATCTTGATATTTTTTTTAAAAAGGTAAATATGTGCACATGTGTGTGTTTGTATATTGTCCCTGTATTTCTTAGCTATAAAATGGCATAGAATACACATACTGTATACATTGTTTTTCTCATTTAATGACATATCTTTGCAATCACAGCTACATGGTACTCATTTCATTGGTATTACTTTAGGCTTATTCAAATAGTCCACAATTAATGGGCATTTGGGTTCTTCCTAGTCTTTTGCTATTACAGAAATGCTACAATAGTCTTCACTAATTACAATTTATTTGACTAGTATTTTGATAAGGACTTAGATTATTTCAGATCTTTCCTTTTATAAACCAAAATATGATAACCATTCTTCCACATACAACTTTGGTTATCTTACTAGATTGTAAGCTCCCTTTTTAAGATTATTATTATTTTATTTTTTATTTTTTATTTTTTTATTATGTTCAGTTAGCCACCATACATTACATCATTAGTTTTTGATGTAGTGTTCAATGATTCATTAGTTGTGTATAACACCCAGTGCTCATCACAACACATGCCCTCCTTAATACCCATCACGCAGTTACCCCATCCCCCACCCCCCTCCCCTCTGAAACCCTCAGTTTGTTTCCCCGAAGTCCATAGTCTCTCATGGAAAGCTCCCTGAGAGTTTTTCATTTCATTTCATTTATTTTATTTTATTCCTGAAATATACATAACAGAAAGCTCCTCAATTTGAGGGCATTCTGGACTTATTGATTAAGCTATGCAGGTTTTGAAAAATACATCTGGAAAACACATGTATCTTTTTGGAAAACATATATGCATCAGTGTGTTAGTTATCTTCAAGATTAACAAAATAAAAATACTTTTCTGCCAAATAGATTTTTATTTGTATTTTGTTTATAGCAAAGTTTCTCTAAACAGAAATTATTCCCAAATAAATGCAGAATAAACTTAAAGGAAGGGAATAAGAGAAAGAGTAGTTCAATTTTTGAGCAGCTGCCATACTCAAATAAATCAAACAGCAAAAATTAATTGTGGATCACTAATCTAGGTGCTGGGAATAGTGTTAAATTAAACACATAGCATCCTGGTCTCAAGGAGCTGATTTTCTAGTGGGAAGACATAAATTGGAAGACACAGATAATAAAGACATAGAGAAATACATAATATATTTTAAGAAACTGATAATGGTTAGAGGGAAATCCTTGGGAAGGGGAGGGGGTTAGGATTCAGAGCACAGTGATGGTGCAGCCCCAGATAGGAATGTGGGTTGGTGCATTTGTGGATGGGAAAATATATATATAATATATATTATATATAACTGATGTGTATATGTTTTCAAAAAAGATATTGATTGCATGTTTTCCCAGGGAAGAATGCCGTGAGAGTGGGCGATGAGAGGGTAATAGGTGTAAAGTAATTGATTTGAAAAGTAGGAAAGTGAAGTTCCTAGGTCAATACTGTGTTTGGTAACAAAAGCTGTTCTTCCAGCTCACTTTGTTAAAGGAAATTTGACTGCCTATGATCTGGCCAAGGGGGTTAAGAACATTATTTCCCCGCCCTCATTAAAGTGATTAGAGTAAGAACTAGCACTGGACTGGTAGGCAATCCATAGATTGTAATGTCTAGCCTGTGGCATATCACCTTTGACATGGCACGCAATGGTTTTAAGCAATCAGTTTCCTTTCTTAGGAATTTGTAATTAGGAAACTAACGAGAATGAGGCAATTAGCAGCCAGTGCAGAAGCTGAAAGAGCACAGTGAGAGATGCTATTACCGAGTTGAAGCCCTGACAAGCTAAAGTTAGAAGAAAGCAAACAATATGCTTAAGCTGAACAAATATTTTAGAAAGATTAGAAAGGATATGCAGAGAGAGGAAAAGAAGGAAGGGAGGTGGAACAGAACCAGTATAGTTGCTTATCTCATGAAAACATTCCAGGCCCAATTCCAATCACATGTTTCCTTAGAGGGAATCCACTTTGACTTGTACTAGGCTTAGTTGGTATAGAGGACAGCTGCCATCAAGGTGTACCCAACGCCTATTTTCTCTCTTTTTGCTAAGAGCACCCTGATTTTTCTCTAGGAAAACTGTTCTTTCTCACTAAGGTCCATGAAATTTGGGTGCAATTAGCCCATCTACTCATTCCTTATGTGGGCATATGACCCATGTTTAGTCAATTATCATTCCTTTAATCACAATAATTGGCTCATAGAAGGCCCTAGGACATAATAAAAGCCAATGAAATTCAATTTGGGAGGCATTTGTTGCAACTTTGAAAAGAGACCTTTGGCTGTGGTTGTTAAGAAGATAGGATAGTGGCTAATTTGCCACCATGTGAAGAGATCCAAAAACTGAAAGAAGAAAAAAAGCAGAGATGAGAGAAGGAAAAACAAGACTAAATTAAGATGTCATATTAACCCCTGGATCTATCCATGTCTGAAGCTGAAAAAAATGCAACTACACCAAGCATGGAAAGGATAGGTCTAATATCCTAATCCTAAGCTACATATGCTTTTGGTTAGAAAAATACGAGTGACAAAGATAGAGATCCAGATTCAGAATACAAAGGGGAAAATTGGTATGAAACTGGTTGGGACCTTACCTTTGAACCTCTTCTTCCCATGGATTTTCTAGCATTTCAGATTTTTTATATCCTGTTATCACCTCCAAAATACTTCTGATTATTCTTTGCTCATTTTCCTCTTTGCTGGGGAGGAGATATAGAAGACCAAAGTTGTTCCTTGGTTTCTGAAGCTTACCTATTCCTATTAAGAAGTATTGTTTTAAAAATATTTTTTCTTTGTTTGTGGTGTTCGTTATTTTGTTGTTTTTTTTTTTAACTCTGCCTTCTTACCTGAAAGGAGATCTGAATTCCAGATCTAATTATGCCTCTGATCAGCCCTGTGACCTTCAGTATCTCATCACTTTCCTCCAGCTTAGTGCAACTTTCTTATTTGCAAAAGAGAAGGCACCAGAGCTGACCTCTAAGGCAGGAAGAGAAAAAAATCTGGTACTTGTGCTCCTATCTCCTCTACCCACTGCCTTAGCCTAGCGCATGAATCACTGAGCCCAGCTTTAGATAATTCTCATGAGAAAGAAATCCTGTTTGCTTTATCTGCTTTGAGGTTTCTTGAAGCCCTGAATTCTGTGATACTTCCAAAGAAGAATTTGATGAAATTTAATATTTTATTTTTAACTTTATCTCCTACAAATTAACTTCTTTTCATAGATAACTGTCAGCAATCAGGAAAGAAATTTAATCTTAGAATTTTAAAGTTTTGTTTAAAAGCTTAATATCAGTGGGGTGCCTGGGTGGCTCAGTCGTTAAGCGTCTGCCTTTGGCTCAGGTCATGATCCCGGGGTCCTGGGATCGAGCCCCGCGTCAGGCTCCCTGCTCAGCGGGAAGCCTGCTTCTCCCTCTCCCACTGCCCCTGCTTGTGTTCCCTCTCTTGCTGTCTCTGTCTGTCAAATAAATAAATAAAATCTAAAAAAAAATAAAAAATAAAAAAATAAAAGCTTAATATCAGAGTATAGGTTGTATAAATGAACTCTGACAGAGTCTACCATTAAGTATACTAAAAGAAAGAAATTGTGCCATTACAGTCAATAGTTTGTCAAAAATACTTTTCTTTTTTAAAAGATTTTATTTACCTGACACAGAGAGAGAGCGTGAGAGCAGGAACACAAGCAGGGGGAGTGGGAGAGGGAGAAACAGGCTTCCCGCGGAGCAGGGAGTCCGATGCGGGGCTTGATCCCAGCACCCTGGAATCATGACCTGAGCCGAAGGCAGACGCTTAACGACTGAGCCACCCAGGCACCCAAAAATACTTTTCTTAAGAGGCTGAAGATTTGGAACATGGGCTAGAGTGACTGCATCAGCCTTTCATAGTCATCCAGGCTTAAGATGTGCACTCATCTATGGCTGCTCTTAACATCGAATCAGTGACATTTGGCTACATTTGTTCCTGCATGAACATTGGCATTGATACCAGGCTGGTCCAGCCCTTTATTATTTTGTGCCTAGAGCATTGCAATATGGTTATAATTTGTCTTTTGGACACATTATTTTTTCACTTGCTTCATCATAGACACATGCTCATATTGGCCTTGCTAAGACAATAGATTGTCATAGCATCTCCCTGCTTAAAACCCGCATTCCATGTCTCAGCTCCACAAACCATGGTTTGGTCCATATTATGTTTTCCCATTCCTCTATGTGAGCTTGCTGCTTAGCTTAATAAATTATGCCGTCAACTAGTATTTAGGGGGTAGCAAGATCTATGCTATGGCTAAATATACAACTACGAATAAGGCATTGCCCCTGTCATCCTAGAGCTAATATTCTATTGGGGTAGCCAGACAAGTAAGGAGGAGATAAAATACATTAGAGTGAACTCTACTATAGGGGAGAACATAGAGAATTATGGGTACCCAAAGCAGTGGCAAGTCATCCAGTCCTAGAGCCCCAACAAGCCTTGCTTGAAAAGATAGCATCTCAACTGAGTCCTATAAGACAAGTAGACTACTCTGGTCATTGGCCCTACATATGAGAAACACCCTTCAAGGCCAAGCTCAGACCTCAGACTATAAAATGTTTCCTTACCACCTGGTCAGTACCATTGGTCTCCTCTCCCCACTCTGAGCTTCGATAGCATTCATTCATTTATTCATTCAAACAGCAAGTACTTATTGTGTCCTATTACATACCAAGAGCTGTCTAGGCCCTGAGATACAGCAGTGAACAATTAAGTACTTGCCCTTGAGAACCAACATTGAATTGAAGTGAAGCAGTCAAGCAAAGAAATAAATATATAATATATCAGATGTGATAGCTCCTGTGAAGAAAAATAAAACAGGGTAAGAAAGAGATAATGGGGGATCTTATTTTATATAGGGTGAGGTCCCCCCTGCTAAAGTGACATTTGAGCAGAGAGGTGCATAAAGTGTGGAGCACTGAGGGAAGAAGTTTGCAGACTGAAGGAACATCAAGTGCAAAGGCCATGCAACCAGGAGTGGGTTTGGAGTTGTAGGAACAGCACTGGGTTGGTATTGGACATTTGGCTTCTCATTGGATATTGCCTCCCTTCATTATTGCCCTTTCACATGAGTCTGAGCTGTTTCTCTCAAGCATGTTTTCAGTGTATGGAGGCTAAGCTACTCTAACTTCACCTTCTTTATAATGTTGCTGCTTTTCTTCCTACTCCCAAATCCCCTGCATCCGTCCGGTGTCTTCATGAGGCTATCAGAAAGTGTTCACTGACTAAATGTGAGCTGGGATTTATTCATGTTCTTGATGTATTATATATGTTATAAGGCACTCATACTTTCCTTACCTGGCTGATATTAAAAGAGAACACTCCATAACCACTGAAAGAAAAGGGTAGGTAGTGAGGAGAAGGGTGCAGAAACAGAGAAAATACCCTCAGAGTACGAATTTCAGGAGCCTGTGAGTCTGCTTCAAGGGCAAGAACTAGAATACTTGTGGCAAGAAACACTTGTTTTTCTGCAGATTTTAATGTAGAAGGGGTGGAGTGGGAACCAGAATTAGACGGACAACTCCAAAAAATCGATTTAGTGAATTGTAGTCTGTGAGTTGATTAAGTATTGATCAGTGATCCAGCTCAGGTCTGAAACAGCCTTAGAACCACCTTCTGAATAAGCCATAAAGCAAAAGAATTGTTTACTGATTTAACTGGTAATCTTATTGGGTAAGCTGTGAAGTCCTTGGGAATAAGAAGTTAAGAAAGTTTGAAAATTCACTTAAATGTTTGTCTTTTTAAAATTGATGCTCCAACATCACTAACGCAAACAAGATTAATTAAGGAACAGATGGTCTTGAAAACTCTGGATTCTTTCTTATTTGAGACTCAGGAAGTACCTGATCCAACTTTCATTAGGTATTTTAGGATACATTTAGAATGTAAATTCTTTAGGTGCTGAGTTTGAATAGATCTCATGTTGTAGAGTAGAAGTGCAGTCTCTGGACCCCTGGGGATCCTGTGACATCAAAACTATTTTCATAATGATGGTAAGATGTTATTTTCTATTTATTATGTCCTGGTGGTAGGGAAATCTGCTGGTGTCTTTTCAGGAATCAAGTAGACAGCATCAGACATTGTGCTCTTTGTTGCCATGTATTCACTGTTAAAAAAAAAAAAAAAAGATGTCTTACTTAAGAATGTCCTTGACAAAGCAGTGAAAATCTATGAAATTTCAGCTCTTGACTACATGTCTTTTAAATATTCTGTACACATTAAGAACTTCTTCTGCATACCAAAGTACAATAGTTGTCTCTAGGAAAAGCCATTGCTTGAGTTGCGGCCTGAGTAACACTTTTACTTAAAAGAATGTCTACAAGCTATCATTTTATCAAAAATTAATGAAATGGGGGGGCCTGGGTGGCTCAGTCAGTTAAGCGTCTGCCTTCCACTCAGGACATGATCTCAGGGTCCTGGGTGGAGTTCCGCTTCAGGCTCCCTGCTCAGCAGGGAGTCTGCTTCTCCCCCTGCCTCTGCTCCCCTCCTGCCACCACATCCCTGCCCGCCCCCCCCCCCGGTCTGGCTCTCTCTCTCTCAAATAAATAAATAAAATCTTAAAAAAAAATGAAGTGGGTATGTTACTTTAAGGAAAATAATTGTAATTAAGCGCTAATGATAACATTTAAGCTTTCAAATGAAAATTCAAATTTTGTAAAAATTTGTATCTACCACTGTGAGCTTGAAGCTTTCCCAAATTTAAAAGGGACTTTTAGGATGACATTTGCATTTATTACGTAGATATCAACAAATGTGATATTTTGATATTGCTTAATGAAACGTGTCAACATTTGGAAGGTCTGCATAACTCAGTGAACCTATAGTTTTCAAATGATCAATGCATGTTGTTACAAAGCATGCATGTGTAAAAGATCCATTCAAAATATAGCATACCAGTGAATTTTAATGTAACACAGTACAAAAAGTTCATTGATATGGTTTCTGATTCCACACTGCAATAACCATTAATAACTTGTCAAGTTTTGGTGTCGTATCAAAAAATAAGATCCACAATTATCTGAAAGGCCATTAAAATATTCTTTCTTTTTCTAATGACACATCTGTGTGAGGCCAGATTTTCTTTATATACTTCAACCAAAGCAAATCATGGCAAAAATAGAATGCAGAATCAGATATGTGGATCCAACTATCTTTAGTTAATCCAAATATCAAAGATATTTGCAAAATGTGTAAAAATGACTCCCTTCTTGCTAGATTTTTCTGTCTTGGAAAATATAATTATTTTTCATTAAAAATATGTTATTTATATTAACATGTAATGAGACTGTCCCTGTTATTTTTAAATTAGTAAGTATTTAAATGTTCCCAGACTTCATTTCTAATATGATAAGTATCCATAGACATAAATTGATATAGACATATCTCTTTAGGCTGTAAACTCTTTAGAGTCCTTAATTTATGTAGTGTAAAGTATCCTGAGCCCAAAATGTGGGAGAACTGCTACTATCAAGGGTTAATAATTGTTATATAATGAAATAATCTAATGAGTATCAGCAACACAGAAAACAGTCTCACTGTCTCTTGTTGGCATGAATGTATACATAGATAAGAGGACTCTATACATGCATGGATAAATAGATAAATGCTTTCTCCTCACCTCAGACCTTGGGGGCAGGGAACTGAGTTAATCACAAATCTCAGTCTATGATTATTGGTCCCTGTAAAGTTCTGCTCCTGTTTTATTTAAACTCTTCTAATGTGTTTGCTATGTATCCATTTTTGGGTTTGTGTATGTACTTGTAAAACACATATTATGGTTTTATATTGCATATATTTTTAGATTTACATAAATGATACTGTGATATATAGAGAGAGATTTATATCTATATAATTTTCTTTCTTTTTTTCATCTTAGCATTATATTTTAAAGATCCAGCCTTGCTATTGCATGCTAATAAGAAAAACCAGACAGACAAATCATCTGACTTATGTATATTTTTCTCATCACACGCAGCTAGAGATTTTATGGCGGCATTTGAAAATTTTACCCTTTACCTGAGAAACATGAAAAATCACCTCTAAGCTATAAAATTCATACAACCAAGTACAAAATGACTTTACCATTTGCTCTCAAAGTCCATGCCATTGAACAGCTTTTGTTGATGGTCTATGTGGGCCTTGTGCTTGTTCACACCATCAGGGTTCCTTATAAACATGAGATGGACTGCAGAACTTCATTTTGTCTCCCCAACTGTATGATCTTAGGCAAATTACTTAACCTCTCTTTCAGTGTCACCTGTAAAGTGGGGTTAATAATAGTACCTGCTTTATGGTGTTGATGTATGAGTTAAATGAATTAATACTTGTAAAGTGTTGAGAATGATACCTGGAACATAGGAAACATTATATAGGTATTTGTGAAGTGAAATGAATGAAAAGAATATGCCATCTGAGAGCATCTAACTTGTTCCTATGAATCATAATCTGCTTTTCCCATTAGATCATTTCTCCCCTTTATCTTTCTGAGGAAAGTGTTTTGGTAATAAAACATCTCTGAATGGTTATAGATAGAGGTAGGAGGATCTTACTCTGTTATTTTATAGGCATTCAGTTTTCATGCCTTGTAAAAATCCCAAGAATGACATCATATCCTTTAAAACTTTTTATAAAAGTTCTAAGTAATGATTAGATTCTCAGAATAAGAATCAGGAGCAGAGATTCATTGATCAAAAAGATTCATGTGTGTTTAGAATAAGAAAATAAAAGGACTGTACATTTCACCTCAAATATAGTAAGTTGCCAAGCTCTTTAGGGACCACAAAGTTATCCTCTTTCTCCCCATCAAGACTCCTATGACCTCATCGTTCTCTCCTGGCCATAGAAAACAGAATTCCCAGTGCCAGGAGCTGTGAAGTCAGAGCAACTACAACAGCCTTCAGGTGCTTTCTATGACCAAGTAATTCCTGGCATGAGACATTACATTTTTCATTCTTTTATCCTTATCACTGATGATGATGTCATTTTGGAAACACTAACAATATCAGAAAAAGATGAGCATTTTTAATGGGATCTGAAGAAATCTTTCAAATGAAAGACCAGCGATGGGATGAATTTCTTAATTTGAAAAGCAGGCTAAATTTGTTTCAGACTGTTTTCCATTATAGGCCATTGCTAACTTTTTTTCCAAGAGTGTTGCAATCACTCACTTTTCAGATTGGGTGCCCTGGAATAAAGCCAGATTAACTCTGAGCTGTGAATTTTACAAACGCTCTTGTTTAACCTATAATCGATTTAAATAGAGCCATTCTACAAAATGCAAACATGGTAATTGGTGCAATTTTATTTTTTTGCGTGAAACAGCATACAAGAATATGCTGGCTTTGACTTTCTGGATCTTTGCACAGCCAGAAGTCTGGCAGAATAATCGCTGAAGTTCAAATTAGAGCCCCAGATGGAAACACAAACAGGGGCCACCACTGTGCCTTTTTCATGCTTCGAAGCTCAGTTCTGGACAGAAATGTGTTTCTAGTTAAAATGTAATCATTTCCAATTCCTTCTGATCACTGGATCATATTGGAAAGAAAAAGCCTGAGGACTACAATTGCTTTTAATTACCACTGAATGTTGACTGAAATTTTCATTTCCTTTCCATACAGTAGTATTTTTATAGAACAAACAAGAATAAAATAAAGATATGGCCTCTTTATACTTTAAGTGTATTTTGAGAAAGATCTTTATTAACATTACCCTCTTTGAATTAGAATTTCTTCTAATTGGATTGGATTTTCCCAACTTTCCTTTACTATGGATTGCTGAAAGAGCCAAGTCAGTTTAATATTCTTGAATGGTCAGGTTTAAAATTTAAATGGTTTTTGTTTTTGTTTTTTTAATTCAACAAGACTCAAGAGAACTCATATGCTTCTCTGATTAAAGAATTTAAAACTGTAAGATACTTTGGACAAGGTTTTCTTCCAAACCCACCATGCTTCTACCTCCCCACACCATTTTAAGAATGGTGTACACCAAGATTACTGAGAGAGACAAGGTAAAAAACAAATAAATCAAAAAGCCAAAAATATCCTCTCTCACAATAAAGCTTTATGGAATATTCAATATTTGAAATTTTACATTAGTTTTGATCTTCATATATTACTGAAATGCTATAAATAACAACTATTCTTCTTTTTAGCTGGTACCTAAGACATGTATTCTAAAACCCACGTAATAATTTTGGGTGAATAGTGGTACCCAAATTTTGTTTAAAATAGGAATGAATGGCAAATAGAAAGATGTTGCATGGCCTCATGTGACTTATTCTGCAGTGTTTCAATTCTGAACAACCTACATGGCGAAGTAAATGTACTTTTGATGCCTTTATGATTGTTTCAAGGTTTCTATCACAGATTAAAGAAAAATGTCCTAGGAAATTGATTCTACTGTAGAAATATATGATCTCTAACATGAATCCTGTATTTGGGTTTCCCAAGGAGACACTGGAAATAAAGAGAGGAAATTTATATGTATATCTAGTAAGATTTCATAAAGCAGTATGTTTAATCAATCCACAAAATGTTACTAATAGCATAAGCTGTGGAGTCAGAGATACCTAGGTGGTTCAAATCCGTCTTACTAATTCTGTGACCTTGGGCAAATAACTCAACCTCTCTGTTCTTAAATTTTCTTGTCTGATAAGTGGCTAATTCTAACCCCTCCCTCAAGAGTTCTGGAGAGAACTAAATCAGATAAAATGAAGTGTTTGGCATAATAACAGAAATATAGTTCTGAATAACAATTACAGTTGTTATGCTTAAGTATATGGCAATATACAAAAAAAGAATAAACTACTGGCCCTGCCTTCGGAAATACTATTTTCTCACTGAGGTTTTGATACGCATATGTGAAAAGTTGTATCTATTGCAAATCAGAATATGATTCAATGAATCTAATAAAAGCTTTAGTACTCTCGAGAGGAAGAAATTGCTCTGGAATGCAGTTGTCTGATAAGGCTTAATGGGAGAGAGAGGATTTGAGCTGGACTGTAAATGAAATGTAAGATTCAGATACTGAGAAAGGAGGTGTGGTTTATTTCAAATATGACCAATGGAAGGAAAATGGTCATTTACATGAGATTTTGTGGAATATCTCTAGACCAGTGAATATGTGCATTTGGCTAGAGTAGAAGGTCATTCTTGTCAGAGAGAATGTTGAGGAGATGTGGAAAGTAGATTATGGATGTCTTTAAAGGCCCTGGAGTTTTTTGAGTAGGGGAATGGGATGATAACAGTTGAGGAAGATGTATTTGGTTGCTTCTTGTTAGATAAGATGAAGGAAGGATCAGATGGAGGAAGGACAATGAATCAAGAGATAATTTATGGACAGAACAGGATGGAGGTTCATGCAATTGGAAAGAGAAGATCATGATAATACGAAATTAGATAATGTAGTTTACAACCATCACCTAGTTTAATCCTCTTAACAACCCTAAAGAATACAGCCAGACAGTGAAAATTATACAAGTTGAAGTTTGGTTTTCTGATTCTAGAACTCAGGCACTTAACCATTGTGCCATAGTGCCTGCTCCATATGAGAAAATTGGTGCCTAGAAGTTCATGCATTATTTCCCTCACAAATACAGTTTCTTTTTAGGTCAAATCCTAGCTTGATCAATACTGTAGAAATAAAGATCAACCAAATGAAAAAAGCAAAGTTGGGAAAGCTTCAGAGTGGACAAAAGGAAAGCTTTCAGATGTGTCCTGATTGGAGGTTGCTGGCATGGAGAAACTGAAGGCAGGCTAACTAGAAGTAGGGCATCTTGTGTGATTGGTTAGGGGTCTGTACTTAACTTCCTCTGCTTGGTCCTAAGTTGGAAGTGGGGACAAAAAGCAGGGAAGCTGTCAGTTACTAATCAAGTCCTGGCCATTTTGGGCTGATTGTTACAGAAGTTATTGTTTAGCTTCCTGGATTGTCACTAGAGATAGCAATCTGGCTTCCTGTAAGTCTGATTTAAAGTTGGCTGGCTTCCTAGGTTGTTTGCTGTACATAGAGGGGTTGGTTTCTGGACAGGTTGCTATAGGTTGTGAGTCAAAGTTCTATTTTTATATATGGTCTATCCATTTTCCATTTGTATATTCAGTCTCTCAGTACCTTTGTAGGGCTTAGTTGCCTTTGAACTCCCTAAGTACTTTCTGATTCTGGTGAAAGAAACATTATTCAAGATTAAATGCTAGAAATTTAATTGAAAATTTATTTGGGAGTACAAAATTAAAATTGAGTATCTGAGGCTTATAGGCATACAGTATTTTATCACAGAGCCAACAATGTGCCTAATCTACATGTGCCTGGTTGTATATTTCAACTCAGCTTCATGCCCACCCTCTTTCTAAATTCTCCCTTCCATTTAGAGGAGGATCCTGGGAACTACATTTGCCAGAATCCCTAGCCAGCAGGTTTTAGGTAGGATTCTCCAATGAGAGGTTTTTCCTTGAAATACAAAATGGAAAAAAAAAATTCTCTCATTCCTCAGTGGCAGCCATGGGCAGGCAGATAAAGATTGGGAGATGGTCACTGTGAAGTTCTGCCAGTAGCTTCCACACATCCTCCTTTCTGAGAAACACTCACTTTGGTGAAGCAGCTAAGGTCAATGGAGGTGGCTTTTCCAATATCCTTGTACTTCTACATTTCCTGAATATTTGCAGGGGCTTCCCTGACATTTGCTCTCCTAGCCCTTCAGGTGGTTTGGTAAGTCTTTAATTCCCAGGGTTAAACCCCATTTTGTTCAAAATACCTACAGTGATTTTTGTTCTTCTGACTGACCCTGAGGAATGATCAGGTGTTCTGTCAAAAATAGGGGAGTACACATTCTCTGAAAATGTTCTGGATGAAACTGGAAACTATCGTTAAATAGTAAAGACAAGATAGAGGCACGGCATGAATATAGAAGCAGAGAGAGCGTCTAAGATGCCACATTGCTGACTTTGAAGATATAGGAAAGGGACTGGAACCGAAGAAACCTAGAGAAGGCAATATATTTAAGAGAGATCAATGAAGTCCCTCATGTGAGTAAGAAATTAATTCAGCTGTTCTGGAATAAGAGCTGTTCTTCTTAGAAGAAATTAATTCAGCTGTTCTGTAATAAGAGCTGTTCTTCTTGGCCACTGTATAGCAGAAATACATTGACTTTAGGAATGATACTGTCCATTTGAGAACTGAAACACAGCTACTTTGAACTGAAGAGCCATGGTCTGAGGGATGAGATCCAATACCACTATGTACATAATGGGAAGCCCAGAACTGAAGCACTTCCATACTGGATGGTAAGTGGACAATGGCGCAAGGTCACATTGGTCAGCAAAACCAAAACCATGGCTTATTCAAAAGAATCATCCAAGATGGGAATATCATCTTTATGCCAAATGCTACATAACATAGTGTCTGAACCTGAATCACACTTGTCCAACTTGCAGTGATTTCTTAAGCTTGGTGCAAGGAGTAATGGACTTTCAGGAACTTTTGGCCAAGATGCCTACAAAACTAAATTATGCAGTCACAAGACTTAGTCAACTGGAAAATTGTCATTGTAAGATCTGCCAGGTGAGTAGACTTTTCTGTAGAGACCAAGTCTCCTGGGTTGATGATGATCACTGCAGGAACCGAACATGCCAAATGGTGCTGTGGAGTGTCAAAGGACGTCCTATCCCCCTCTCAGTTGCTCCCCAGACACCTTCCCCATGCACATTGCCAGCAGTGCTGTAAAGTCTGCTGACCAAAATGTGTCTATACAGGAAAAGTCCTTGCAGAAGGCCAGTGGATTTTAACTAAGAGCTGCAGGGAATGCTGAAGTGGAGTTTTAGTAAAAATTACAGAATCATGTCCTCCTTTAACTGCTCAGAAAAGGATCACATGCAGTAGAGGTTATAACTTTTGTGCAGACAGCGCTAAATGTGGTGAAAACTTACAGTGCAAAAACTAGAATACAAAAGCTACTTGTGAATGCAAGAACGGTTATATCTGTGTCCAGAGAGACTCTGTCTGCCATAAGAATATTGATGAGTGTGCAGCTAAAATGCATTACTGTCATGCCAATACTCTGTGTGTCATCTTGCCTGGGTTACATCACTGTGACTATGTCCCACGATACATTCATATGGATGACTTCTCCTGTACAAAATAGGATGAGTGTGGCCACAGGCAGCACACCTGTGATGAGCATGCCATCTGTACCAACACTGTCCAGAGACACAGCTGCACCTACAACCTGGGCTAAGTGGGGAATGGGACTGTCTGTAGAGTATTCTGCCAAGAGGGCAGCAGATATGGGATATCGTGGCTCCTAACAAATGCGTTTGTCCTCTGGATTCAAAGGAAGCCACTGCGAGAAAGATATTGATGAATGTACAGGGGGAGTCGTTGAGTGCCACAACCATTCCTCCTGGGTTAACCTGCCAGGGTGGTGCCTCTGTGAGTGCAAAAGCAGTTTTTAGGATGATGGAGTCTCTATTGACAGTGATGAATGTGCCTTAAGAACTCATACCTTTGGAGTGATTCTGCCTCCATCAGCCTGCCAAGGGGATTCCACTGCCTCTGTCTTTCTAGGCCCTCCAGCTCTGGTGACTGCCCACATGGAGAACTGCAGTGTAATAGGCAGGTGTGGACCTTGAAAGAAAACAGGTGTTCTGTCTGTTCCTGCAAGGACCAAAAGATTTTCTGCCAATAGACAGCTTGTGATTGCTGGAATCCAAATGTTGACATTTTCTGTTGCCCAAAGTGTGAACCAGGGTCATAAATCAATATTTAGATCAAAATGGACACAAGCTCTATCAAAGTGGAGACAATTGGACTCACAGCTGCCCGCAGTGCCAGTGTCTGGAAGGAAAGGTAGATTACTGGTCACTTGTTCCAGTTTGAGCTGTGAGTACACAGCCATCTTGGAAAGGCATTATTGTTCCCACTGTGTCAGTGACCCCTGCCTAGCTGATAACATTGCCTAGGACATCAGAAAATCTTGCCTGGACAGCTGTGGCATTTCAAGGCTTAGCAGCTCAATATGAACATGGCTGGATCTCCTTGTACAACCCGCAAATGCAAGGATGGAAACGTCTGCTGTTCTGTGGATTTAGAGTGTTTTCATAATAATTGAAGTATTTAAAATGGATTCATCATCACGGGAGAAAATTGGACAAAATGACCATCCAATATAATGAAGAACAGGAGTTGGTGTTTTCTACCACAGACAGTTATCAAAGTCTGCATCTGAGAAGATGTTTGGGGAATGCATTTTGGACCTACAGCTTTGTTCATTCATGCTATGTAGTCTAGATGACCTACAGTGCAGTGCATTCGAGTCTTTGGTTGTTAGAAGTTTCCCATGTTGTAAGTCATATTTCCCTTATCAGATCATTTACAAATACATTTAAATGATCTCATGGTAAATGTTGATGTTATTTTTGGTTTATTTTGTGTACTAACATAATAGAGACTCAAGATCCTTTTATTTATTTTTTCTGGACTTTTGGATCAAATTCTACAAATAAAGCTGCCTATTGTGATTTTTGTCACCCCAAACAAACAGACAAAAAAAAACCCCCAAAACAGTAAAAACAATTGCTAGAAAAAGAGTAAATGTTTTAGTTCTCATATATTAGACTTAACTTCTTCTTTTTTTTTTTTTTAAGATTTATTTATTTGAGAGAGAGCGAGAGCGAGAGAGAGAGCGGTGGGGAGGGGCAGAGAGAGAATCCGAGAATCTCAAGCAGACTCCCCAAGCAGGAGCTTGACGTGGGGCTTGATCCCACAACCCTGAGATCATGACCTGCACCAAAGTCAAGAGTCAGACACTTAACTGACTGAGCCACCTAGGCGCCCCTAGACTTAACTTCTTAATATGAGTATCATTTCTTATTTTTCTTTATCTTCCCAGTGTTTGGCACAGCTTTGCACAAATCAATCATGCAATAATATCTGTTAGATCAAGTTGAATTAACTATACAGATGAAAAAGAAACAGGAATTTTGAAACAGACCAAGTCAGAAAAGCAGTTGATCAAAAAATGAAAGTAAATATAAAAAAGAAAATAATAAAATCGTGACAGTGAAAATACATATCCTACTAAGGCCTCCTCTACAAAGAGGAAATTTAAGATCAAAACATTAATTTGGATCAGTCTTCGAATTATCCTATGGCTTATTTCTGGTTCTATTTTACTTTTTAATGCCTTTCCTCACATTCCTTCATTTCTATTGCTATTAACTCCTTCCAAACTAATGTCAAATCTCTTCACTTTCTGCCATCTCTGTTGTTACTAGCCTAACCCAAGCAATGCTTACATCACTGGGACTTCTGCAGTAATCTTTCAACTGAGATTTCTGCTCCCATTCCAGTGCCCCCAGTTCATTCTCTAAACCTGCTCTGTCCAGGACAGTAGCCACCAGCCCCGTGTGGCTACTGAGCACTGGAAATGCTGCAGGTTTGAACTGAGATGTGCTGTAAGTTTAAAATACAAGGGAAAAAATACACACACTGAATTTCAAAGACCTAGTATGGAAAAAAATGTAAGATGTCAATAAAATTTTACATTGGTATGATAATGATTTATCATTAATGGTTTGGATATGTTCAGTTAAATAAAATCTATCAGTAAAAATAGTATGATAGATTTTGTTTACTCTTAAAAATGTGACTAACAGAAAGTTTAAGTGTCCTATGTGGCTTGCAGTATACTTCTATCGGACAGCCCTGCTCACTGTAATCAGTGATCTTTTCAAAACAAAAATGTGTTCATGTCATTACCTCGCTTTAAACCTTGCACATAGGATAAAAACCAAGATTTTAATGTTGCCTTCAAGCACCTGACTAATCTGGCCCCTGCCTACCTCTCCAGCCCCACATCATCCTCCTCAACCCTGATAGCTTCATCCTTCTTGCAGTTACACTCTTCTCTTCTTAGCTGCATTCCTCTCACATGTCATTTCCTACCTGAAATGCTTTTCTCACTCTTCATGTGTCCAGTTCCCACTCATCCTTTAGGTCTCAGCTGAAATGTTACTATGTTACTACATGAGGGAGGCATTACTTGACAGCTTGTAATCTTAGCATAAGCTGTCATAACAAAATGAGACAGGTGGCTGTGTGGTTTAAACAACAGAAATGTGTTTTCCCACAGTTCTGTAGGCTGGAAGTCTGAGATCAGAGTGCTAGCATGGTTAGGTTCTAGTGAAGGCTCTCTTCCAGGCCAGAGGTGGCCACCTTCTTCATGTGTCCTCACATGGCAAGGAAAAAGAGACAGAAACTCTCTGTTATCTCTTCTTATAAGGGCACTATTCCTATCATGAAGGCCTCATCTTATCTTGCAAAGACCCCATCTCCAAATACTATCACATTAGGGGCTAGGGATTCAATATATGAATTTTGTGGGGCAGATGCAGTTCAGTCCAATAGCATTCCCCAACCTATATTAGATCCCCTATTATTTTACCTTATAGCAATATGTCTTGTCCTGTGTAAATCTTATCACAATTTGTAATTATGTTTTTATTACTTTGACAGGGATAGCATTGCAGAGTTCTTATTCAATAAATGGTTATGTCAACATTTTTCTTGGGCTTATGGACTTTCAGAGATAGAAGGAACCTGAGATGTCATCTAGACGAATGTCTTTGTTTTAGATATGAGGAGACTGATACAGTTTTACCTTTATTTAAAAAGGGGGGGTTCTCTTTCTGTGATTTATATCTTACAGAGTTAGTAATCTTTAGACTGAGAAGCTGTATGATAGTACAATTTATCATACTATGACAAAGTATGATAGATGAGATAAGGAGGTCCTGCACATTTGTATCAGGAATGCACAGGCTTACCTCATATCTTGGGATTATTTAACATGGACTCACCCTGTAATGCTGTGTGTGAGAGAGAGTAGGAGAAGATAAGCCTTTAAATTTCAAAGAAGCCTGATCTATTTTTGCTAGTTCCAAGTAATGCAAGTTTTTTTTTTTCAAATAATTCAAATTATATGAAAAGAGTGATGTCAGTTGTAGTTGTTATCTCTCAGCTTTGTCTGTCTGATGAAGTCTTCATTTAACCTTGATTTTTGAAAGATATTTTCCCTGGGTATAGAATTCTAGGTTGATAGTACTTGAAAGATATTTCCAATTGTTTTTTGTCTTTCTTGTCTTTGCTCCTCAGTATGTAATGTGTCTACTTTTCTCTGGCTACTTTTAAGATTGTCTCTTTATTGCTGGTTGTCAAATACTTGATTACAATGTGACTTTCATGGTTTTCTGCTTTGGGTTTGTTGAGATTCTTGGATCTTTGGGTTAATAATTTTTATCAAATTGAAAAATGCTTAGCCATTCTTTATTCAATATTTTTCTGTCCTTCTATCTTCTATCCTCTGACTATCTAATTACATACACATTAAACTACTTTATACTGTCCCACAGGTAATTTTTTTCAATCTTTTTTTGGTCTCAGTGCTTAAGTTTGCATAATTTCCTTTGCTATATCTTGAAGTCAATTAATTTTTTTTTCTTTAGTAGTGTCGAAGCTATTGCTAAACCTCTCCAGTGTAGTTTTACATCTCAGATCATGTGCTTTTTTTTTTTTTTTTAATCTCTAGGAGTACTATATAGGCTTTTCTTATATCTTTGGCTTTTCTCTTTATGATGATTATGTTTTACTCTACCATTTTAAACATATGGGTCATAGTTACACTAGCCATTTTAATATCCTTGTCTGTTGGTTTCATTATCTCTTCCATTTCTGTGTCTGTTTCACTTGGTTATGGGTCATATTTTCTGCTTCTTTTCATATCTAGTATTTTTTAATTGAGGTATAATTGACATATATTATTTTCAGTTGTACAACATAATAATTTGATATCTATGTACATTGCAAAATTATCACAATAGGTCTAGTTAACATCTGTCACCTTACATAGTTACAAAACTTTTTTTTTCTTATGATGATAATTTTTGAAGTCTACTCTCTGAGCAACTTTCAAATATGCAATACAATATTATTAACTATAGATACTATGCTGTACATTACATCTCCATGACTTATTTATTTTGTATTTGGAAGTTCTTACCTTTTGACCCCCTTAACTCATTTCTCCCACCCACCTCCTATCTTCAGTAGCCACCGCTCTGTTCTCCATGTCTATGAACTTTTTTTTTTCCAAAATTTCACATGCATGTGAGATCATATGGTATTTGTCTTTCTCTCTCTGACTTATTTCATTTAGCGTAATAACCTTAAGATCCATCCATGCTGTCATAAATGACAAGATTTCCTTCTTTTTATGGATGAATAGTATTCCATTTTTACTACATTTTCTTTTTTCATTCATCCACCAATAGACACTTAGGTTGTTTCCATATCTTGGTTATTGTAAATAATGCTGCAATGAACATGGGGATGCATATATCTTTTTGAGGTTGCATTTTATTTCATTTTTATTTTATTGCATATTTCTTCAAATAAATATCAAAAATTGGAATTGCTGGATCATATGGTATTTCTATTTTTAATATTGTGAGGAACCTCCCTACTGTTTTCCATAATGGTTGCACCAGTTTACATTCCCACCAGCAGTGTACAAGGGCTCCCTTTTCTGCATATCCTTACCAACATTAGTTATTTCTTATCTTTTTGATGATAGCTATCCTAATATGTGTGAGGTGTTATCTCATTGTGGTTTTGATTTGCATTTCCCTGATGATTAGTGATGTTGAGTATCTTTTCATGTACCTGTTTGGCATCTGTATATCTTCTTTGGAAAAAATGTCTGTTTAGATCTTCTGCCCAGTTTTTTAAGTGGATGGTTTGTTTTTTGGGTGCTGAGTTGTATGATTCTTTATCATACCTGGTCTTTGTAATTGGATGCTAAACATTGCTAACTTTGCATTATTGGTACTGGGTTTTGTTGTTGTCCTTTAAATAGCATTTGATTTTCTTCTGCATGCCATTAACTTACTTAGAATAAGTAGTTAGAGACTTTCTCTTTTAAGCTTAGCTAGAGTGGATGCAGAGCAGCTTTTGTATAGGGTTATTTTAGTCATTCTACTAAGGACTTTTGGGGATTCTTCCTAAGGCCCTGTGTATTGCAAGATCTTTTTACTTAAGCTAGTGGGAACACAAACTATTCCCAGCAGAACTATTCCTACACATTATTTTGCCTGGTCTTTTCCTGGTAGCTCTTTCCCTCCCCAGTCTTGGGTAGTTTCTTCAGATGCATGCACTGACTGTATAGAGCTGAAAGACTCAAGAGAGCCCTCTGCAAATTTCTGGAAATCTCTCTCAATATATGTGGTTCTCTTCTCTCTGGTGCTCTGCTCCATAAAATCTAGTCATCTTGGTCACCTTAAACTCCAATCTCTGTGCTTTCAACACAGTGAGACTACCATACTGCATTTGGTCTCTTTTTGTTCTATGTCTGGAAACTCTCTCTGGGCAGTAATACAGTGCAGTCCTAGAGCTCATCTTGTTTGTGTCCCTTTCCCTGGGGAATTATATTCCTGTGGTGTCTGTTGTCCAATGTCTGAAAACTGTTTTTTCCCCATATATTTTATATTTGTTTAAAGTGAAGGATAAATCAGTTCCTTGTTACTCCATTTTGGCCAGGACTCAAAGTCCCCATTTATTTGTCTTCTATAAGAAAGCACTATGTCTTTTGTACCTCATAGACTCAAAGAATTTTAGAGCTCAATGGACTCCTAGAGGACATATAATCTAAGTCATTATAGGTATCTGGTAAATGATACTCAGACATGAAGAAAAACACACAAACATATGACTTTATGCTGTATAGGAAGACATTTTATTCCAGCTGTTGAAATAACAGCAGTCATACCACAATTGCCAAAATAGAATTATCAATAAGAGTAGAGTAATAATGTTCTGGGCATTGTCAACAATTAAATCATCTTTGGGAGGTGCCTATATAATCACCCTTAATGAGTCCAAAGATGAAAAAAATCACAATTTAATTGTGTTGGCTGCTAGTTTCCATTGCTGTCGAATGTTTGGACTGTAGGACTCCTTTTCCTTTCCAGGAACCATTTCAGTAATTGGTTGACTCCAGCCTCTAATTGCCTTCTTGTTACTTTTTCCCTGGGCAGAGACACTGGTGATATTTTACTAATGCTTATCTACCTGCTATCTACTTAAAAACAACTTTAATTTGGTTTAAAATGTACCTGAATCTAAAATCTCTTTACAGCCCATCCTCCTTGTTCATTACTTTGCCTCTTTCCAGATGGTACTCTCTTTAACACCAACCTTGTAAAGATTTCCACCCAGTCCACTAAAGTGGAAATGTGAAACTTGAGGCTCCTGTCTAGTGCTACTATTGAAAGGGGGCTTACATTTAGGAAACACTTGCTCTTTCTTTTACTACCATAGAACATACCACAGTGCAAAATGGATTTCTCTTGAAATCTCATTTCTAACTGAGTTATAGATCAGAGCCCTGGTTAAATATTTTAGTAATAGTGTGATATTGTGATATAATAAGCAATATAAGTATATCTGGTCTTTGTCCCCAATTTTTGGCCAGAGCCCCATTTTAATTTCCTAAATGATAAGAGCTACAAACGCTAAAGAAGTGTCTTGTTATTCATAACAAGTCCCAATCCTGGCAGGGAGCCACTAACATCCTTGGAATCTCCTAAGTGATAAGAGTCATAAAGGTGTCTTGATATTCATAACAAACACATTTCAGCCACATCTGAGGTTATGCTACAGAGGTGATTTTTGGAAAACCCCTAGATAATCACAGGATGGGGGCTGGCTGCTAAGGGAACTAACCATGTGATTAGAGGTTTAGAACTTTTGGCTCCACCCTCTGACCTCAGGGGATGTAGAAGGGCTAGAGGTTGAGTTAATCACCAGTGGCTAATTATTTAATTAATCATGCCTACATAATGAAGCCTCTGTAAAAATCTTAATCAAAAGGATTAGGAAAGCTTCTTGGTTGGTGAACATATGGAGGTGCTGGGAGGGTGACATGCCCAGAGAAGGCGTGGAAACTCCATGCCGCTTCCTTCAAATCTCATGCTATGCATCTCTTCCACCTGACTATTCTTGAGTTGTATCCCTTTTATAATAAACTGTTAATTTCATAAGTAAATTGTTTTCCTGAATTTTATGAGCCACTGTAGCAAATGATCAAACTTGGGAAAAGGGTCTTGGTATCTCCGATTTAGAGCCAATTAGTCACAAGCACAGGAGACAACCTAGCTTGTGATTGATGTCTGAAGTTGAGGGGAGAGGGCATTTTTGTGGTACTAAGCCCTTAACTTGTGGGGTGTGATGCAAATTCAGCAATAAGTTAAATTATAGGGTACCTAGTTGGTATCCAGAAAGCTGGAGAATAGTTGGGTGTGGAAAACCCACACATCTGGTGTCAGAAGTGAAGTATTAGGAGTAGCAGAGTAAAAGTAGAGGAGAAATGAAGAATGATTTCCTCTTTCAAGCAATATGTATTTTTCATTACTAAAAAATATATATATACACAGAATAGTTTAAGATAATCATACAATATTCTAGTAGGTTTTATAATTATTTCCACAATTTCTGACCTCTCCTTTCCAATATGCATATGTTTTAGAGATAGTTATTATCATAGTATCAATTTTTTAAAAAAGAAAGAAGAAAAACAAAAAAGAAAGAAGGAAAGTTAAAACTACCAGAGAAATAATTCCACATCTCTATGGCTTTTCCTATTTTTCAACATTCCACCCCTTTTAAAATGATATTTCTTTCAATTACCTAGACAGCAGAAATGCTTTGGAGAAAATTAAACTATGCCTTAACTTACTAGTATATTTTATAACAGCATCTATTTTTAACATAAAATTTTCAAACATAATTTATATCTACCAGCAATATCTGATTTGTGTGTTTTATTGAAAATGAGACACCCGGGGCACCTGGGTGACGAAGTCCGTTAAGATGTCTGACTCTTGATTTCAGCTCAGGTTGTGATCTCAGGGTCGTGAGATGGAGCCCTGGTTGGGCTCTGCTCAGTGGGGAGTCTGCTGGAGATTCTCTTTCTCCCTCTCCCTTTGGCCCGCCCCCCAGCTTGTTCTCTATCTCTCTCTAAAAATAAAATCTTTAAAACTAAATAAAGAAAAGAAAATGAGACTCCCTTGAGCACTATGTACTACTAATCTTGCTCAGAGCACCAGTAACTCAACTCTTATCAGTTAAACAACTCCTAAACAAAATGATAGTAAAAGAATCAGTTGTCTCCGATTGTCTATACTACATAAAATCAAATTTAAAGGGATTATGCTATGACATAGGGTCCCATCTAAGATGCTTGAGAGATGGCCATTATAGATACCATACATGTATGATGAATACTTTAGTCCTAAGAATTGTCGTATATTATGAAAATATACTTTGCAGTCTGCTTATGTATACATATATGTTAAAAATCAGGACTGCAAGTCCTGCAGAAATAACCCTGGAATTTGAAAGAGCTGCATGGAGTTAAAGCTACAGCATGAGAGATTGCCCCTCTGTCACAACCTGGAATACCACCAGGGCTTGAGGCATGGAGATTAAAAGTCCCGTCACTCAAAATGGGCTAAAACAAGGAAGTCACTGCTATTGAAGCATTCAAGAAAACTAAAAGTTATTTGTATTATATCTTCTTCAAGTTGGGTATTATGTTTACGCATCCCATCTTTTCAAAAGGAAATTTCAGGCCAACTATTCAAGCATATCATTTCTTTACCAGGGCTTTTGTTGTTGTTTTTTGGTTTTGGGGGTTTTTTGCCTTTGGTATAGTTGTGGTTTCAGTTTTCCCATGTTCCATCTTAAATAAGTTGTCAGCAAGGTCCAGTCTCAATTACTTCACACCTGAGCACTATGATAACTCTTTCTCTCTACTGTATCTCATCACAAAACCCCGTAATAGCTACTGAAGCCTTTTTCATCATTCATCATTCTATCAGCAGTCTTCTGATGGCCTAACGGTCCAACTACACTACACTGATATAGATCCTAAGCTGTTCCACATGGAAGCTGCATCAAAATACTCCCAAGAAGCAGATACAGCCCCAAGTTTAAATATACCAGAACAAAGCTTTGTATTACGTCTTTGTATTATGCCCTCTCTTTTTAGATATACAAATATACAACCAAACAACTTGGTACAACCACTGTTTAAAGTAGTTACATATCTGCCTTCAAATAATAATTAAAAAAAGAACCTTTAAGGTGTTACTGATTATTTTAAGGATCAGAAGTTATACTTCTTAATCTAGGTCTTTCCAGATGTAGATGCCACAATAGGATTAAATACATATACATATAGATTTAATTAAGGAAATGCCTGTGAGGGAAAAAAGAGATGGGAGTCAGAGAAAGCAGATTTTTCTGACCACAGTGCAAGGACAGTAAACAAGAAAAGGGAAGGAAAGTCAGATGGAAGGATCTTAGATTACCATGCAACCTAAGGAAGTTTCAGCAAGACTCTCAGAGAGCCCTCAAGCCAAAACTGGCTGTCAACGAGGTTCTGATTCTCCCAGGAATGGACCTGTTTTAGTAGCCCTTCCATGCTCAGTCCTATCTGGGAACAGCCCATGGGAAGCATGGCCTTAGTGCAAACAAGGGGATGGATGCAACTGGGCCCTGATCAGGTTCTCTGTGGTTACATTCTCATGCCCCACCACAATTACCTTCTTAAAATATCAAATATAGTTCAGGATTCGGGAATTTATTTTATATAAAACATCCAAATTCACCTAATTACAATTTCCGTCACAATAGGACTTGTATATTATGACGTCAAACAAGACTGGACACAATATAAAGTAAAACAACTAGGCCTCAAGACAATATACTTCATAAGTGGGAAGCAAAGGAATCTTGCTGCCAACATTCCAGAGTTGAGCTGATTTTATCTACACCTTGAATCTATGTTTAGCAGCTTAGGCAAAACCAGAAACAAATTAGGCTCTTCTTTTATTATTATTCTTATTCTTATTTTCTTTTTATAACAAAAGAAAGCCAATAAATTTAATACCATCTTTCTTCCTGGAACTAAACTCAAAACGAATTTATTACTTGCTTCCCTGTACAAATGCTTCCTACCATAGTGGATCATATCTCCAATGGTGGATTTACAAAAGGATCAGAAATGCAGTTCAAGGAGATGATTTTGTATTGACCTTCCCTGACAGTAGAGGACTTAACATTAAGCTGTAACTTGGTCAAGGAATTTCTGCTTGGCTTAAGTAATAGGACTCAAAAACCATGCCTTCAAGTATTCTAAAATAATACTGGGAAAAAACTCAAAGAATTCAGAAGAGAAAATAAGAAGCCTGATATGGTGAAAGGGATTTTGCAAATGTGACTAAACTAAGGCTATTGAGATGAGATTATCCTGGATTATCTGGGAGGGCCCAATGATGTAATTACAAGTGTTCTTAAGAGGAAGGCAGGAGGGTCAGAGACAGGAATGGGAGATGTGACAAGGCAGTGATGTAAGGAAAGGGCCACAGGAACACAAGTGACCTCTAGAAGCTGAAAAATACAAGGAACAAATTCTCCTCTGAAGCTCCAAAGGAACCACTCCTGCCAACAACCTGATTTTAAACCCATTTAAAAACTTGTTTTAGACTTCTGACCTCCAGAACTGTGTTAAGAGTAAATTTCTCTTGCTTTAAGCCAATGATAATTTATAATAGCAGAAATAGGAAATTAATACAGATGTTTATCAAATGACTAACTTTTGTGAAACGTTGCTTTGGCAGGTGTCTGAATGCAGGTATTTTATGTTGTTGATTAAGGCAATAGTCATAAGCTACAGATGCCGGACTTGTAATTTGTGTATTCATCATTCAGCAAATATTTCTGCAAGTTACTCATTACCCCGGTATATAATTCATCTGGATGTGGACACTTGAAATCAGTTTTATAATTTAATAATAATAATTAGAGTAATTAATAGCATTTATTGGGACATTGTTCTAAGCACTTTATACATATTATCTAGCCTTATGGGATAGTTTCTGTTATAATCCACATTTTTATAGATTGACTTTGCTGAGGAATGGAGAGGCAAGATAACTTACCCAAAAATCACACAGTTGTGGAACCAGCTTTGAATCTATAGGTCTGTTTTTGTCTAGAGCCTGGACTTTCACCATATTTAAGGAGTCCTAGATGTTCTCTTTCCACTTCTTTGCCTAAATTGGGCTTCAGTTCCCCCTTACAATGTTGTTATACTCTTTTCATTATGTGATCATTCTTCTGGTTGTAGAAGCCAAAGCAAAATAAAAATAGTTCTGCCTTCCCTCTGCCATCTGACAGCATTAAACCATCTTTCTATTCAGTGTTTATGAATAATTTTCTCAATAGGAAGCTACTTCAAATATAAAATAATATAAAGTAAAATACTTCTAACAACATTAAACAAAAATCATGGAGAAGTAATAAAAATTTAACACTGAATTAAAATGTCATTAATTTTCTTTATAGGAATATAGACCAATCTGTGCCTTTGCCCTTAGAAAAAGCAATATGGACTTTCTCCATTACTGTGGAATCTTGGAAAAGACATTTAGGCCCTTTGGGCACCAGATCCCTCTTCTGCATAATTGGAGTTGGACTGGAAAATCCCCAAGGCTTCAGCTCTTGAATTCAATGAGTGCAATATATATATATTTATTTATTTTGGGAAAAAGTAATTCAAAAGAACCCTGCCTGTTAATATGACACAGGACCCTGATTCACCAGACATTTCTAAGAGCCATGTGCCTTTGATGCTAGACTCATTACCTATCTTATAGGCTACTTATGAAATGTGTTCCCTTTCAGTGGGTGGGACCATGTCATTGTGTTTGCTTTAATAGTCTACTTGCTCCTGTGCACTTTCTACCTCTTGATGAAAATCAGTACCCATTTAGTTTTAGCTTAATCTTCTACTATAGTTCAAATACTGCCCACTTCAGCCACCCCAGTTAATATATAACATCACTTAGCTAGCAGGTTCAAAAATGTCCAAAGTTAAGAATGTTGCAGGAGGAATATCTGCATTAGGTATATGGTTGGACCAAATGACCTCTTCGGGTCCTGGTTTTCTAGAGAATGTCATAATTTTAACACTGAAGGTCCTAGATACCAGGAATCCCTCAGTCCTGGGAAAAGTAGGATGGTTAGTTGCCCTTTCTAAGGCCCTTAAATCCTAAGACTCTACATCAGTGCTGTCCAATAGAATTTTCTGCAATGATAGAAATATTCTAACACTATCCAATTCAATAGCCTCGTGTGGCTATTGACTACCTGAAGTGTGAACAATACAACTGAGGAACTGAATTTTTAATTAACTTAAGTAGCCACATGTAACAAGTGGCTACTCTGTGGGACAGCACAGCTCTAGGTGATGCCATGAAAATGATCATTAGTGAGGTGTTTCATGCAGCAGCCCCAAGGGAAGCACACTGGAAAGCAGTATGACTGCACACTTGTGTGACATCAACCCACCAGCTCTATGTCCTGTATCCACTGTTATACCGACAAGGCAATATAATAAGGTTATCCAGGAATATTGATAAGACTTACCTTTATCACTCTTAAGGTCAAAAGATAGATTCAATGATGGCTCTTTGAGAAACATATGATTTAAGTTGTGTATTTAGTCTGAGTTTCAGTAGGCAAGTAATCACATCCAAATAAAAGTACTCTAGTAATTAGTACTTTGTGGTTTTGCTGCTGAGACAGAAGCAGCTGTGGATTTTAGGTATATGGAGAGTGAGCCCTTTCTGATGTAGCCTGGTGGTTTAGTGAAGCTAGGGACATTATACCAAATTAAGTTCCAACTTGGAATGAGAGCTGACTTAAAATTTTCCTAAGAGAAACCCAGAGAACTGAAGTTTGCTTTATTATATTAAAGTGAGCAGTCAGCAGACAGAAAAACACAACAGTACATCCTAAAGGAAGAAGAGAATTTTCTTGAATTGCAGAATGTTGACACCGTACATCTGTCTGACATCAAAGCTGTTGGTTATAAATCTTGCAGATAACTGATCATCCCAAATCCACAAAGGCAAAAGTTGAAAGAGAAGTTGGAACATCAGAAGAGGCAAAGAAACTCCACAGCCCCTGAAGGAGTTGAAGCCAGTTACAGTGTGACATATATCTTAGGTTTCTGCAGGACTTGGCTGTCCATTTAAATGCTAATGAGCAGCCCTGGCATATCCCAGGAATTAAAGTGCTGAAGCAGGCAGCAGCACTGGAAATCTCAGACCGTTGTTGAATATTCAGTATCCATGTGCTAAAGAGCTCAGGTATACTTTTAAATGTCAGAGAACAAACCACAGCTCTCATTATGCTCTGCTATGAATTTCTTGGCAATGTGCCACTTTTTAAAGAAAGTACGAGTGCAGTTTTGCGTTTTCAAGTGATTTTTATTCGGTTGATCTGGTAAGCAAAACAAGGTCATTACCGCAGTTTATACATAGGGTATTAATTAAAAGGCAAATTCAAAAGTTCTTCCAAGTTAAATTTTTTTTAACTCTTAAAGTTTCAATCATCTTCAGCTATAAGAACTGAAAACAGACATTTCAGGGAAATTTCAGGTTTTGTTTTTTTTTCTAATTTTCTTACTCTGTATTTAGTTCTGTGGCACATCAAAACGATACTAATATAATATCACTGAACCAGCAATAAGCAGGCACTTTGAGAGATAGTAATAACACGTTATTGAATTTGTTGCCTTAAGAAAAGGAAGAAGCTATCCAAAGGCTGAGTGAGCTTCCAGAAGGTCAATTATGTAGGGAAATATACCTGCTATGTGGATAACTGCTATAACCTCTAGAGAGCATGGGTTCTTGGTATTCTTCAAGTTATATACAGAGTTTCTTTCACATGTCAGGTGTTGGGCTAGATGCTGGGGATGTAATAATAATAGTAACTCATATACTGATATAGTATATGGATTTAATATATGATATAGTAACTAGTATATGATATAGTATTTAGTATATGATATAGTAACTCATACTGATTGTCCTGTGAATAGCACTATGTAAATGCTTTACCTATGGTAATTCACTTAATCCTGTGAGGATGTAATCCAACCTGTAGGTTGTAAACACCCTTATGAGGTAAATATTTATGGATGGGGAAGCTGCAGCAGGAGATTATGTAACATAGCCAAATTAATACAGGTTATAATTAATGAAAATGGGATTCAAACCCATATAGTCTGTTCTCGAAATTTACACTCTTAAAACCATTATACCTACTGCCGTAGTCCTTAATGTTACATTCCAGTAACTTTTTGACCTATCTTCTATTTGAAATTTCTTTAGATATTTGGCTTTTTAAAAAATAAAATACTGGCTCTCACTAGATGATAAATGCTCAGGTTTCCCTAGTGTGGTGATTTGCCCATATTTGATGCTCTATAAATGTTTGTGGTGCAGTCAGTATAGTTAGAAGGAAGGTTTTGTAACTAAAGAGAACCTAGATAAAATCCCAGCTCAACCATTTCCTCAATACATCAACTCAGTTTCTTCATCTGTAAAATGGGAATAATGGAGTTATTGTGAAGATCAAATGAGATAATGCTACAAAGTTTTTAGCACAGTACCTGGCAAGTAACAGGCTTGCAACGAAAGCTCACTTTCTTGGTTAAAATAAATTACTTGTTTTAAATAATTGATAGACATTACTTTCTCTTTAAATTAGAATGAACTTAGAAATATGGAGCCACGAAAGACCTGAGAGAATCTAGGCCAAACCCTAGAGCTGAGGAAAGCGAGGTCTAGTTGATGTAGGAAAGAACATTAGGGTTCAAAGCCGATGGCCAAGAAAGAATTCTTGAGACATCTTTGGTGCAAAAAGGTGGTTTTATTAAAGCACGGGGACAGGACCCGTGGGCAGAAAGAGCTGCAATGGGGTCATGAGGAGTGGCCCATTATATACTTTCAAGTTGGGAGGGGGTTAGGGATAGCATAAGTCTCTAAGGAATCTTGGAAGCAAGGTTTCCAGGACTTTGAGGGGGCTTGTTGGGAAAAGGTCATTTATTACCATCTAACAAAACCTTAGTCATGAGACCCTTCAGATGTATATCAGTGGGTCATATGCTTGGGGGATGATTGCCAACACATATCTTGGGGGGTTTAGAGATAAAGGAAGTTCCCAAAGGAATTTTTATATGTTAAAGTAGACGTACAGGATCCTGGTGGGGATGGGGGCAGGCTAAGATTGGCTTTGGCCCTTAGCAAAGTATTAACATCAAGGCAGCTGAGTCCCTAGACGAATGTCACTCTGCCTATTTCAAGGACTTGTCAATGGGCTGTAGGTAGTAAGGAAATTTAGTAATTTTTCTTCTGCCTTTGTTTCTCATATCATAGTCAGACTAGAACCCTGACCATTTAATGTCCACTCAGGTCTCTTTATATAGAGATCCTTCCTCCATCCCCTCTGTTCTTCTATTAATTTAATTACTCACCCAGTACACTTTTCATTAAAGTACCTACCTAGGTACCAGGCTCTGTAATAAGAATAAAGCAAGTAGTGAGTTTCTACTCCTGACCCAATTTCTTCTCTAGCAGTGGTTCTTAGAGTGTAGATCCTGGACTAGCAGCAGCAGCATCACTTGGTGTGATGGTTAACTTCATGTGTTAACTTTGCTGGGCCCTGGGGTACCTAGACCTTTTGTCATACATTATTCTGGCTGTTCTGTGAGGGCATTTCTGGATGAGATTAACATTTGAATTGATAGATTGAGTAAAGTAGATTGCCTTCCCTAATGTGGGTGAGCCTCATCTAATCAATGGAAGACCTGAATAGAACAAAAAGCCTGAATAAGGGGGAATTCCTGCCTGTCTTCATGAGCTTCTTGCCTTTGGACTTGCACTAAAAAATTGCTTCTTTTTGGGTCTTAAGCCTGCTGGCCTTCAGACTAGAACTTACACCATCAGCTTTCCTAGTTCTTAGGCCTTCAGATTCAGACTGAAACTTACACTATTAGCTCTCTTGGGTTTCCAGCTCGCTGACTGCAGCTTTTGGAACTTCTTGTCCTCCATAACCCATGAGCCAATTTCTTTAAATCACTCACTCAATCAATCAATCCTGTGGTTCTGACTGTTCGGCAGTTCTCCAGTCTTTGGAGAACTCTGACTAATACATTTGGGAATTCCATTCAGGCTCTACCCTGAGAGTGGGGCCCATCAATTTGTGTTTTGCCAAGTCTTCCAGGTGGTTATTACAGGCACTAAAGCTTAAGCACTACTGTATTTAAGACACACACCTTAGATTGACCAGACCAATGAGGAGGGCAGCATTTTAATACCAGCAGAATTAAACTCCTGAGTCATGACTTATTTTTAGATATCACAAATGAATGTCACTTCCCTGAACTAGCCCATTTTGACAGAATACCTTTCATTCAGTAACAACTAGGAGGCCCTGGTTGTCTAATTTCTTAACAATCTTAGTGCATATAAATATAAGTGTAAATATTCTAGATATTTGTTTTTGGTGTTGCTCAATATAAATATAGTCTAAAGACTAAATGAAGCAGGTAAGAAAGCTCCCTCAAGCCCTCAGAGATTCTAATTGCTTTTACTTTTAGTCTGGGATGGACCTTATCTAAGGCAAGCAAACTGCAGGGACCACAAAACATTTTTACACTACGCAGTATTCAGCAGAGCCTGCTGGACTTGCATGGTGCTCCCTCCCCAGGCACTGTGATCTTTATTATTCCTTCCCTATGATTAAACATGCAGCTCTGCTTTCAGACTCTTCAAGGGCAATCAGAGGAGCTACAGGAATTCACATTTTGCTGTTCCATTACCAAAACACTTACACTGTCCTCAGCGCTGTTCTGAGTTCCTGTGAACTATTGGTTGTGCATGTCTGCCATTTTCATAGTAAGAATCAGTCAGTAATGAAAGTCACAGACTTGTTTTCCTCAAGGAACATCATCTGGAAAGAGTTTCATTTCTTTCCTAACAGAAGGGGCACTTGAACAGATGACAGACCGTTTGTGTCAAACGCATTTTACCAGTACATGGTCCATGTGTGGTGTTCCATAGAGGTAAGACCGACCTTCAGCCAGATAGCATGTTCTGGAATTCTTTGCAGGCAGAGCAGCAGTCCATTTTTTAGTAAATATACACAACAAATGGATTATAATGTGATATGGGCTATTAATCAAATAGTCTAATTTTATATTTGTCATCACCCACAAATATTCATTGAGAACTTCTATGCACAAGCCTATGTCCAATGGTATGCTACACAGACATAAACACAGAAAGCCTAAATCATCATCATTACCACCAAGTATATATTGAGTGTCTACTGTGTACAAGCCAGTGTCTTAGGCAATCATGCACAGACACCTATAAACTAAAAGGCCATTTGTTGAGCATCTTTACATACTGAGTGCCTTTATTAAGGCACTTTATATATATTTTATTATATCTTCTCAACATCAATATGAAGCAGGCATTATTGTCACCATTTTATAGATGAGAAAGCGACATGTGGAGATGTTAAATAATTTGCTCAAAATCACTTATTTTGTGAAATGGAAAAACCAGATCTTAAATCTATATCTTTCTGAATCCGAACATTGTAAGTTTTTTTCTGTGCTTCCAGAAGTTTTTATCTAGATGGTAAGTCAGAGCCTCCATTTTTTATTGCACCTCATTAATAGCCTTTTTGATTTCGACTTGGTTAGATTTTAGTTCTTTTATTTCCCCAGAAAGGGATTCTTTACTATCTTCTATTTTTTCAAGCCCAGCTAGTATCTTTATAATCGTCATTCTGAACTCTAATTCCAACATCTTACTAATGTCTGTATTGATTAGTCCCTGGCAGTCGGTACTGCCTCTTGTTCTTTTTTTTTTTTTTTTGAGGTGAGTTTTTCCGTCTTGTCATTTTGTCCAGAGGAGGATAGATGAATGAGAGAACAAAATGCTAAAAAAATGCTAAAAGGGTAACAATGACCTCAGAAAAATATACACTAAACAAATCAGAAGAGACCCAAAACATCCAAATGGCCCCCAGACACATGAAAAAGTGCTCAACATCACTCGGCATCAGGGAAATACAAATCAAAACCTCAATGAGATACCACCTCACACCAGTCAGAATGACTAAAATTAACAAGTCAGGAAATGACAGATGTTGGTGAGGATGCAGAGAAAGGGGAACCCTCCTTCACTATTGGTGGGAATGCAAGCTGGTGCAGCCACTCTGGAAAACAGTATGGAGGTTCCTCAAAAAGTTGAAAATAGAGCTACCGTATGACCCAGCAATTGCACTACTGGGTATTTACCCCAAAGATACAAATGTAGTGATCCGAAGGGGCACATGCACCCCAATGTTTATAGCAGCAATGTCCACAACAGCCAAACTGTGGAAAGAGCCAAGATGTCCATCAACAGATGAATGGATAAAGAAGATGTAGTATATATATACAATGGAATATTATGTAGCCATCAAAAAACCAGAAAGCTTGCCATTTGCAACGATGTGGATGGAACTAGAGGGTATTATGCTAAGCGAAATAAGTCAATCAGAGAAAGACAAGTATCATATAATCTCACTGATATGAGGAATTTGAGAAACAAGACAGAGGATCATAGGGAAAGGGAGGGAAAAATGAAACAAGTGAAACCAGAGAGGGAGATAAACCATAAGAGACTCTTAATCTCAGGAAACAAACTGAGGGTTGCTGGAGTGGAAGGGGGTGGGAGGGATGGGGTGGCTGGGTGATGGACACTGGGGAGAGTATGTGCTATGGTGAGCACTGTGAATTTTGTAAGACTGATGAATCACAGACCTGTACCCCTGAAACAAATAATATATTATATATTAATTTAAAAAATAAAAATAAATTAAAAAAATGAAACTGGAAAAAAAAATAAATGGTAAGTCAGAACACATACATAAAACAAAAAAACAAACAAAAACCCTCTACAGCAATGCAAATATTCAAATACAAAGTGACAGATGAAGGATATGAAGAATAAATGTCAAAAAGCAGATGGGTATGGATACTGTCCTATCACACCAGATATTTTAACAAAGAGATTGACCAAATGGGTATTAGAGAACTGACAAGGCAAAAGGGAATCCAGAGGTAACTACAGGAAACAGCTCCCACTCCTACATTGTGGAAACAAAAACAAGAGGTTGGAAGTATCAGAACTTAAAAGCTCAGAGGAGGGGTCCTGCCCAGTTGAGCCAGACCTCTGAAGAGGGGACACTAACTGGCTGGTAATTCTGAAAGGGGTTGTTAAAGCTGATCCTGGGAAGGTGGGGGGAAACAAATCTGAAAACTACAATCAATTGCCCCTGGAATACCTGCTGCAGATGAAAAACAAAAACAAAAACAGAACAAAAAAAAAACAATGCTGGGGAGACACCCAAAGGAATAGGAAGCAGCCAAGATGTCTGGAAGAAGCAGTCAGAGCAAGTACTCCTGTCTTCTTCAGCCTTCCTGTCAGCCCCTTACTCTCTCATTGGCAGAGCCTGGCATGGACCCAGCCAGCAAAGGAAAAATGTTAGTTCCTGAAACCCTCATTGCTTCTGACTAAGCTCACCCAAGGGGAGGGGGGGGGGCATGCAGCATAGACCACATGATGATTCACCTGTGCATTGACTAGTTCATGAAATTGAGGAGAGGCCCCATGTATGCACAGTTCAGTTTCATTTATACCCTCCGCTCCATTTGCTGTAACTCATGCTCTTGGCTCTTTTCATTCTCCTGGATTAAAGAAGGTAACATTTGCCAGGTTGTCCACCAGGCAAGTGGACATTTTTCAGGTTTTCCACCACAACTCAGTGACTGGTACATGAGTCCACTGACTTAACTCCTTTTAATCCTGCTCATTGCTCCTGATAATTTGCCCCCTCTAATAGCACAGATTTTATTCCCACTTAATATTTCTTTCTGATTTTCTTCTCTTGTTACTAATGGAAGCCTGCCTCTGTTTATATTTTCTTTTTCTACATTATTATCTTCTGATCAGAACCGGTTATCATTTTTATCCTAAGTTGTAGATGAAATTCCTGGGATCTGGAGTTTCAGAGGAAAGGATAGTTAGAGCAAAAAGAATCTTCAAGTAAAATAAATCATTGGTTCTCTAGACTTCAGACCAGTGCTAGTTTATGATGAAGTTTTCTCTAGTGGAAAATAAAGACTATATCAAGAACTAAGGTAACAAAGCATGATGGTTACGGGTGAGGGCTGTGGAGCCACTTGACCTGGTTTGAATTCTGGTTTTGTAATCTTTGGGAAGTTAGTTAACCTTTCTGTACCTCAGTTTTCTCATCTATGTAATGGTTGTAATAAAAGTAGCTCTCCAATGGGGAATTATGAGGATTCAATTAGTTATTACATATAAGCACATAAAACAGTAGGCACTCAATAAATGCTAATAATATTATTTTTAGACAGCTTAACTATACTAATGGTTCTTTCTTGGGCAGAACTGCCTAATATAAAGAGATGACATTATTCCTACTTTTTTTGATCTGAAAATGCTCTTTCTTACATTAAATGGAGTTAACAGTAGATGCAATAAAATCTAAAAGTCCTAGAACACTGTTATAAAACACTCCTAAGATATATAAAGAAATGAACAAAAATGAAACAAGAATTTGTTCAGGGAGTTTGAGTTTATAAAGTATTAATTTACCCTTTTAACATGGATACACTGGCCACCACCCATAGGCCAAACCCTGAGACCATCCTAGAAATACCATGATGAGCAAGATAAACATAGTTCCTATCCTCAGAGTGGTAGCAGTTTAATAGAGTTTTTCCACTTACTTGTTTAATTAGTTCCTGATAATCACCTTGTGGAAGGACATCATCATCATCATCATCCCTATTTTCAAGAATAAACTGAAGCCTCATAAGGGGAAGAGATCCTGTTCTTTGTGTTGCATAGCAGACAAAATTTGGGGTTCTTTTCACTATAACATAATGATAAGCTATGTGTAGTCCTACTCCTTCTCTCCCAGGAAATGTATCTCTGTTCTCATAATAAGCTCGAATGAAAGTCAGCTTTTCTGGAACACATCTGGTCTGTGAAATAAGACTGAGTATAGATTTGAAAGTTTTTCCTGAAAAAGAACAGTTGGCTCAGGAATTTAACAATTGGGGCTCTAAACCTCTCACCTGTTATTTGTTGAGTATGAAGGATCTGAACTGTATCTTTAATGCCTCTGGCCTCTTCCTTCCAACTTCTTTATGACCTTTTGCCCCACTGTCACCCAAAAGGAGATTTTACTATGCTAATATGCCTTGTGGATCTCAAGGAAGAACAAAGCACACATTGGTTCTCTTCTCTCTCTACCCATTTACTTTTTCTCAATGTCATTATCTTTTGAACAGTGTCTGCTAAGGGGTCATTTGATAACAACTTAATATGATAAAAATGTTAAGTCTCAAAGGAAAGGAATTCTGAAGTGATAGACAATGATGTTGTACATGCACTTTTTGCTGAAATCATAGTTTTAGTTTTGATTCATTAATCTCTCATGAAGCTATAGTCATTGGAGTGAGATATTCATTCACACCCACACAAGCTTTTAAGGTAGAATGGTAGGTGCTTTTCATATGTAAGCTTATAAATCCTTACAATAGTCCCACCAGGTAGATACCCGGTGTACAAAAGAGGAAACAAAAATTGCTTTTAAAACTCCCTCCTTTCTTACATGCTTTCCTTTTTTTTTTTTTTAAATAACAACATGGAAATGTAATTAAATAAAAGATTTACAGATAAGTTAATAAGTCACCCAACTAAAAGGCATTGGAGCTCAGATTTGAATCCAGAGCTCTCTGGCACCAAAGTCTGTGCTTTTCCTCTTATTCTAGAACTTCCCAAACTGTATATAGCCAGACATGATGTCCACAAGGTATTAATAATGTTATTCCTCTGAAGATACCCATTATCAAGTATGTTTGGGAAACAGTGAACACCCTTGATTCCTTTGGAGATTGACAGTGTATAGTATGTAGCAAATTAAGACTTTGAGATGTCCTGCAGAATAGGAAAAAAAAAAAACTTTATTTGGCTTACACTAGCATTTGAGTTTCTGCTCCTTTCCTGGTTTAAACACTTAATACATATGCTGTAGGATAGAGAAAATGGGACTCTGCAATGCATCAGTCAAAACAATGGGAAAACAGGGACAACTGCTAGACTTGGATAAAAGATTCCCCATAGATCCAGGGTCACTTCTGGTTCAAGATGATCTGCTGAAATCTAGATGGCAGTGTTAATGATGATCTTTAGAACAGAATGTGTCACAGAGGAAATGGAAAAGGTCCCTTAGAAGAAAGAGTGGTCTAAGTGGAAAGGACCTATTTTGCTGGAAGTACTGTGTAGTTATAGTATGTTGAATGGGCATGAAGAGGCTGCAATTAAAAAGAGAATCATCACATTATAATTTTATATATAGTTATTGTTGGGTCCTTCCTCAATCTACAGATCAGGGCCAACAAGAGAGATTGATTAATTTTCCTAGGGTGAACAAACATCTCAGTTTGTAGGATTTTCAGTCTAAAATTGGGAAAGTCATGGATAAACCTGACTAGTGGGCCACCCTACATTTACTAAAAGATTATTATTTGTAAAGGTTGTTACTAATACTCAGGCACCACGTCCATGTGATCTGAGCACATTTTAAAAATTTATTCACTTTATCAAGGGAGTTCATTACACAGATAATTAATGACATGGTTTTGATGTAGATTGAAGCCTTCTTGTGTATTAGATGCTAATGGTATAATTTGGGATCTGTCAGGGATACATCAAGTTTTTTTTCTTAGCAAACTGAGCAGAGGGCAGTGTAATTAATCTGATGTTGGCCCCCTTAGTAATGTAGGCCTGCCCCAAGGAGACCTGTGCCAATTCCAGGACTGACAGGACGGATCCACCTTGGAGGCAGAAAGCACCAAGTTTTAGAGTTGTAACAGGCTCTAGTAAGTGGTCAGCCATAGAAGTCCATGATGTGAGTTCATAGAGATTGACAGGCTACATCCAGTTGGATGCCAGGGATATGGCCTCTGAATTAGAATTGGGGCAAAGCTTTAAGCAGTAGAACCAGCAAGAACAAAAGAGGGCCAGTTCTCAAAGGCAAGGCAAATACAGAGGCCCATTGGGAACCTCACAGAAGTGAGAGGCAAAATGTGGACCAGTACACAGGGCTTCACACCCTAATGTATGGCAGGCAGTAAGGTGTTTACTAGCATAGTACAAGCCAACGAACTCCCTCTAGGACATTTCATATTAAATTTCTCCTGACTGTGAGGAGATCAAGGGCCCCAGTCTTATAAATACTTCCTGTCCAAGACGGGCAAGACTGAACGTGTAGATGGGAAGATCATCAGAACCAGCCAGAAAAAGACAAAGAGGAAATGAGGCCTACTAAAATGCTAGTTTCAGCAACTGTTCATTCAGTTCCTGAGGGCTTGGGAGTTCTGGGAATCGATACGTAGAGAAACCAACTTTGAAGTCACAGTCATCTTATACCCATTCAGTATTGTGAGAATTCAGATTACAGGAAAGACCCATCAATACTGTGTTTGCATGCATCATCCTCTTTAGCATCCCATCTGAGCTCTTCTGGAGAACAGATGCTTGCTGTGGGTGGGGTGGGACTCCTTATGGGACAGGACATGGAGAATGTGGGACTGGGGCAGAGAGCTCCACGTCATCTTATGTAAGGGCACATATTAAGTGGTTGGTTTATTCCTAAAGGAGGAGGAAATGGAGGGACTTGGCAAAGTTGTCATCCTCATTTTTTATCATGTAGGGCCAGCCTCTTTTACAAAGAAGATAGCAACCTGTTTATTTTCCAGTTAAAAAATGAAGGAGTTGCCTTGTGAAATTTCAGTGTTAGAGTTCACGTCCTGCATTATCTTCTGAACCTACATAAAAATGTCTGATTTAAAGTTAGCTGTTGTTGAATTATGATGCCAAAAATCATGCCACCATGCTCTAAAACCTTGAAAATGAAAGCCCTTGTAAAGTTCCTTTTAAAATACTTTTTTTTACAAGGGCATCTTATAGAATGTTTCAAATGACTGGAGGGGAAACAAAGAGATTAATCACTTTATAAGCACCAATTAATGTGACTCTTTATGCTATTAGTGTCTTACTGGACAATCAATTTTTAAAAAGAAATAAAAGTTTCTAGGATTTACATTGCCGTGTTTCAGCTAATGACTGTTTATTATTCCCTGGCTTAACTACTTGCTGATTTATATCCTTAAAACAAAATCCTTACAATTATTTCCTTTATTTGAAAATCCAGTTTCAGATTTAATACTCTTCAGTTAGTTCCTCTGAAAGGGAAGATCTGGAAACAAAAAAGTAATACAATTTTCTGAAAACAACTCTGTAGATTAAGTTCTAAGCGTAATTTCTTTGGGTAGCAGCTTTCTCCAAATCTCCTTGCACGCCCCAAGCTTACCTGTTATTCAAGCATTTCCCAGTAAGGTCACTTTTTGCTACTCCTTTCAATATGGATAGTACACAGGGCTTCACACCCTGCGGGTTTGCAGTCTTTTTTACCTCTTCACATACTTTCTCTGGACCTTCTCCTCCTTACTTCAACTGACACCTCTAAACTTATGACATTAAATTTATAGCTCTACCCCCAAACACTCTCTAAAGCTCTCAACTGCCTTATTGACACCTTTCCTGGGAAATTTCATAAGCATCTCAAACTCAACATGTCTGAAACTGATCCGCTCATCATGTTTCTCTTTTATTCTCTATTTCAGGAAATGCCATTACCACTATCAGTTGGCCAAGCCTGAAATTTGTGAATTGTCTTAGATTTTACTCTCCCTAGAAAGTGACACTCCCCAACAAGTATTGCTCAGAGTCCACAGCAAAGGTCCTGACAAATCCCCTCCTGCCAATGTGGCTCCTGATCCTCCATCTCCCACTGGGTGATGCCATTAAAGTTTTCTTGTAGCACTAAAGCTGAATGGGGTCTGGAATGAGGTGAGACCTGAACCCTCTGGGTCGTGCTATCTTAGGAGCCAAAGCAAGCCCCCAACTCTCTCTCTCTTCTCTCTCAACCAGTTGTGATTCATGAGGCTGAGTAGAAGACAGCTCCCAAACTGCACTCAAAATTATTTGTCTTCTAACTGCAAGTGTGTTTCTTGATCAAGATTGTTAAGTTCTCCAAAAGATGCTTGAAGATATCACTTTGTACGCATCCAGAATGTCTTAACCCGGTTTAAGCTCAGGTTGGGATATTAATCATCAATGTAGACAAATGACATATGTAGCTTGAGGCTCTAAACAATCCTTTGTTTACCACTTTCGGGGCTATAATTTGAGAAGCTAGTTGAAAACCACTGTTCACTTGTCAAATAACAGCAGTTCAAGTGGATGCTCTCATAACATTTTGAAAAATGCTTTGGTATTTACACAAAGAGGTTGAAAGAGGCTCCCTTCCCATGATCCCTGGAAATAAGGCTCTTTGCTAAATAAACATGCTGTTTGAGATATCGTTCTTTTGTGCCCTCTACCCACTAGAAAAGAGGACTATGATCACCTAATTTTATGTAATGTGGTTTTGAGGCCACAAGTAATAACTTGTGCCCTGTGGCCCTGCTGAACAAGGGCTGAGTCACCTGCCAAGTCAGGAAATGAGAGAACATCAATTGTACATATTATCTGGTGATCTCACTTGGAGTCATTGCTGAGTTTCAACCAATTTCCAAGGGATTTTTTTTTTTTCAATGACCATCTGAAGTGTTATCTTACTATCATGAAACCAAAGGTCTGAACATTTTTGTGGAATTTTTATATGGAAGTTAATTTAAGCTTCACAGAAATCTGTGCCTCACTTAAGAAAGAGGGTCTGCCCTTTTGTGCTAACATGTATTGTCTTCAATGCCCAGCCATTTCACAGCTATATAGAGAAATATTTGACTTATCATATTTTCTAATCCAAGTATTGAAAAACTAAGGATACAACTGCCTGAAATTTGGCCTTCCTCTGATAATTCTACTCTTGAATCATAATCTTTCAAACAGAGGCCATCCTTTTTTTTCCTCCCTGCTCTTTGTATCAAGTTTAGTAAACAATCTCAGCATTTTCTCCTACATTCCACTACTTCCTTTTTTTTTTTTTCCTTTTCAACCTGAGAGTAATGTGATGGTGTTGATGATTTAGAAAGATCAGCTTGTATCTGAGCCGAGGGTGGATGGGAGACAGACTGGATAAGGGAACTAGACTGGGGACAGAATAAGCTGGGGGCCTGGCTAAGAAGGCCTGAGGTGCCATATCAGTAGGACCAGGTGTGAGAGGCACCAGGCCAACTTGGCTCTGGCACAGGTGTGGCTTACAGAGATGGATGGGAGTAGAGAGGGAGGAGGGAGCTGCTGAGGGTGAGATGCTGTGGGGCATCCAGGGAAGGTACCCAGAGACCATTGTCCTAGAGGATCTGGTGCTCTGTGAAGGGTCTGAGTTTTTATTCCCTTAAATAGATCTGAACTTCCTCACAAGCTTCTAAGCACTGGGAAAGCTAAACAAGATGTAAATGTCACCTTTTTTCTTTCTGGTTTAAATTATTCAACCCCTTTGGGTCAATGCTCAGTCTATTTTATATTTTATTATTTTGCTTTTCTCTGATTATATAACACCCTCCATCTCTGCCTCTGTTGGTCACTTTTCATCTCCATGTTTTTGAGGAGCAGAGAGAAGGCCCTATATGGCCAGGGAATGGAGAGGAAGGGGAAGGACTATGCCAGGTGAGTCTGGAGATGTCACAGGGTCTGGATCATAAGGACCTGGTAGGCTGTGTTGAGAATTTTGGTCCTTATCCTAAAAGCAGTCAGAAGCTTTTTTAAGGGTCTTAAAAGAGTGAAGCAACACTTGATGTGTTTTTGTGGGGGTTTTTTGTTTGTTTTGTTTTGTTTTAATAAAAGACAGTGCAAAGAATGGAATTGAGTGAAGCAGGAACAGACATGAGGGAGCAGTTAAGAGGCCAAGACAATAGTCAGGGCCATTCAGTGGTCTGGGCAAGCATGGTAACAGTAAAGGTAGGAGAAGGGTTAGGAGAAGAAGTGGGCAGAACTTGGGGATTGTTTAGATAGCGTTCATTAAAGAGAAAGAGGGATCTAGGATGATTCCAAGGTTCCTACAATTAGCAACAGAAGTCCTGGTGACATCATTGCCTGAGACAGAGAACACAAGAAGAGAGCAGGTTTCATGGGGGTGGGAGTGAGGGCTAACGTAGATTTCCTCACCCACTGACTCTCTGACACCTGCCTGGGGAATTCCAACTGCTGTGGCTATACAGACAGGTATCTGTTGACATAGGAGATAACTCAGTAACTAGCTACACTACACATACATATTATCCAACTTCAGCTGGGTCTCTAGGCTCTTTGCAACTATTTTTACCAATTTCAAAGTAAATCCTTTTCTATTCCTCATATTGACTTTTTTTTTTTAAAGATTTCATTTATTTACTTGAGACAGAGAGAATGAGAGAGACAGAGAGCACATGAGAGGGGGGAGGGTCAGAGGGAGAAGCAGGCTCCCCGCCGAGCAGGGAGCCCAATGCGGGACTCGATCCCAGGACTCCAGGATCATGACCCGGGCCGAAGGCAGTCGCCCAACCAACTGAGCCACCCAGGCGCCCCCTCATATTGACTTTTAAAAACATTTTCACTCTTTCCATACTTGTAGTCCTATCTTTCCTCCTCGGTTTCAGCAAACTACCTTGCCTCTTAATTTACTTTAAAAATATAGAGGTCAAGGGCACCTGAGTGACTCAGTCAGTTAAGCGTCTGCCTTCGGCTCAGGTCGTGATCCCAAGGTTCTGGGATTGAGGCCCACGTCTGGCTCTCTGCTCAGCCAGGAGTCTGTTTCTCCCTCTCCCTCTGCTCCTCCCCCTGCTTGTGCTCTCCCTCTCTGTCTCTGTCTCAAATAAATAAATAAAATCTTTTTAAAAATTTAAAAAAATATATAGAGGCCAAATGATGTGATTTTCCTCAAATTCTCCCACCTCCACTTCAAAATGTCTCTGAATCTTAAGTCATTCTCTTTTCTTCTCTTAATGGGAGAAGCGTCCCTATGCCCTTTCCAAGTTCTCTTCCTCACCTGCATTCCTGATACCACCCCATTCCACTTTTTCTGGAACATTGTTTTTTAAAGATTTTGTTTATTTATTTGAGAGAGAGAGAAGGAGGAGGGGGAGGGGCAGAGGGAGAAGCCGACTCTCCCCATTGAGCAGGAAGTCTGATGCAGGGCTCTATCCAAGGACCCTGTTGATCATGACCTGAGCTGAAGGCAAATGCTTAACTGACTGAGCCAACCAGGCGCCCCGGAACATTGTTTCATAGACTATCCCCAATTTCATGTTAAAGAAAATAATTTCTTTTTCCGAGTCTATTATTTATATTCTCAATGCAGACAATTTGGAAGATACAAAAAGGAACTAAGATGAATATAAAAATCACCTACAATCTCATATTATAGAGTGAGCCATTTTTTATTTCTAACTTTTTTGTAAATTTCTCTTTTTTTATGGTAGAATTTTATGGCTGGTTTCTTTATTTTATTTTATTTTATTATTTTATTTTTTTATTATTATGTTATGTTAATGACCATACATTACATCATTAGTTTTTGATGTAGTGTTCCATGATTCATCATTTGCATATAACACCCAGTGCTCCATGTAGAACGTGCCCTCTTTAATACCCATCACCAAGCTAACCCATCCCCCCACCCCCTCTCCTCTAGAACCCTCAGTTTGTTTTTCAGAGTCCATAGTCTCTCATGGTTCATCTCCCCCTCCGATTTCCCCCCCTTCATTCTTCCCCTCTTCTACTAGTTCCCTTCCTTTAACCTGGAAACATGCTCAAGTCTTCTCTTGAACCCTAACTCTAACTATTAAAAAAAAAATCCTCTCAGTCTTGCTTCCCTTTCAAAAACTACTATGAAATCTCTTTCATAGCCACCTACTCTTCAGTGCTATTGGGAGAGCTTTACGATTCCTCTGGAATGAAAAAGTTGCCTCAGGCTAGGGAGGCTGAGCCAAGACAATGTGCAAGACATACATGGAAGTCATCTAATTATCTAACCCTATCTCCTGGACATGCCACTATTGCCTCACTACCCCAGCTGGTTCCTCTTGTATCTTGGATTTTGCCTCAAGTCTGGTTGTGTATTTCCCCAACCAACCTGCCATGTCCTCATTCCTTTTGTGTCCAAACCTATCCATTTCATGGCTTCATTTATCATATGGATGACTTTGAGTTGATATCACTAACCAAGACCTCTCACTGAAAGTCAGAATAACATTTCCAACTGCCTTCTAGTCACCTCAGTATGAATATCACACCAGGAAACTCAATACATCCAAAATTATATTATCTGCCAAACCTATTTCTCCTCTTGTGTTTCTTATTTCAATTAGTGGTATTATTATCTTTTATTCAGCCAAGTTAGACGATAAGGGATCATCTTTGACTCTTTACTTTCCTGAATTCAACATCAAATTCTATTGACTTAATATCATATTAATTTACATTTGTCAGGCACATTGCTAAGTACATTAGGTGCATTTTCCCAATCTTTCACCATATTCTGCATCATTCTTATTTTACACATAAGAAAACAGAAACTTGGATGTTTAGAGCTCAGTGATAAAGTCAGTATTTGAACTCAAGCTTCTTTATTTCCAAAGGTAGTGAGCATCTTGATGACTTTTCAATACGTTCTCCACTCTTTTTCCACTGCTGTAGCCCCAGTTCAGATCATCACAGTAGAAGCTCTGCTAGCCAATCCCCAATTAGTCAAATCATGTCATTAATAACACTCTTCAATCCTCTTACACACTCATCACTGGAAACTAGTAGGAGATTGCCTGGATCGTTGAACATTCCTAGTCCCATCAGTTTAGTTGCATGTTTACCAAGAAAGAGTTGTATTTTGTTCTCAAGCCAGGCAATGCAGTTGTACTTTTTATTACGTTACAATATTTCATTAAATACAGTGTAAACTAATGAGATATGAGTATGAAAGAGAGCTCTCCCTATGAAAACTGAGTTGAATGCTTTGGAAAGACAGGATGAGAGTAAGTGGCTGAAAATATTATAATCCACTTAAGTATGGAGAAGGTGAACCAAAAATGATTGGGGAAAACTCTCATAAAAATTTCTTTAAGATTCTGCACTCCAATTGCCTTTTGCTGCAATTTAAAGAAACAGAAACAGAAACATCGGGGTGGTTCATGCAAGAAAAATAATACAAAACTCCAATTAGCAGCCCTGTACTCAAAGAAGGCACCTTAGCACTCTATTATATAATTGCTGGATGAGTGTACTCATATGCATCTTAAGTTAAAATATAATAATCAAGGTAAATATCTTTTTTGTTGTTGTTCTCTGATTTTTTAAATTTTTTAAATTTTTTTTTAAAGATTTTATTTATTTGACAGAGAGAAACACAGTGAAAGAGGGAACACAAGCAGGGGAGGTGGGAGAGGGAGAAGCAGGCTTCCCGCCGAGCATAGAGCCTGATGCGGGGCTCCATCCCAGGACCCTGGGATCATGACCTAAGCCGAAGGCAGACGCTTAATGACTGAGCCACCCAGGCGCCCCTGTTGTTCTCTGATTTGATAAGTTTTGCAAATGACTGACCAAATTGGGTCCCTGATTTCCCTGAATGAGAGACCTTCCACGTTATCTCCCATCGTCTTCCAAGCAGTAATAGTACCTTTCCTCTGACCCCCAGTCTTCAGTCTGATTTCTCCATTCAGTCAACAAATATGTTTTAAGAGCCTACTAATTACCAGAATTCCCTTCTTAAAACTCAGATCTAAGCCTCTCTCCTCTGCCCACAATCACTCAGTGATTTTCCCTTGCCTGCAGAATGAAGCTAAAAGTACTTAGCAGAATATTGAAGACCTGCCATGATCTGACTTCCACCACCTTTTTAGCTTCCACTTCCTAACAGAGCACTCCGTATTCTCTGTCAATCACCCACATTCTGGCTGTTGCTCAAACACATGACACCATTTAGCATTCATTCAGAGAGAGCCTGAACTCTATATTTGTATCTCTCATAATTTTACTCATTATTGAAAATAGTAGTTTCTATTGGGAAACATATTGTTCATAGAAATTATGTAATACAGAAGATGCTAAAGGTATCTGAATAAATTTTACTGAGTGAATTTTAAGTTGTAAAGTCAAGAGTATTGTGCTAATACATAGCCTGTGGATGGAGGCGTTAACTTGTCTTTAATAATCAAAAGTTTAAATGTGTCTATACTTGATAATTTAGTAAAAGTTTAAAAGTCTGCATAAACATGATAACTTGACTGTCCTTATCCAGTTGTCCAATCAGGGAGAGTACCTAGTTCCTAGGTGACAAATAACAGTGGATTATTCTGTCATTATTATCCTTAGTTGCCTGTTTCTCTCACTCACATTTTTTTCCCCTGGAAGTCTTATACCTGTGGACTGTCTTAGCTGCTACTACTGCATTGAACTCCTAAAATGTTCATCTCAAACAGAACACCTCAGTCAATTCCACTCCTCTTTCTAATTGCTTTTGTGTATTTTCACTCAGCAAAACACCATCTATCATATCAGAGTTTAAAATGGAATTTTCTCAGCAAACCCACTTTCCCCTGCCTTCTGAGACTACCACCTCCAAGGTTTTGGAGTTATCCACAGCTCTTGAGGGTCTCTTTTGTTCTGGGATCTTCCTTAGGCCACAACTAGTTGCCAATTATTTCTTCCCATAAAGATTGAATTTTTAAGGGCTTTGAAAACTATAGGAGTACTTGCCCCTTTACAGTCAAACTTCTTGAAATATTTGTCCATACTCACTGTATTCACACTGTTATCTCCTGTTCCCTTTTCAACCCAGTGTAGTATGGCTTCTGTCCCCAAACTTTTACTGAAACTATTATCAAAGTAACAAATTACTGCCTTGGTGCTAAATTTAACTGACATTGTCTCAGTTGTCAACCTAACTTCTTATAGACTTTGATATTTAGACCACTCTTTCTACCTGAAATGAATTCTCCCCTCTGCTTCTGTGACACCTCTCTATCTTTCAGACTGCTTTGTTGTACTATTCTTTTTAGGCTTCTTTCTTCTGCCCTTTTAAAAAAAATGGGCCCATTTGTCAGAGTCCCGAATCCTCTTGTCTCCTCCCTCTACACATTCCTCTAAGCAATCTCATCAATTTCCCTGGCTTTAATTACCACCTCTGTCCATGATCACCAGTTCTGTGTATCCAGCTCTCTTATTTACCTGAGCTCTCAAGATGTGCATATTTAACTATGTCCAGATGTGTCCTCTTCAATATTGCATAGGCATGTTGACTTTAACCTGCCAAGGCTGATTTTACAAAAAGGCAAAAATACTCCTCTTATTTGCTTATCTTAGTGAATGGTACCATTCAGTATCTATTTGCTCAAACCATCAATCTTAAAATATAGCTATCAATCTTAACTTTTTTATTCCTTATTCTCCAGTCAATATCAAAACTTTGTCAACTCTACTTTTGAAATATTTCATATATCCATCCACTTTCTCTATCCCTTCTGCACTACATGGTTCAACTCAAGATGATATCTGTCATAGATATCTTCAACTGTCTTCTAAATGAGCTCCCTTCCTCCATGCTGGCCCCTCTCCAATCAGTTTTCTAGGCTGCAGTAAGTTTCCTCTTTCTAAACATATACATTTAATTACATCATTTCCCAACTTTCCTGTCAAAGTCCCCATGCTACCCTCAGCATTAATTCTAATCTCTTTCACATGGCTTGAGGGCTCTTTGTGATCAACCCATTTTCCCCTCAAGCCCCATCTTTGCCACTCTTTCACACTCTGTGGTGCTTCTTTAAATTCCCAAACTGTATCAATTCTCTACCTGTGGACCTTGGCCATCCCATGAATCTGCCTCTCTCTGATCAGGCTATTCTCTCTGCTTATGGCTTCTGCACCCTCCCTCTGCAATTTATTCATTCAACATACTTTTGAACACTCACTGTGCACCAGGCATTGCTCTTGGTTCTAAGACCACAGTAGGGAGCAAAGTGGGTATGTTGTACTGAACTCATGAGGTTCAGAGTCTACTGGATAGACAGACAAGCAAATTTAGGCCATTGCAGGCCTTTGTGATGAGGGGTGGACATTGGGAGTCCAAGGACCCAGACGAAGACATCTCACTCAGCCTGGAAAGAGAAGGCTTCCTAGTGACAGTGTTATTTGGAGGGTTAGACCTGAGACAGAGAAGTAGAAAGGAAAGAAGCCAGGGAGTTTAAGAAAGACGTCAAAATGTAAAGTTCTTATCTTTTCTGCTTTTTCTTTTTCCTTCTCACTCTTCTTAACTCTTGTCTTTCACATCCAACTACCTCTGTTCTTTAAAAACCCTTTGGTTGGTTCTTATGGTACTCCTGGAAGTTACCTATTATTTTCCATCACTGGTGGCATCCATTATCGCAGATGCACTTCCATGCCTTCAAAAAACCCACCAGCTTCCTTTCTTCAAGTCTCTCCTCAAGGTGAAAGTGAAGACACCTCATTGCATATAGCAGCCATGTCATACATCTCTTCGACAAAGCTATCAGCTAACTTGTAGCTAACTAGGGTCAGGCCCAGATATTTCTCTTTTTATCCTTCTGCTGTAATCCTTCCAATTGTCCATTTTTCTGTTCATATTTTCCAATAGTCCACAGTGTCAAATTGTCTATGAGAAATAGACAACCCATGATCTTCCCTCATTTTCTAAAATAATACAACACAGATCAAGTTTAAGAAGCCTTTCCTCATAGCTTTGAGATTCCTGTCAGACCTTAGGCTCACCAGAAGTGGGTGGTGGTAAGGTTTCTCTTGAGCTTTATTCTAGGCCATGGCAAGACCTTTCACATGTAGCAAAAGTGAACAATCAGCTAACACCACCCCACAGATCTCTCAGCTTCTTGAAGGGGTATATCATCCTAAAAACCTTTAGTTCCCTTAGGGCTTGTTATATTACATAGTCCTCCCATTCAGGCAGTGGTTCCCATTTTAAAAGGTTTTAATAAGATGAGAAATATCCTAGGATAAATTTGCAGCCACCTCTACCTCCCATCCTCCCCTGGGGTAAAGAGGAGGGTGGCTTTACCCATGATTGGGTCAGTGACTGCAGGGGACTCTGCCTTGCATCAGCAATGTCATTATTTCTTCACTCATTACAGTCTAAAGATTTGGCAACAGTGCTGGTGCTCATATATAGAAGGAAGCTAATTACTTCATTTCATTCTTTTGTTGGAACATTTTCCTACCCACTTGCAAATAATCTTCCCTTTCCTTTAACAGCTCCTCTCTGAAGAGACCAACAAAAGCACATTCATCAGAAGCCAAGTTGGAGCCCAGGAGGAGACAAGAGAAGCCTGGGCTCAGGGGCCCAGGTTAGAGGTCAGTGTCCACCAGCTCCTAGGTAACTGGCCTTGCAGTGTCTCTAAAGTGAGTTCTTAACAGAGGCAGATGGAAACTTCTGCTGAATTCCTTATATGTTTGAAATAGATAGGTAGATGATAGATAGATAGGTTATAGATAGATAGATAGATAGATAGATAGATAGATAGATAGATAGATAATGTGATTGTTTCTCCCATAAAGGCAGTAATATTTCTATAACAATGGCTTCATTCAGGGCTTTCCAGAGTCACTGTTGGCCATTCTTTTGGGGACTCTATGGGCAATTATTTTCTTGGTCTGAAGCAAAAAAAGACTCAGAACACAAGGTTGCCTTTTTCAATTTTTGTTGTGGAAAAAAAAAAAAAAGACAGCACCTGAGTGCCTTAATCAGGGGGCACCTTTGTGACATACTGGAGACAGGGCACTATGTGTATCTATGTACTGTAAAGTCTATAGCACTTTAATCAATTTTGATTTCACAGAGAAATTAACCAGTCAATAAAGACAAATCATGGAAAGGGCAGTTTATAAACTAAAACACAAATACTTTTACATACCATCTGGCAACTCTTGATAATACAAAATGGGTGGAGACTTCAACAAAGGCTCATCCATTCTGACAGAGATTCTATGTTTATTGTTCTTTAACATTTCCAGTATATTTGGATATTTAAGAGCAAAGCTACCATATATGGGATCTGATCAAAGGGGTAAGTCAGGGTGAATAGGGCCAAAATCCAGCAGGCACTTTAGTCAGCAAGCCCTAAACCCTGGCTTCCTCTAGTTCATATGTATGGGCTAGCAGAAGCTCTGTTTATGAGGCTGGATAATAGAAAATTGACAAGTAACCTAAATATCCAATAATAAGGTACTGATTGAAAAATATACATAGAATTATTAAATGAAGCCATTAAAACAGTATATATGTATATAACTACATGAAAAAGCAGGTTATAAAATAGAATGTATCACCCCATTTTTGTGAAAGAAATGTAAATATACAGAAATGCAGACACATGCTATCTATCTATCTATCTATCTATCTATCTATCTATCTATCTATCTATCATCTATCTAACTATTCAGGGAAAAAACTGGAAGAATACATTCCACAATGTTGACTACAGTTATCTTCAGCTCATAAGTTGTTTTGTTTTGTTTTGTTTTGTTTGGAGTGACTTGGCTTTTGCCTTCTTCTGATGAAAGTGTACTGACTTCACTGTGTGTGTGTGAAGGGGGGGGGGAGAGAGAGAGAAAGATGGTTATTTTTTGTGTAATAAGAACAAAATTAAAACCCTAAATAGTGGATTGAGGCTTAAACAATAACAACTAATAATAGCTACTTTAAACGTGACAAATATTTGCGAACTGGAAACATGAAATAGTGTTTAAAACCATCAGGGCAGTCAAAAAGAAAGTCCAAACAGTCTGAGGACAAAGTATTATTCACTGTTTGATTTGGCCAGCTTTTCAGCTGCAATAACTATGGCTTTATGACAAAATTTTCACAAACCAGAAATAGATGTTAAAGTGAATCATCAATTTAGAAATGTAATTATAGAGTAATCCCACCTCTGATATTGATCGTATTTAACAATCCCATTCAGAAGACTAATAATATATCCCCTTTACTGTCAGTGATTTATTACTACAATGTTCAAAGAGATATAGTGTATGAAGGAATTATGCAACTGAGATTCTACATTAGTTTTATTAGGAAAATGAAGAAAAGGAAGTATGTTTAGATGTGGCTTTCATTCCCTGACTTTTCCCTTTGGAAGAATTAAATTCTGTTAATCCTTGAGACAAGAGGCTGAAGCTAATATTTATCAACATATATTAGAATATCTATCAGGCATTATACTGGTACATTTACACCAATTCTCTAAGGCATGTATTTGCCATTTAAGAGACTAAGGCTCAGAGAAATTTCCTAATTTCTTTGTGGTCACATAGCCAGTAAGGTGGTGGTACCAAAATTCATACTCAAGTTTTTCTGACCCCAAAGACTTTGCTTTATCCTGTTAGACCAGAGTTACAACGTTCCATGGTGGGGGATTATATTATATTATTTTTTGAAATTACTCAATCTCTCTTTTTCTATAAGATTATATATCCTGCTCCATTGCCTTTGGGCAAGGTTGTGTGACCTGGTTTGGCCACTGAAGTATGAACAGATATGATAAACACTACATCCTTTAAGAGCCATCATGGTATTTTGTCAGTTCGCTTGCTTTTTTTCCCTCTGTCACGTGAATGTCCCAAATAGGAAAGCTCCTTCAATATGGGTCCCAGAATGTGAAGACATGTGGAGCAAAGCTGAGCAGAATCTCAGCAGCTGCCAACACAAAGCTGCCAAAATGTGAACAAGTGTGCATTCATTCATTTTTCTAATACTGCATTATAAATTACCACAAACTTGGCAGCTTAAAATTACAAATTTATTTATCTCACAGTTTCTGTAGGTCAGATATATGGGCATGACCCTATTGGATAACCTGATCAGGGTCTCAGTGGGCTGATATCAGAGTGTTAGCTGCTGTTCTCATTTGAGATTTGGAGTTCTCTTCTGAGCTCACTGGTCATTGGTAGAATTTCTTTTCTTGTGGTTGTAGGACTAAAGACCCATTTTCTTGTTGGCTGTTGGCTGTTGGCTAGGGGTTGCTCTCAGTTCTGAGTGGCTTTTCTTGGATCTTTTCACTGTGGCTCTTCCATATTCAAGCCAGCGTTGGCACATTGACTCTCCTTCCTGGCAAATCTCAGACCAGCAGCTGGAGATAACTGTCTGTTTTTAAAGGATGCATGTGATCGGGTTAGGTTCACCCAGATAATCTCCTTATCTTAAAGTCAACTGATTAATAAACATAATTACATTGGCAAAATCCCTTTGCCATGTAACATAACATAATCACACGAGTAACACCAAGGGATAGACACCATCTGGGCCTTCTTAGAATTCTGCAGACTACAAAGAGATAATTGTATTGTAGGCCACAGAGATTTGGGGAGATTGATTTTTTACTACAGCAAACTGACTACTGCAACTAGTTACCTGAACTTGTGTGTCTGTGCCTATAAAAGGGCATAAATCATAGGCGGCAGGCATCTGAACACATTGTGAACACACAATGTGTTCACAAATGAACATACCTGTACAACCACCACCCAGCTTAAACAAACAAAAATAAATAGACAAAAATCAGAAAATTATTAACAACACAGAAACCCCTTTCCAGTCATTTCCCAGACCCTAAATAACCACTATCCCATCCTCTAACCCTGCAGTTTATTTCACCTGCTTTTGAAATCTTACGAATGGAATCTGGCTCCTTCTTCTTGATACTAGATCTAGGAGTTTCATTCCTTCTGTTGTTTGCAGTTTTAGTTCTCTTCCTGTATAATATTCCATTACATGGATATTCCACAATTTGTTTTTCCATTCTGCTGTTGTTGATAGACATTTGGTTAGTCTCCAGTTTTTAGCTATTACAAATAATGCTCCTCAGACTGTTTTTTTTTTTTTTACAAAGCTTCTACCCTTACCTCTCCCTTTCTCTGTTCCTCTCCCCTCTCTCCCCTTTCCTCTCTCTCCTCCCTCCTTGCTTCCCTCCCTTCCTTCTCTCTCTCTCTGCATCTCTTTCAGATGCCTTCATATTTTAGATATAACCTTCCCTCTCCCTAAAAAGGAGGGAATCCAATTTGGTTATTGTCAACTTTCAAAATTAATCTTTGAGAAACTGAAAGATAATTGGAAAACCACAATGAATGGATTTAGACCAAGTGAGTAGGGGGCTAAAGGAGGGGCAAAAAAACAAGATATAATTTCCTACCCTTGGTTTATCTCTGGGCAGAAGTTGCTTTGGTGAGACCAAGATAATTTCAGCCATCACTCTGAGCGGAGCTACACAGTGTAGTGGGAAACAGCATAGCCTGAGGCACCATTTAAAGTTCTGAATCTGGTTCCTTTTTCTAGCTGGAAAACTTGGCAATTCACTACCTCTCTGAGTTTCATTTCCTTCACCTATCATGGGGGCAGTGAGACTTTTCCCTTGGGATGTTTCAGTTCCTTCCCATTCTTCTACCACTTGTGCAAAAAACAACAGAACGTTTTGCCCCAGCCCCACTCTACCATCTGTTCCCTGTCCTTCTCTGCCCTGCTTTTGCCCCCAGAAAATGGGCCTCTTGACTGCATCCATCACCTGGCTCTGTTATTATTCTGCTTCCAATTGGGTTCAGCCAGTGGGAGTCACTGGCAAGAGATTGGCAGGAAGGAAGAGAAAGAAGCTGGATTATTCCCTTGCACACACGCTACTCCCTCCCTGCCTTACTGCTGTTCTAGGGTGGTTGCTTTCCTCTTGGCCACAGCTCTAGCTACCACCTGACTCTAGTGACACCTCTGGTCCTCTTGCATTTTAAACCTAAAGCTTATCATGATTTCCCACTCAGTGGTGCTCCACCATCTTTGGTTTCTTAACCCAGTGCATACCTCTGTAAATGGTTCCTTTACTATACTCTTTCCAGGCTGAAGTACTTTGAGTGGATCAACCTTTCTTGAGATGTCCCTGGTAATAGAGAAGGGAGCCCAGTCAGATTGTTGAACATATGGGAGAACAGGAAACAGTATTAAAAGTTGGAGGCCAAGAAAATAAGGAATTTAAGGAACTGGGGAGATGGGATGGAGCAATGAAGAGTAGTCATAGTGTCCCATGAGCTGTTTTGGTGGTCTCTGCTAAGTACTTTACACATGTGGCATTTAAACTTCACAGTACCCCATGAGTTAATATGAAGACTACCTAATTTTAGAGGTGAGGAAACTATGACTTAGGGTTGTTAAGTAATTTCTTGAGATCACTCTTTAGTAACTGGCAGAACTAAGATTTGAATCCAAGACTTTGGCCTCCCAAACCCATGCTCTTACTTACATCCTTTCAAGACTTAGTACTGTGGCATGGTTCATTATCTTGAAGAGACAGATAGATATTTTGGAGATATTAAGCAAAGTCATCTGAGTGTTGATGAGTCCAGAATTAAAAGGTTGCAATGAGGGCAGTGACATTTCTTCTCTGTGTCACTTCCTCTTTCCCAGCTTTGGCAACTGACCCCAAAATAAATCCACCCTCCTTTGCGTGTCCTTTATGGTTCCCCACAATCATACTGCTTCTCCCTTCCTGGAGTTATCTCCCACCAGTCACACACTCACTGGGCTCCAATCAAACAGACTTATTCTTTATGGTTCACCTGTTTCTTCATGAAGTTGCCTTCCCTCCTTTTTTCTCCTTTGAAATCCTCTTGAGCCTTTTTGGCCCACTTAAAAGCTACTTCCTCCAGACAAATTATGTTATCACACCAACCACAAAGTCACCCCCCCTCCCTCCTCTGAACATTAGCAGCTTTGTTTATACTACTTTCTCTGCATCTGTCCTGTGCTGCTTGGAATTTTAGTTGTATGTGTTCATCCCTTTTCTTTCCTATTTGACCTTGGGAACTTAGAGGATGGGGAATGCTAAGATGAGTAAAACAGAACCCCTGCACCTAAAGAGGTAAGAACACAAAGAACTCTAAATACCAGTACCTTTGTGTATTTTGGCATTTTACTTTAGACAAATAGTAAGTGCTTGGGGCATGTAAAAGAGTGAATGTTCACATATAATTGAGGAGAAAGCTTCTTGAAAAAAAAAATGACATTTAGAATGTACCTGGAAGTCTGGTTGAGCTGTCAGCTGTCATAATTTGGGGAGGGCATTTTATGAAGAGAAGCAGCATGAGATGGCTTTAAGAATATTGTTTCCATTGTGCATCCCAGTATCTCTGATGATTAATGAAACTAATAATAGCAGCTATCGTTTATCAAATGCTTGAGTCGTGCCAGACATTTTGTTAAATGCTGTTTGTATGTTATTAAGACCTTCCCCATTTTACAGATGAGAAAACCAAGGCTTAAACAGATTTGTTCAAAGTGGCCCAGTTAGCCAGGTGGCAGAGCTGACTTCTGATGAGGAAATATGGGGCCACATTGCCTTTTTACTTACAACCTGATATCATGCATAATTCTTTATGCATTTACCACTACATTCCAGAGAAAATGCAAACCCTCAAAGAGCCATATGGAGCCAACATAATCCTCATGTAATATTTATAAATTGATAAATTTTAAGGAATCTAGTTATTTACAATGCATCTCTGAGAGCTCTTTTTAAAAATGGCATTTCAAAATAACATTCCATTTATCTTCTATTGGGGCACTAAAATTGTGGCTCTTTAATCTGAGGTATGAAACAAATTCCAAAATCTCTTTGAGTGAAGATACAGTTCTTCTCTTGAAATATTTTCTAAAAATAAAATATCGTCCCATAGTAATTATGTTAGTCACCATTCAAACTATTTAAATTCAAAACATTTAGTGAGTTAAAAAAGAATGGCCTCTGATATTTTTATCAGGATAAAGAATGTGACAGTGCCTCTCAATCTACAATGAAATTAAATTCCAAGATATGAAACTGCCATGCATTATAACATACGGGTGAAATTTGCCAAAACCAACGAGTTCCCATTTTCCAGATGCTCAGATGCTCAAGTAATGACATCAACACTGTGGAGTTTCCTGGGTGCAAGTTATATAGACTAGTGTCATCCCTTTTCTGAAAAGGAAATGTCAGTATATTTTTATTTTTTCTTAAATCATACAATGTTTTTTCCCCAGCTGCTATAAAATGTTTCTGTACCTTGTGAGGGAACAGTAATGAATTTTCATATTAACAAAATATGACTTGTGCATCAGGATGTTGACAATTATGTGGCTTACATTCTCGAACTCCAGGATGAATTAAAGAGGCAGTCACCATATTACACTGTGTTAGCATATGCAAAAGAGCATTGAGGTAAGGTCAGCTGGAGGACAGATTGCTAGCAAAGTCTTTAAAAAAGTGAGAGAGAGAGGGCCTTCCATGGGTAGTTATTTTCTACCTATAGGCAAAAGGATGGTGGGTGTTCTTCAGTTACAGGATTACCTACTTTTTCTCAGGCCTCTCGGGGAATGCCTTGTATTGGTTGAGAAACAGCTCTGGAGAACTACAGGGAAATGTTAACTTTAGTAGAGACCACAGTGTGCTAAAGATCTTGGAGGAAAAAAAAAAAATCACATCTGAAAGACATAAAGTTTGGAATTGTCTGGGCTTTGGCTCAATTCGGAACTAACAGTAGCCAGAAACAAAATGGCAACGGAAAATGAAGTCTTCGCAATTTTATCAAATTGCTATTTTAATGCCTGCATCAACACATGGACTTTAGGCAATTAACAAACATTTTTCAGATCACATATTCTTGTAAGAAATGTAGAGGGCCAAACACATCTCCTAGAATGACTTGATAGCTTACAGTTACACTTGACAGAAATTAGACCATAAAGTGGGTAAAAGTTTGATTTGTTTCAACTCCAGTTCATTCCCTAGACAATACCCCCAACATCATGAACATCAGTAGCCTGGTAAATATCACGTACCTTACTGAACAATACTCAGGGTGACCAACCCTCCTGGTTTGTCTGGGATTGAGGAGTTCCCCCAGGACCAGGGAATTTAGGTACCTCCGAAACTACCACTAACCTGGAGCAGTCCCAGACAAAATTGGATAGTGGGCCACCCTACAATAAGATCAAATGTTTCACTTTCTGTTTCATATGCTAAATTCATATGAAATTTGTGCTAAGAACAGCTCTTTTATTTTTAAGCCACAAACTTCTATTTGATTTTTTAAATTATAGATTTATTGGAAAATTTAAAATTATTTCTTTTAGAAATAAAATAATGCTATAAAGAGGTGCCTGGGTGGCCCAGTCAGCGAAGTGTCAGACACTTGATTTTAGCTCAGATCATGATCTCAGGGTTGTGAGATCAAGCCATGCATCAGGCTGCACAATGGGCATGGAATCTGCTTGAGATTCTCTCCCTCTCCGTCTGCCTCTCCCTCACCACTCCCTCTCTTGAAAGAGAAAGAAAGAAAGAAAGAAAGAAAGAAAGAAAGAAAGAA
>NW_023270504.1:8871846-9169797 GCF_011800145.1 Mirounga leonina
AGAAAGAAAGAAAGAAAGAAAGAAAGAAAGAAAGAAAGAAAATATTACCTTGTTCCATAAACAGAAGATGTTTCTTCATAGCTTGTAAGGAGTGATTCAGTCATTTCATTACTTTAAAGGGTGTCAAATAAAAACAAAACAAATAAGCCAAAAAAAAAAAAAAAAGCATGAAATGAAATGACTCCTGAAAACTAATACCATGAAGGAGAAGCGATGGTGTGATAGTAGCGAGAGCTGGTGCTTTGATGATGCTAGTGGTGGTTCTAATTGGGTCTCTGACCTGGGAAATGTTGAGAAGAAGGACTCAGAGAAGCTGTAAGTCAGCCTGGTATTTGGGGATACAGCTGATAGCTGCATGTGTGGGTCATTGAAAGGAAATGAGGGGATGTGGTTGAGCCACTCCATGCCATTTGCTTGTCCTGGGGCCTCCTTGACAGAAGGACAAGCTGCAGCTGAAGTAGGAAGAATAGGGGGTTAGAACTCTAGAAATGTGCACCAAGACCTAAAGATCATCCTCTTTTTTGTACTTAAGAGCAGGGCTTCAGGCAAATTCTGTTTATTGCATTAGAAGTTCATAATAGCTGAGTGGTTTTCAAAATATATTTTAGAAGGACCATTGCAAATGTTTGTGATTCATTCTAACTTAAAATGTGAGGTGTTCTGGTTTCATTTCTTGCTTTTATATTGTGCTAACTGTACGTAAGTGGAAAATCATAAACTTCTGTCAAATGAAAGAAGCTGAACACAAAGCAAAATGGCAATTGTGGTTTTGATTTTTTTAGAGCATATTTTATTTAAACCAAGAAAAAAGAGGTAAATTAAATTTATTAAATGTTATTAGTTTAAGTTATTTCCAAGTTGGAAAATAAATTTCTATTGTATTTTTTATTACTTCCCATTTCTCTAAAATAAATGTATATTATTTTTAGAGTAGAAATAATTAGTTATCAATAAACATCCTTTTTTAAGGAAAATAAAACACTGACTACTTTTATATCTATCTAAGAAATTGATAAATGAATAAGCATTTCTTGACTATTGGGTGCAAATAAAGAAGGTATGATCCACACCCTCAAAAAGTGTAAACTATATCAGGAAAGGCAGACCAAACATGAAAAAAATAAAACTTATAGTTTATATTTATAATATAAAATCCAATGTTATTCAAGTTTATTCATTAAAACAGTAATTTAATTTTTTTTGTTATATACTACTTACACATATATTGAAAAAAAATTTTTGATTATCAGAATCTTCCTGCATTTTAAAGTACAAAATATGTTCCAGAAAATGTCTCCCCCCCCGAAGCTTTATACATAGTTTCCCAAAACACCATTTAGTCTAAAATAATCCAATTTGCCCCAAACACTTATGAATGCTCACCCCATATTCAATCACTTCCATTCTTTCCATTTGTTACTCATCTCACTAATAGGCATCTGTGTTGAATCTCTCTATTTTATGGAGTCAGTAGAAAACCAAGCCAAATGAAAAAGAGAAAAGAACCACATCTGCAGAGCTTGACAAATCATTTTTGGATTCTAATCGGATTTCTTTGACTACAATTCTCATCATTTGAGTCAGTCATTTTCATCTTGGGCTGAGATTGATCACCCATAATGTGATAGTTCTCTTTACTCATCTGTAAAATGGAAATAAAGTGGACTACTTCTCTTAAAGGAACTATAGGATGAAGGGGATGCTGTCTTCTACTTGCTGATGAGAAGTACCCTCTCTAAAACAAGTCTTTGTGGGAAAATTAGACATCAAGGCAAACATAATGATTGGCCACTAAGATTTTTAAGGATAAGATGGTCTTATTTTTTTTTATGCACACAAATAAATACAAACATAAAACACAAGAGACCATTCCCTCAATATCAACTGAAAATGGTTTTTTGCCTTCCCTAAAAAATCAAGCTTGTTATTGTTACTATGGCAACAGATTGTCAGTATGAAAACTAGAGTTCCTCTGGCCTGCTTATTACTGAACACAAGGAAATAGAACACTTTATTTATTATTATTTTTTTATTTTAAGATAAAAAAATTAATGTCTTTATATTTTTGTATGGTTGGGAAAATAAGTGCAGTAATAAGAACTACATTGCAAAAGGAAGTTTGGCAGCGGAATACTAAGAACGTAAGCTAGGCCAGGGAGCACAGAGTGTACCATCTGTGACCTGCTGGGGGCTGGGGCATGACCTCTTGATTGGCCTGACTGGATTCTGAGTCCCTTCACTTGGCCTTGTTGTCCTCTCTCTGGGGGAAAATGCCGGGTTGGTGATAACATGTGAATAAAAATTCATTCCCTCACCAATCAACCAACACTTATTGAGTTCATGCTATATGCCAGGTACTATTCCAGCTCCTGATACAGTGTTTGAACAAATGGACAAAATTACTGCCATCATGGACTCACATTCTTCTGGGAGAGACAGGCCAAAACCAAATTGGTAAACCCGCACATAATGCCGGATAGTAATAGCTGCTATGAATAAAATATAAAGCATATTAAGATAGTAATAGGAAAATTTTTGAAAGAAGAAAATAATGAAAAATTAAAAGAAAATCCTAACATTTTAATGTACCTGTAACTAGGCCTGATAAACACAGATTATATGTGAATATACTACATCAGTCATATTTTTAAAAACAAATATAGACTGAATAGTAGCCTCTATTTGCCAGGTACTGGGATCATTGCTGGGAAAAGTGAGCAATAACTCAGAGCAACAGCTTAAAATATTGCAGGCCCTTCCTATGGCTAATGGAGGCCCCCAATTTTTTTAGACCTTCAATTCTTTTCGAACCTCTCTTGAGTAAGTTCCCTAGTTTTCCCAATATGCTTGATTGCTCAAAAAAAAAAACAAAAAAAAACAAAAAAACACCTTTGAGATATTTTAATGTAGTTTCTTACAGAGAAAAGAAAGCTTAAAATTTTTACTCTCTGGCTTACAATTTCACATAGCAAGTTCTTCTATAGAATTTATAATTTCGGAGGTAGTAATGGAAGAAAATATAAAGAGATTTGGAAAGAATTTGAACAGATTTGTGAATGGCAGAGCCATTCCTACCAACTAAGAAAAGCTTAGAGGTTTGGAAAGTACATTCTGCTAAGGAACCTACAAAACAGAGGTCCAGCCATGGGATGAAGAGAATTGGGAACAGGCCCTACAGTTAGGAAGGACAACCAAGCTTTCCTTTCCCTGCTGACTTGCCCTGGCAGTAGAGGACTGAGCTACAAGAACATTGGACCACCCAGCATGGCAATTGCTGTATTTTTATCAGATTGTATTTATTCTTTACTGTCTCATCAAGAGCCTGGCACTGATTTGGCAACTTTGCTGGACAACACATAAGCATTATATTTTTATGTTGCCATAAAGCAACTGCAATGACTGCAGTAAACATACTTACTGCCTTTCTGATTGTCAACATTGGGCATAGATTGTAATTGAACTGTTTGCTTTCTTTGCCTGGAATGAAGATTATATTCTGCAAATGATTCTAAGGTGCTTCATAAATACTGTATGCAACAACATAGAAATGTGTGCTTCAGGGCACCTGGGTGGCTCAGTTGGTTAAGCCTCTGACTCTTGGTTTCAGCTCAGGTCATGATCTCAGGGTGGTGGGATCAAGCCCCACTTTGGGCTTCATGCTCAGCGGGGAGCTGGCTTGGGATTCTCTGTCTCCCTCGCCCTCTGCCCGCCCCCACTTGGGTGTGCGCTCTCTTTCTCTCTCTCAAATAAATAAATCTTTAAAAAAGGGGATGTGTGTTTTTACAATAGTCAGGGTTAAGCAAAACAGGGTGTTCACACAGAACTCTTGGGAGATCTTAATTCTAGAACCTCACACAGATACATTTCTGAGGGTTACAAACTGCTCTCTTCTCCTCTAAAGATTTTGTGTGTATTTGTTTGGGCTTTTTTTGGGGGGGGGGTCGTATGAGCTTGTCAGGCTTGGGCCCTGGGCTCAGCTCTCTCTTTTCCACTCTAAATCCTCCACATACTGCCAGTAATACTCTTCACACTAGGGCATTTTTAGTCCTTTCCAATTCAGAGAATTGGCAAGGGGAGCATCATTAGCACGAGTTCTGGGTGGTGAAACACCGTGTTTCAGCCCATTTCTTCTGACGGTGCAACCTGTAGGAGGCAGGCAGCTGCGGTCCTTTGAAAGATTCCGTCAGTCAATTAGTGGCAGAGCTCATGTGTGCATATGAGATATTAGGATATGGTCCTCACTGAAGGGTGACTTCTATTCGGATTCTTAATCCTGAAAAATTGAAGTCAAAATGTTAATAAGCTAATAAGACTGTAATTTTTTCTTCAGATTTGGACACTGATTTTATTAAATCGCAGAATTACCACATTCTCCCTTTCCTCTTTACACTAATTAATTTATTTTGAAATGTATGGACTGTGGGGACTGTGCAAATTATAATTTACACCATCTCAGTAATGTCCTGTGCTTGCTACAGATTTATAGCATTGATCTGCATCTTTCAAGTTCTCTTTGTTTTCCTTAATTTTCAGCCAAGCCTGGATATGGGCTCATTTGCCTTTCTTATTTATTTTTTCACGTTCCACAATCCAGACCAAGTCTCAGCTATTTCTTTTAGCTGCCATTTAGTCCGTAGAAGAGCAAGGTTCTCCTTTGACTTTTAAAATACTTGTCTGCTGGGGTGCCTGGGTGGCTCGGTCAGTTAAGCATCTGCCTTTGGCTCAGGTCATCATCCCAGGGTCCTGGGATCAAGCCCGGCAACGGGCTCCCTGATCACTGGGGGGCCTGCTTCTCCCTCTCCTTCTGCTGCTCCCCCTGCTGTGCTCTCTCTCTTTCCCTCTCTCTCAAATAAATAAATAAAATCTTCTAAAAATAAAATAAAATACTTGTCTGCCTTCAATACTTTATCAGTTTATATTATTTTGGCCAGGTCATCTTGACATCATATGTCATTCCTGTTTTCTTACATCCTTGCCTGTGATTCTATTTGATTAGATGTAAGGACAGAGTCACTGTGGCCTTACATTTGAACAAAAAAATTGCTCTCATTCACATGCATGTGTGTGTGCGAGTTTGTGGTGAAGGCTGGGGTGAAGAGAGCAGTTAAGAGAGAAAAGCTTCTTATGCCTGTGGTATCAGCAACTTCTCCTAATCAAAGGAAGGATTTGAAATACACCATTAACACTTTTGTCCTTCCACCCCTGAGGGACTCTCAGATCAAATCCCATAGAGATTTCCCAGAAAACAGAGAGGTTCCCTAGAAATTGCTATACAAACCAGCTTGGGGCTACGTGGCAAATAAAAGCAGAGATTTCTGAAAATAGGAATTTGCTTTGGTAAAGCCCCAAAACTCCCCAGGCTGATTTATTTTTTCTTTTGGTCAGGCTGGTAATAATGGTTAATTTTTTAACTCTCCCCAGGAGCATGTTCCATGTGGGGAAGAGAAATGTAATAGGTAAAGAGAGGGATTATATAGATGTTCAAACGTTATTGACTGAAAATGTATGGAAGTAAGCAGGTCAAGATCTTTCTTTTCATTGAGAGCACACTGAAAGTAGGTGATCTGTACACAGTAGGCCCTCAGAAAACATTTAATTTAAAAATATTTAATATTTAATGTTCATTGCTTATCAAAAAAGCTTTTGGTGGGAATTAAAAAATAAATAAGTTAGAATATTTTGAAGTGGCTTCCAGAGCTCCATAAGCAACAATTAGTTAGAGAGATGGACTCACCAACCAGTGCTTAGCAAGCTGTAAGAAAGAGCTGGAATGAGGAACACAGGATGATCCTGCTTAGCATGCTCTTTCCGGGCCACTTCCTGGCCAGTGCACTGGCATCTCCAATGTTCCACCCTCACTTGGTTCTATGACCCCAGGCTTTGAAGGGTCACCATGAAAGGTGATCTCAGTCAGCCCCAGGGGCCATGGTCACTGATCTGGCATGACCTCTCCCACATCTGCTTAGGTTCCTGAGCTAAGGAAACTCTCACACTCCCAGATCCCAGTAACTCTGTGGGTGTCCCAGTCCTGGTCAGGCTCTGCCTGCAGGCTGTTTTCCTTGCTGACTTATACCTAACAGGAAGCATGAAATTAGGCAGAACCTATTTGCATTCCATCTGCTGCACATTCCTCAGCCCCCCCTCCTTTGTACTCATGGAAGCATTTCCCCTTAAGGTTCAGTCTGGCCTAGTACCAATGCCAGCCAAACCAGGACAGAGAGAAGCTGAGAACTTTTTGCCCTTTCCTACTCCTCCCACCTCAACCTAAGCAGGTAAGGTCTGGAAATAGTCTTGTAGGTACATACAAGAGATTCAGAAATCTGGGAATGATCTCTGTCCTACCTGTGCCATACTGGTCCCTTCTGTAAAACTGTGTTTTATACTTGGACTTTTGTTGAACACATCAGTGTCCTGAAGTCCTTCCTTATACTTCAGCTCCAGTTGGTTAGCTGGACCTTGCCATCCTTCCTCACTTTTGCTCAGCCCTGTTGCATCATTTGGCCCCACAATGCTGCTTTTCATCTGACTTTATGGGTCCCTACTCCCTGGAATCCAGATTCTCATTGCTTTGATGATCCTTTATGTACCTGTCTAGGCTGAACTAGAACTTGATTTGGCCACACCACTTTTGACTACATATTTGGGCTGTTGGCTACTTTCTAGGAGGCGAAAACCTTAGCTGTGTCAGTTTTCAAAGCCAAAGTATTTGTTTCCTCTTCTTGTATACTGGCATTTGCCACTGAGGTCCCAATACATGTTCTTGCATCTGTGTGCCAGATAGAAGCACACACCCTTCTTTTCTGCTTATTAGTGCTGTTACCTGACACACTGTCCAGACCTCATGCTGCCGCTAGCTGGCTGTAGTATATGCCAGGCCTTATGTGCTTGGCTGGGGCCTTGGTCCTGAATCTCCTAGTTAACCCTCTCCAGTGGTTAGTTATGTCTTGGCAGGACAGAAGGTCCTTTCAGGCCAGTATTGTTCTGAGTAATTATTTCCCTTACCAGTGAGCATCCTGGTATACTCCATCATCTTCACATGATTGGATGAATCTGCCAAGCTGCATCAAGAATATCAGTGTTTAATAAATATTTGTTGCCACTGATTTGATTCGATTTGCCAGACTGTAGAGTACCTTATTGTAAATTGCACACCCTCTATGAAACTCAATGAAAATGAACTGAACTAAGGCAAACAAATTGGGTGAGAGTTGATGGCTTTAAAATGGAATTATTTATAAAAATATCAACAAAGCATTCGAAGTTTTCTGGTGCATTTCTTAACTGCTGACAGAGAGATGGAGGCAGAGAAAAACAGTGTCAAGATGATTCCTAACTGAAAATTATGCAGACATAAAGACGAAGTATACTTAAATCAACAGGATTTGATATTCGAAGTTCTAATCAATCACAGCTAGTCAGTTAGAGCTAGATTATGGAGAAGCTGCATTAAAGACTAATCTGTCTATCACAGATGAAAGTTTCTATCTTCTCCTTAAACCTTCAGCTCCCATATCCTTTCTTAATGCTGGGATAAAAGTAAGTCACTGTCCATCTTATCCTCCATTTCTTTTTCTACCCTCACAGTGTGTCTACACTAACTCCTCAGCCTTTTCCTTTGGAAGGCAAGGCAATGAAATGGGAAATGAACATGGGTTTGGGTCCTAAAAGGTTGTATTTGTCACTTATTAGCAGTGTGACATATAAATAGATAAATTACTTATGTAGGCATAAAATAAATAGATAAATTATATAAAGGCATCTGTACAAAATGAGGATTACCATCTATCTCCAGGTGCTTGCAATGCCCAAATGATAAAATTTCTGTAAAATACTTCACAGAGCATCCAGCTCAACACATGGCCATTTTGTATTCCTTCTTTCTCCCCTTTTCATATTTTCTCTCAAAGGAAGCGGAACCCATCTCCAAAGCTGTCATGCCTCATGTGCTGACCTCTTGCCTCAGCTCTCCCACAACTGGTTTCCTCACACATCTGCCCATTCTTCAGCATGCGCAGTACCTCCCCCTCCCCAGGTACCTTCTACTCAGTCTTTGATAGGCACATATACAGCCTATTCTGGAGAATAATTTTTACCTCTTGTTTTCTAATGTTTCTCCTTCTTTTTTTTTTTCTAGTTTCTAATGATCTCCTTCTTTTTTTTTTTTAAGATTTTATTTATTTATTTGAGAGAGAGAATGGGAGACAGAGAGCACGAGAGGGAAGAGGGTCAGAGGGAGAAGCAGACCCTCCGCTGAGCAGGGAGCCCAATGCGGGACTCGATCCCGGGACTCCAGGATCATGACCTGAGCCGAAGGCAGTCGCTTAACCAACTGAGCCACCCAGGCGCCCTATCTCCTTCTTTTCAAAGACAATATACTAAAATGAGTGGTTTCACCATCAATTTTGTCCCCACATGTCATCTTAATTCTTTATTGCTTGCAGAGACTTTTAAGTCCCTCTAGAAGGAAATTTCCAGCGTCTGGAATGCTGTCCTTCTAGTTTGGTGGGATTACTAGTAACTTTGAAGTACTGTCTATGCTCATTAGAGGATAGGAGTGTTTTCACATGTATAAAAAGTTTAGTATATTAGAACTATTGCATTGGAAAAGCTGCTTTATAGAAAAAAGAAGACACTAAGAATCCAGGTCACAGAATTTGAAAATTATGTAAACTTTTCATCAGCACTAAAAAACTGTAGTTTTGGAGCAAGGTATAATCTCTAAATTGCCCAATATAGCATCCTGAGGGAAGGGAACTTTAGATACAGATGATACAAAGATAGGTAGATAGATAAGATGATAGACTGATAGATAGATGACAGGTAGATAGATGATAGATAGATAGATAGATGATAGATAGATAGATAGATAGATAGATAGATAGATAGATAGATGATAGATAGATAGATAGATAGTATTGAATTGTGTAATGTCCCTTTAAGAAAAATTTATTATTTTGATTTGTTTTGCATAGACTGAAACTCTTCCAGAAACATCATACATTACACATTTAGTAAACTATAGCAGTTTTACCTAATTGCTCCTTTAGGGGCTAATGACCCCTTTTGCTGCTTTGTTTAAAACACCTGATGCAATCAGCATGGGAAAAGGTGTTCTCAGTCTCATACATTGCCTTGTAAATTTACATTTAGTTCAAAATTAAATGCAATTTCAAGGTCTCTTTAAAAAAAAAATCTAATCAATCTAGTATACTGTAAGCATTGCTTTAAGTTACTACACATTTGCTAAAATTTGTGAAGGTGACTTTGGCGAATGGATTTTTGTCTTTAAATAGATTCAGTTTGCTGTATATGCAAAATGATTTGAACAGAATCAACCATGGAAATTCACTGAATATGTCCTTTGCTCTCATAATATTGAAAATCACAGCATAACCTGCAGGACCTCATTTAGTTAAGAAATCAGTGTATGATTTATAAAGGCACCATGTAGAAACCTTATCAGGAGTCCATGCCCAGCATGCTTCTCTGTTATAATTATTATTTGTACAGGTTGATTTGTGGTTTGGATTTTATTTATTTTTGAATACATACTTGATTTCTTGGTCATTTAAAAATGTGTAAGCTTCATATCGCTTAAAAAATAACTTTCTGTAGGAAGATGAATAATATAGTTTAAAACTACTTCTCTGTTCATAGAATCTAGAGATTCCAACTCTATAGAGTTGGAAGGGACCTAAAACTAATATATTCCAATGCCCTTAATAGACAAGCAAAGAGAGGCCCTGAAGAGATCAAGTAACTTGCCAAAGTCTGTTTCTCCCTGCAAACTGGTGACCAAACTAGAATAAGCACCTAGTTTATGAGAGATTTGATTCCATGGGGAAAAAAGGGGGCACATACACACTTATGAAAGGATTTTTTAAAAAGATTTATTTATTGTTTGAGAAAGAGAGAAAATGAGTGGGGGGAGGGGCAAAGGGAGGGAGAGAGAAAATCTTAAGCAGACTCCTTGTTGAACACAGGGCTTGATCCCAGGACCCTGAGATCATGACCTGAGCCAAAATAGAGTTGGGTGCTTAACTGACTAAGCCACCCAGGCACCCCACTTATGAAAGTATTTTTAAATAATTAAAAACTTATTTCATCCAGCTCATGGCAATATAATACAGAAAAAAAAACATTTAACTTTGAAAATCATTACTCTAGTTAGTTGCTTTTCTATATATGTAGAGTATCATTTTCCAACTGAATTTTGTATTCATTCACATTTATTTTAATGAAAATGAGTAATTCAACAATTCATTTGGAGTTTCACAAACTAAGGATTTCATTAGTTCCACTGATAGAAAAGAAATTTCTTAGGCAAGTGTGTGGTATGAAAATTATAATGGGAGGGGCTCCTGGGTGACTCAGTTGGTTAAGCATCTAACTGGATTTCGGCTCAGGTCTTGATCTCAGGGTTGTGAGATCAAGCCCTGCACTCAGCAGGGAGTCTGCTTAAGATTCTCTCCCCTCTCTCTCCCTCTCTTCATCTCCCCTCAAATAAATAAATAAAGCTTTAAAATAAAAAAGAAAAATTATAATGGGAAAGTTTACCTACATGTTTTAATCATTTGCAAGTGTTACCCATTTATATATAAATATAGCCATTGCTAAGGTAGATTGTTAGTTTTACTAATTACAAACAACACTTATCTATTCATTATCATCTATACTGGTTTAACCTAGGTTTGGTGGTTGTTTATAACTGAAAATAATGAAAGTGGTAGAATTGAATATAGACTATTTTTAGATTCTAACTTTCCACTCACATTGGTCTGTACTATAGTGTTCAGTGTTTATAGTATATAAACTCTGAAGATTTGCTTTGGGTGGTATTTCTCTGAAATATAATAGGCTACATATTTCTAGCCTACTTTTTCTTCCTATAATAATCAAAGAAAATATGAAAAAAACAGGGACTTTGGGTTAACATATATTGGTGGCAAATACCACTACTCTCAACCCAGCCACCCCTTCCAAGGGCTTTGAAAAAAATCACAAGTAAAAAAAGATCCAGGGGCCAGTCCATCAACAGGAAAGCAGAACTATCCAAAAGGGAGATTAGATGCTACAAACCAAGATGAGGCTAAGACAGAATAATCAAACAACAGATTAGGGGCAGAGGAGAGGCCAGAGCAACAGGGGAGGGCCATGGGAGATAAGAGATAATAGAGGGAGGTAGAAACTAGGATGGCTTTAGAACCCATTTAGAAACACAGCACTCTGTCACATAATGTCTACAAACACCTGGCCTGCTCTTGCAGGGCTAGGGGCACTATCTTGTCCACCATCAGGTCTCGTAGATTTTGGTTTGCCATTTATTAAAATTGTTAAAGAACATCTACTATGTGTGCAAGCTATTGAGACCACAAAGAGGAATAAGACGAAGTCATTGCACTTAAGAAGTTCAATCTAGTGGAAGGCAAAGGAAACTCATATATATTGAAAACCCACCATGTGCCAGACATGGAGCAGGGTATTTTATATACACTGTCTGCTATGGGTTGAATTGTGATCTCCAAAAAGATATGTTGAAGTTTTAATCCCCAGTACCTCAGAATGTGACCTTATTTGGAAAAAGGGTTGTTGCAGATATCATTAGTTAAGATGAGTTCATACTGGAATACAGTGAGCCCTTAATCCAATATCACTGGTGTCCTTTTAAGAAGAGGAGAAGAGACCCATGAAGAATACAATGTGAAGACGGAAACAGAAATCAGGGGGGATGTATCTATAAGCTAAAAATGCCAGGGATTGCTGGCTGTCACCAGAAGCTAAAAGACACATGGAACACATTCTCCCTAGAATCCTCAGAAGGAAACAACCTTGCCGACACCTTGATTTGGGACTTCTAGCCCTCAGACTGTAAGACTGTGAACCGTTGTTTGGAGTCACCCAGTTTGTGGTGCTTCATTACAGCAGCCCTCAGAAACTAATATGCTATCTAATTTAGTCCTTATAAGAATTTACATGGTAAGTAGTGTTAGCCCCACTTAAAAACTAGATGTTTTTATAACTTGCCTTATTCCAAAAGAAATAGCTGCGAAATTAGATAGAACTGAATTCACATTTTTGTCTGCCACCAACTAGCTAGAAAAAGTTGGAAAAATTATTTAAACTTTCTTAAGCCTACATTTGCTCTAATGTAAAACGGAGGTCATTCTATTGGGGTGCATACTTCCTGATTTACACTAGCTGCTAGGAAGCTAATAACCAAATTTGTAGCCCAAGTATACAAGATCCCAGGCATATTTCTTGTGTTTAAAAATCTTTTGGTATCGTATAAACTTTTGTTAAGCTGCTATAAATTTGGGGGCATTGTAAATTAAATTAAACATAAACATAATTTTAGATAAGGTCAATAAAATACCATCCATAAATTACATGACAGGATTGAAAACATTCCGCTATAGTCTAAATGAGTGGCCTCTAAAGCAAGGTTTTATACCCCATGAGATGACATGATCCGTTGGGGTGAGGGAAGAAAATGTTAGAACTTGTATTTATATTTTTATCACAAAAAAAAGGAAATAAGCTTTCCTAATATTTACTAAGTGTTGACAATCATACCCTCACTTGATCCATATTAGGGCAGCCGAGTGTAAGACAGCCAGAGGAAAAGTGGAGTTCATCATTGACTGCAGTGCACACCCTGGTTCTTCAATGAAGGCCTGTTGTAAACTGTTGCACCTGATGTGTGCCCATTTAATTGAAATTACAAATCACCTTATCTAGCATTAACTAAGCTTACCCTCAATAAAATGGACACATGGCTTAAAAAGAGGCCTGAAAACAAATGGTGGATAGAAGATAATACGCAAACACAAGTGAGGAGGAAAATTGCAGAATGGACACTTCTAGTTCTAGAAAAAAGTTCCTTTTCACCTACATTGTTAAATACAACAATTATGATTTAATTGGATATGACAAGAAGTTAGCCCCTGAAATTCAAAATCATCAATAAGATTATTTGAAATGTGAATTTATGCCAATTATCATTAATGAGCTCTAAATATATATTGTGCTTTGAAATAATAGCTGAAAGTAAGACATATTAATTATTTTATAAATACAAATGCCTATATTGGTACTTTTGCTCAAAAATGTTTACTATAGTAGCATACGTTTATAAAAGGTTCAAAGATAAATTGCCTGAACAATGAGCATATGCTAGTCATTACCCTCTTCTTAAATCTCTCTTTAAGCGTCCTTACAGAGTTATTTCTATAATTACAAAACCACCACAGGGAGAGTCATCAAAATATTTTGAAGGATGGATCTAATATGACAGAAACATAATTTATTAACAGCCTTGATATTCTCAGTGTCTCCACTGGCATTGTCCAATAGAACTTCATACAATGACAGAAATGTCTTTCTCTGTGCTGTCCAATATGGTAGCTACTAGCTATGCGTAGCTATCAAGCACTTGAAATATGGTTGATATGACTAAGAAATTAAAGTTTTCATTTTTAAAATTTGTTATTTTAAAATGTTAATTTAAATAGCCACATGTGGCTAATGCCTACAATATTGGATAGCACAGCTCTAGAATATGAGGTCTGAGAGAGAGGTTACTGAGTTCCTTCTAAGAGTTCCTGGTTCTTAGCACAGTGCCTGGTACATATTTATCAAGTGAAATAGGAAATCAGTAAATGCAGCATGTATTATAGGAAGATAAAGAACAACCCCCAGGGTACACACACATATCATTATAATGACAACTGCACTCATTAACCTAATACAGGATGTGGAAACAATTTACTTAGGAAAATAACAATCAAAGGTCCTTTGTTTGCAGACTAATTCACAGAAGGTAGAATCTAAAAAAAAACAAATTTTCTGTATGATTAAACTGATTTACCAAGCAGATAAGATCCCATAAAACCTATAAAAGCTTGTTAGAGCCCTGCCAGAGTATGAGATCAGTAAGCTCATGGGCTGACTGACTGACTTTTAAGTTGACTGCCTCTCAAGCAAGGTAGGAGCACATTCCCACCTCATGCTGTGTGTTCCTAGTCGCCTAAGTCGGTAGGAGGAACTTCAGGCCAGCCATCCTGTCCTTTCACTAACGTGTAGCTAAGGAAACCTGGCTGCCCGAGCTGTTACTATGATTTTGTGTGCCAGATTTCCAGGTCTGAGTATAACAGGCTAAAAACTGGGGGAAGCTACATTCAATAGCCAGCAAGAGCAGGCAGCATAGGCGTTTCCAAAGTCCAGACCATCATTGTAAATGGGAAATAAATTTGGATTTTTCCCATCAGGTAATTAACTAGCTTACTTCATTTCCTTGCTACACTATAAACACCTGACACTTTAGAAAGTGGTTATATTTGTCATCACCACTGATAAGAAGGAACACTATTTTTTCACAAATATGGAGATGACACTTCTAAAATAATAAAAATTGCATGAATTGAAATGTTATTTTTAAGCAAAACATAATACGGTCTGTGGTGAAGTGAATAATGTTGAAGAGGTATACATAGTATGAACCCAAGATTGTAGAAATAAACATGCATGTATAAAGACAGGAAAGACATTAAAGTGTAAACAGAGGTATCTCAAAGAAGTGGATTTCTATTTCTGATGATTTCTAATGTTTCTTTTGCTTTACCCATGTTTTCTAAATTTCTCCAATATATATGCATTACTTTTATTATGAAAATAACTTTTTGGGTTTTATAAAACTACGTTCTCTGTCTTGAATAACCAAATAATCCTCTGGCAATAATAATAGTAATGTAATAATACAGCAGGCCAAAGGGGAAAAGAAAAGAAGACATAAAAGGTAAAAACATCCTCAAATTTATCCTAAAGACTACCTTTACCAGCTTTCAAGATTACCTGACAGTTGCTATGAAATTATCTGTTTTTACCAGACTCTAAGAGTCAATAGAGAGAATTAATAGAAAGTCAACTGGAGAGTGTGCCCAATTTCAAAACTTTAAATGAAATGAATTTATTTAAAATAATAATAAGTGCTTTCTTGGAATGTAATAATGGAAACTCAGAAGATGATAAAATTAATTAATTAATTTATTCATTCACTCAACTGGTGAGTGGGAAGAACTATACAACGTGTGGGGGATAAAGGAGTGAATAAGACACAGCCCCTCTCTCACAGATTTAACTATACATATTCTTTTGTACTTGTACCTACTTCCCAAATAGTTTGTGTAGAACTGTAGATATTCTATAACAAAAATTTTTGTTATTTTTATGGAATGGCCAAATAATCTGTTATGTATAAAGTCATCAAAACCCTATTCCACTATCTTAAAAAAAGCTCTCTGTAAAGATTTGAGAAGTTACCAGAAAAAGTCCCAAATTAGTGCCATTCCAGAATACTAGGAAAGGCATTTTAAGAGTATGCCCTCTTTCTCCTGTTTCTTCTTAGTTGATGGGGTTTAGATAAGATATATCAACCACCTCTCATATGTAAAAGATACATGTTACAGAAAAGTTTTCATATTATTTGAGTTATAAAGTTTAAAGATTAAAACACAGATACTTAGTCTGAAAGCAAAATTTCTATGGAAAAGTGGATCTGCACTTAAACTTTCTGAGCCCCAGTTGATCCTCACCTACTTTATAGGGATTTTTCTAAGGCCACCAGGACACTATATTTGAAAATATTTCCAGCTTGTTACTTTTGGAATTTTGCTTTGGGCCACCTGTTCAATTAGTGGTGATCTCTCTCTGAAATGTGGTTGATGTTTCTTTGCTGCATATTTTCAGTCTACTTTTTCCTCCTTTAATAATCAAAGCCAGGGATTATTGAAAAGCCAGGAACTTGGGTTAACACACATGGATGGCAGACATCACCAGTCCCAACCCAGCTGTACTCTAAGGGGCTTTAAGAAAAACACAAGTTTAAAAAAGAAAAGATTGAGGCGTCAGGTTGTGTACTAGCAGTCCATCAATAGGAAAAGGGAGGGCGATTTGAAAGGGAGATTAGAGGGGTGCCTGGGTGGCTCAGTCAGTTAAGTGTCTGCCTTCAGTTTAGGTCACGATCTCAGGGTCCTGGAATTGAGCCCTGTATCAGGCTCCCTGCTCAGTGGGGAGTTGGCTTCTCCCTCTGCCAGTCTCCCACCCCTGCTCATGCTCACTCTCTTTCAAATAAATAAATAAAATCTTTAAAAAATAAAAGGGGGGAGATTAGATGCTATAACCCAAGATGAATCTGGGAAGGTAGAACAATCAAATGACAAAGTAGGGGCAGATAAGATCACAGAACAGCTGGAGAGGGCTGTGGGACAGGAGAGGGAACTGAAAGGGAGGTTAAGACTAGGATGGTTTCAGGGCCTATGTAGAAACATGGCAGTACCATTGCCACATAATGTCTACAAACACCTGGCCTACTCTTGCTGTCACTCTACACCATCTAGCACACTACTACGTCTCCTAGTTTAGTGTTCTCCATTTATTCAAAATGTTAATCTGGGTATTGTGATTTTATTTCTGACCTCTAAAATGTCAGTAGTCGAAATTAGACCTTCATTTCTATCATCAAAATATTGTAATATTTATATTATTAAATATAATGCAGTAATCAACTCAGGTTTCACCCTCGCCCATGATGACCCTATATGGAGAATCCTTACTTTGCCCTTCTGGTTGACACATGCCTTCCACACCTATACCCAGGGCACAGTCTTCCAAATAGATACACAACTGCCATGCAGAAGTAGGAACATGGCTTCTTATTTTCACAGCAGTTAACCTTTATCAAGAACCTATTATTTCCGGGCATTTTATATATTATTTTCCTTCTTAATGTGTATAACAACCGCTGCGAAGGAGGTAGCCATATCTCAGTTTAAAAGGATAATCCAGGGTTCAGAGTGGTTAAGAAATATGCCCCAAGATATAGAGCCTCTATCTGTCACAGCGAGGGCTTCAGTCCCTCTGACTTCAAGCCCAAGATCTTTTCCTTATGCCATGATGTTGCCCTATTCAGATCTAATGTTATGTGGACACTTTTACCATGTCATTGCTGAAGTAGCACATTACCAACTCCCTAATCACATGGCTGCACCATAGCCACACATAATTGTACTCTTTATTAGCAAGCTGGGCTCCGCAGGAACTTTGATCTTTCTGAAAAGCTTGTAGTAAAATGCAAAGTCATTATGTATGAGCAATCTAACTCTTAAAAGTGGGAACTTGGTCTGGTGGTTGCTACCACCTATCCGTTCAGCTTTTTATTCTAGAATTTCTGTTGTAATTTTATGAAAACCTCCATTGATACTGATACTTTTGCACAATCTTCACTACTCTCCTAAGTTGGCTTCTCTTTTACCAAACTTAGGATTCACAACCCATCATTAAATTAATTTACTTGAAAACACATTTAATTCTCTGGCCCCATTTTTCTTGTACTTGCCTGGCTAGACCCCAACCCTTTGTGAGCCTACTAGCTATCTTCTTCTATGCCTGTACCTACTGGAGATTATATCACAACTGTTTCCTGGTTGCACTTTAAATTTGTGATCCCAAGCCTCAAATATACCCTCAGTGGTGCCAAAGGACTTCACTACCTTTCCTTAATAAAGCTTCCTTTGGAATCTTTGAAATAACTATTTTATATTTCCTCTCCCTCCAGACCTCCTGTACTCTCTCCCTCCTCATTCTTAGCTAATGACTTGGGCTCATACCTTGAAAAAAATCTAAGCCATTATACAGGAATGCTTGCATTTTATTAAGTCTATTCATTTCTCAGTCTCTGTGCCCCTATTCTCTCTGCCTTGCCTCTTTTTAAAATTGAATGAATGTATCTGCTTCTTTCAGAGGTCAATCCTTCCACTCATACTCAGATCCCACTCACTCTTACCTTTCCAAGAATTTTGTTCTCATAGTTAACCCTCACCTCTGTTCTGTACCACCAATGTCTTTCTCTGCATTGGATCATTCCAGGCAACATACAAACAAGTTCTATAATCTCCCAAATTATAATAACTAAAACCTTCCCTTGACTCTCATGATTTCCTGTGCTATATTTTTCTGGTTTTCCACAGCAACTTCCTCAAAATACTTCCTCAGCTTTCATTCATTCTGGTTACTCTAAGCTTCTGCTTAACTATTCACTGAGTCTGCTCTTGTCAGAGCCATCAGGAATCTCATTATTGCTAGATCCTCTGAGTACTCCTTCTGTTTTCATTGTACCCTCAGAAACACCTGACCCAGTTGTCTTTTCTCCTTTGGCTTTAAAAAAAAAAATGCTCTCCTGCAACTAACTATGGTCAATTTATTAATTGCTTCTCCATCTTTACTTGATCTCTAAATATTGGGACATACCAGAGCGTAATCCTGGCCTGTCTTCTAAATCTATATATATTCTCTCCAGGTGATCTCATTCAGTCCATGACCTTAAATACCAACCATATACAGAAGACTTCATCTGCCATCTGACACCCTTCCCTGAGTTCCAGACTTGTATAATCAACTGACTACCTGTCACCTACCCTTGGATGACAAACAGATTTTTCTGTGGCACTTTCCATCAGAAGTCTATCCAACAGCCATTCCTCCCTTTTTTCTTGCTAAGAGAAACCTTAATTTTGTAGTTACCAGAGGTGATTGAACACCCAGGTGAAACTTGATTAGTCATGGCCTAATCATGGTAGTGCAATTCCTATTGTTAGTGATTGGTTTAAAAATAAAAATGTACATGTGACACAATTCTGACTAATAAATTGAAAGAAAAATCTGCAGCAGAGCCTCCAGGGACATTTTCCTTGTTATTGAAAAAGACCATGTAAATCAGATCCTTTGTCTTTCCTTTTAATCCCATGGCTATCCCTGTTGTCTATAAGGCCCTCTACAATGGGGACGTAGCTTATCTTTTTCATTCCATACCATTCTTTCCTTTGCTTACTCACCACATTGACCTCCTCTTTATTTTTCCTTTTTATTTTTACATCAAGGTTTCAGGTCCCTTTGTCTTCTCTGTTCCCTCTGCCTGAAATGCTTTTCCTCCAGTTCTTTGCATGGTTTGCTCCTTCTTGTCATGTGGGACTCAATTCAAATGCCTTTAGAAAGGCTTCCCTTGCTCATTCCATTTTAACTTAGTTACTGTTTAACTCTTATCACAATATAAAATTACCATTTTTATATATTTATTTTCTTGTTTATTTTCTGTCTCATTCACTAGAATATAAGACCCTTGATAAGGTTATTCTTAAGGGAATATTAATCTTCTTTCAAGACTATGATGTTGTATGGTATTTCCAATGCCTAGAACAGGGCTTGACTGTTGTATTTGCTGAATCATTGATATATATCATTCTAATTGGCTGTATTTAAGCTCATATTGGTGATGTGGCATCAGAATGAAATTAATCCACTAAGCATCAGCGAGGGTAGCTCTGACTCAAAATAAAACTTCATAAGAAATTTTCTTAATGCTTTTCTAAAGTGAGGGGGGAAAGGAGATCAAAAGATAGATTTGTTGTTTATACATTTTTTGAAAGGAGAAGAAAGTTATTTGGAAAATAGAGCTAATGTGTATTCTCTGGAGCCTCTAGTACTGGGGGAGATGGCCAAAGAGAGACGAGATGTTTTAGTCCATTCAGGCTGTGATAATAGAATGCCACAGACCAGGAAGCCTTAAACAACGAACATCTGTTTCTCGGTTCTGGAGGCCAGGAAGTCCAAGATTAAGATGCCAGCATGATCCAGTTCTTGGTGAGGACTGCCTTCTAACTGTATCCTTCCATGGTGGAGAGAGAGAGCCTGGTCTCTTCATCCCCTTGTAAGGACACTAACTTCATCATGGAAGCACCAACTCCATGACCTAATCTAACTGTAATAACCTCCCAAAGACCCCACCTCCAGATACCATCAGAGTGGAGATGGGGACTTCAACATAAGAATTTGGAGAGGACGGCGCCTGGGTGGCTCAGATGGTTAAGCATCTGCCTTCGGCTCAGGTCATGATCTCAGGGTCCTGGGATCGAGTCCCGCATCGGGCTCCCTGCTCCTTGGGAGCCTGTTTCTCCCTCTGCCTTTCTCTCTCACTCTGTCTCTCATAAATAAAAAAAAAAAAAAAGAATTTGGAGAGGATACAAACATTCAGGATATAACATGGGGATATTGGGAATGACAAGCCTCCTTATCTCAAGGCCCCAAATGAAACAAACCTTACCCTAGATTCTTTAACATTTATTATTTTGCATTGGCATCTAAATCATAAAATTAAATTGGGTAACATTGGGGAAATACTTTTAAAAGGTTTGGATGTGGGGCACCTGGGTGGCTCAGTCTGTTAAGCATCTGCCTTCAGCTCAGGTCATGATCCCAGAGTCCTGGGATCCAGTCCTGCATTGGGCTCCCTGCTTGGTGGGGAGTTGCTTCTCCCTCTCCCTCTGCCCTTTTCCCCCTCCCCCTGACTCGTGTTTGCTTTCTCTCTCTCAAATAAATAAATGAAACCTTTAAAAAAAGTTTAAAAAATTTTTGGATGAAGCATGGTAGTTGGATTAATGAGGCTGTGCAGCAAGTAAAAGCCCTGGGATTGCAGAGTTGAGTTTTAGTGTTTCTGATTGCAAATTCACAATTTTTTTAGTATAAATAATTCTAAGCTACTTTTTAAAAAATTAGATGTCTTATTGTAGTTATATATAATAGTACAAATAATAATGACATTATTTAAAGAAAAGATTAGAATGGGAAAACAAAGAAATCTCAATGGACCAAGTTTTCAGTAATTATTAGTTTAATTTTTAAATTATGTGTATCTTTAATTATTTCTGTGCAACTCTAGAGTTCCATAAATTTATCACAAAGTTTGATGTGACATAGCAAATACATTTTAATTTTTTTTAAATTATTTTAGAGAGAGAACAAGCATGGGAGGGGGGAAGGGCAGAGGGAGAAGGAGAAAGAGAATCTTAATCAAGCTCCATGCTCAACATGGAGCCCAGTGCAGGGCTCCATCTCATGACCCTGAGATCATGACCTGAGCTGAAATCAAGAGTTGTACGCTTAACCAACTGAGCCACCTAGGGGCCCTGCAAATACACATTTTAAATGTTTACCATTGTGAACAAATAACAATACAAAGAGTTATTATATTACTTGCTGAATTGACGTAAATTCCAATAAACTTAATAAAGGTAATTACCATTTATTAAACATTATGCTGCTTTCTGAATACACATTATTAATAATCTTCCCAAGTAGGGAAGATATTACTATTATTCCCCATTAACTGATGAGGGAACTAAGACTTACATAACTCATCTCAGGTTAACATTGGTAGTAAGTTCCAGAGACAATATTTGAACCCATGTTTTTCTGATAACAATTCCTTTCCATTGCACCTAGCTTACTATATCAGCTAATAATTTTGTTATTGTAGTTTGTTTTTGCAGCCAAATTATTAGTTTATAGTAACCAACTTGTAAGGAAAGGATATTGGGACATAAATGTTACCTAATCTTGGTAAAATTCAAATTTTGAGAACTTAATATACTTTTATAAAAATAAATATAAACAACCTCAACATAATAAAGGCCATACATTAAAAACTCACAGCTAACATCATACTCAATGGGGAAAAACTGAGAGCTTTTCCTCTAAGAGCAGGAACAAGACAAGGATGCCCACTCTCACCACATTTATTCAACATAGTACTAGAAGTCCTAGCCACAGCAATCAGACAACAAAAAGAAATAAAAGGCATCTAAATTGGTAATGAAGAAGTAAAACTTTCACTATTTGTAGGTGACATGATACTATATATTGAAAACTAAAGACTCCACCAAAAAGCTACTAGAACTGATAAATGAATTTAGTAAAGTTGCAGGACACAAACCCCATGGACAGAAATCTATTTCGTTTTTATGTACTAATAATGCAGCAGAAAGAGAAATTAAGAAAACACTCCCATTTACAATTGTAGTAAAAAGAATAAAATAACTGGGAATAAATTTAACCAAGGCGGTGAAAGATCTGTATTCTGAAACCTATAAAACATTGATAAAAGAAAATGGAGACAACACAAAGAAATGGAAAGACATTCCATGTTCATGGATTGGAAGAACAAATATAGCTAAAATGTCTATACTACTCAAAGCAATCTACACATTTAATGCAATAGCTATCAAAATACTAACAGCATTTTTCACAAAACTAGAACAATAATTCTAAAATTTACATGGAACTACAAAAGACCCCAAAGAACCAAAGCAATCTTGAAAAAGAAAACAAAACTGGAGGTATCATAATACCAGATTTCAAGTTATATTTCAAAGCTGTAGCAATCAAAATAGTATAGTATTGGCATAAAGATAGACACATAGATCAATGGAACAGAATAGAAAACCCAGAAATAAACCCACAATTATCTCATCAATTAATCTTTAACAAAGGAGGCAAGAATATGGAATATGCAATGGGAAAAATAGAGTGTCTTCAACAAATGGTGTTGGAACTAGACAGCTGCATACAAAAGGATGAAACTGGACCAAGTTCTTACACCAAACACAAAAATAAATTCAAAATGGTTTAAGGACCTAAATGTGAGAGCTGAAACCATAAAAATCCTAGAAGGAAGATTCTCTCCTTTCTCTCACAACGACCATAACAACATCTTTCTAGATATATGTCCTGAGGCAAGTGAAACAAAAGCAAAAATAAACTGCTGGAACTACATCCAATGAAAAGCTTCTATGCAATGAAGGAAACAGTCAATAAAAGTAAAAGACAACCTATTGAATGGGAGAAGATATTTTTAAATGACATCTCTGATAAAGAGTTAGTATCCAAAATATATAAAGAACTTACACAACACCAAAAATCAAATAATCAATTAAGAAATGGGCAGAAGACATGAACAGACATTTCTCCAAAGATGTACAGATGGCCAGCAGACACATGAAAAGATGTTCAACATCACTCATCATCAGGGAAATGTAAACCAAAACCACAATGAAATATCACCTCACATCTGTCAGAATGGCTAAAATTAAAAAGACAAGAAACAACAGGTGTTGATATGGATGTGGAGAAAAAGGAACCCTTGTGCACTGTTGGTGGGAATGCAAACTGGTGCAATGTGGAAGACACTTTGGAGGTTCCTCAAAAGTTAAAAATAGAGCTACCCTACAATCCAATAATTGCACTACTGGATATTTACCCCCAAAATACAAAACCACTAATTCAAAGTGATACATGCACCCCCATGTTTACTGCAGCATTATTTACAATAGCCAAATTGTGAAAGCAACCCAACCATTCCATCAACAGATGAATAGATAAAGAAGAAAAGACAAGGTGGTATATATAGAATAGAATATTATTTAGCCATGAAAAAGCATGAAATCTTGGCCATTTGCAACAACATGGATGGAACCAGAGAATGTAATGCTAAGCAAAATAAGTCAGTCAGTGAAAGACATATACCATGAATTCCATGTGTGGAATTTAAGAAACAAAACAAATAAAGAGAGAGAGAGAGAGAGACAACAAGAAACAGACCCTTAAATATAAAAAACAGATGAGTACCAGAGTGGAGGTAAGTGGAGAAATGGAAAAACAAAAAAATAAATAACAGAATGCTTTTACCTTTATGTCTTTACCAGACTTACTCTATGGTCATCCATCTATACACTCAAAATGTATTTGTTGAGCCAGGAATAGTAGTAAATGCAGATACTAATTTTTTTTGACACTAATTTTTGTCAGCATTCTTAATAATAAGCACTTCCTGGCATCCCATAATGTTTGCAGTATGAGTAAATGAACAGAAAACTAAAATAAACTTCAAATTAAAGATACCTTCCTTCAATGAGTTGATATTTTGTTACTATTGTAATGTCTTGGATAAAAAAAAATTGTTTTTAGATTCTGGGAATTAGGATATGGACATCTTAGGGCCATTATTCAGCTTACTATAGATACATTTTATAAATTAAAAAGATAGTAAACATGGTTTTACAACATGTAATTTGTGATATAAAAAGTAAAGTAGTACACATTCTCATACACTAAGAGTGGAAGTCTGAAATTGCATATACTTTGTGGAGTTTGAGTTAGCCATATAGTGTGTTTGTTTGCTGTTTGCTGTTTTGGTAGAACACAACAGCATTTGTTTGTTTGCTGATGATTGATTGATTTATAACTGAAGTATAGTTGACATAAAATATATATTAGTTTCAGGTGTACAACATATTGGATAATAAATTTTTTAGCAATTGTTGAGATATATCAATGCTTCTTAGTATATTCACAAACTTGTGCAATCACCACAATATAATTTTAAAACATTTTCATCACCCCAAAAAGAAACCCCATACTCATCAGCAGTCATTCCTCATTCTTCTGTCCCCATGCCCTAGCATGAGTCAACCACTAATCTATTTTCTGTCCCTATAAATTGACCTATTCTGGATATTTCATATAAATGGAATCATATGATTTGAGGTCTTCTCTTATTGGCTTCTTTCCCTTAGCAGAATGTTTTCAAGGTTCATCCCTTTTGTAGCATGCATCAGTACTTCATTTCTTTGTATCACTGAATAATATTCTATTGTATGGATCTATTACTTTTGTTCATCCATTCATCAGTTGATGGACATTTGGATTGTTTCCACTTCTTGGTTATTATGAACAATGCTGCTATGAATATTCATGCACAAGTTTTCATGTGAACATATGGTTTTATATCTCTTGGGTATATATCTAGGAGTGGAATTGTTAAGTCATAAGGTAACTTTAACACTTTCAGAAACTGACAAACTGTTTTCCAAACTGGTGGCACCATTTTCATTCCCACTAGTAATGTATGTGCTTACAATTTGTCCACATACTCACAAACATTTCTTATTGTCTTTTTCATCATAACCAGCCTAGTGTGTGTGAAGTGGCATCCCATTGTGGTTTTGATTTTCATTTCTCTAATGACTAATGATGTTAAGCATCTTTTTATGTGCTTGTTGTCCATTTGTATATTGGTCTTTGAAAATATATCTGTCAAATCCTTTGACCATTTTTAAACTGGATTATTTGTCTTTCTATTTTTGAGTTGCAAGTGTTGTTTATATATTTTGGACATGTTCTCTATCAGATTTGCACATATTACCTTTCATTCAGTGGATTGTCTTTTCACTCTTTTTTTTTTTTTTTTGAGAGAGAGAGAGAAAGTGTGTGACATGGGAGGGATAGGGGAGAGGCAGAGGGAGAGAGATAATCTTAGGGAGGCCCCATTTTCAGCACAGAGCCCGATTTTTGTGTGTGGTGTGAAGAAGGGTCCAACTTCATTTTTTTTTTTTGCATGTGAATATCTAGTTACCCAAGGATAATTTGTTGAAAACACAATTCTTTTCCCCTTTGAATTGCCTTCTTCACACCACAAAACTAGCGATCTGAATTCAAGTTAAAGGTAATATATGCAATTCAATCATTGTATTCAAATTTCACCTTTTATAACATTCTTTGCCTTTCAAAGAACAGGACTGGCTGCAAGCAAGATATTTTCCCCAAGTTAATTTAATTCATGTTCATGAATATATGCAATAAAATGTAGTTATTACCATATGCACTATGGAATAAACACATGCACATTTAGATAATTTATGGGTAATATGTCCTTTGGTGATTCCAAATGACAGAAATCATCCACAATTTCAGAAGGAATCTGGAAAATTTAATTGAATGAACTGTGTGTGATGTGGGAGGGTCTCTTTCCAAAAATATTTTCACTAATTTAAGTTTATAAAGTGTGATTCTCTCCAGTGCTTCTTCTCTCTAGGGTTGTTTTTATCCCCAGCTCCTGAAGGACATTCAGGGCATGTTAACATTTCTCTTGTGACAGAAAATGACCCATGGAAAGAACTGATTAGCGATTGCACACAGTACTGTGGGGGGAAAAAAGTCATCATGAGATTTGAAACTGTTCCTTTTAACAACAGTGTCTGTACATAGAGTTGTACAAAACCATTTCATGAATGAATGAAAGAAAGAGAGAAAGAAAAAGAAAGAAGAAAGAAAGAAAGAAAGAAAGAAAGAAAGAAAGAAAGAAAGAAAGAAAGAAAGAAAGAAAGAAAGAAAGAAAGAAAGAAAGAAAGAAAAGGAAAGGAAAGGAAAGAACAAGCCTCCCTCCCTCCATGGATGCCTTTTCACAGGTGCATCATCACCACTCAATGAGAAGTGGAACACTAAACTATTGTCATTTATAAGCAGTAGTTACAGGGAAAGAATCTGGCCCTTGAAAGGGGTCATTACACTGCCAAACAGACTTTATCTGACCCTCTTGTTAGCATGTAAAATTCCCTTTGTAGTATAAGCCCAGAGAAAGGAAAAAAGGTAGCATAAGGGTGTTTTCTGGGCATGGAATTGGGTTCTGTGGAATAGATACTTTTTTTATTGTAGAATATTCTTTACCAGACTTACTGACTTACTGCTATTCTATAAATGCAATGCAAGAGTACATCAAACATTTTCTCAAATGACTGAATTTAAAGGCCTTTTTTGAAAGAATCATAAAACAAATCTCTTTAATCAAGAAAAGCCATTGTCTGTTGTATTCTCAAGTGATGTTCAAGCTCTCTGAGAATGTTTTTGAGATTTCACATTGGGTGGGAACAATTTTTTATGATTATTCTGTTGAAAATTCTATCGGCTGCCTGAAACTCTCCAGCCTGTAAATAAACATGGAGAAATAGTGACATAGAATACAACATGTGCTAAAAAATTGTAGAACAAGGTTTCCAATCTCCACTGTACTTTATTTATAATATGTACACTTCTTTTCAGTGGGAAAGGACAAAACTTTTTGGTTCCAGTTAGTTCTGTTAAAAAATTCAGCCCAGAGAATCACTAGGTATATTAATCAAATTGTACTTTTGTTCACAAAACACGAATTCCGTAGCAATTCCTGCTTTTTTGGAAATAAAGAGTTATACCTGTCGTTTACATAAGGGAAGAAATATCATTGATTTGGCAGCATTTTAAAATAATGGCACATTTACTTAATTGAACAAAATCTTTGTTGAAGTATAAAATATACACAAAAATATAAATATTATGAATACTCATATCTATAAATTTTAACAAACTTAACACACCTGTGTAGCCAGCACCCAAATCTGAGACAATATCCCCCAAATCCCCTTTATTTAATCTTTTTAAAAAGGACTTGATATTGCTTGTTTAGAAGTTTGAAAAGGTAGCTGAATAGTCATTTTTCTGGCACACTTTTTTCTTAGGCAATTTAGAAGGACCCAACAGTATTTGTCATCACTTTCAGACAGATGAAAAAGTACACTAATAGGGAAGAAGAGATAAGTATAACTCTACTTTCTTTTCCATTCAGTATAGGAGGGGCATTTATATAAAACCACAAGAGAAATAAGCAATTTGTGAAGAGGACTGAATTAGTTTTTAAAATTCTCAGACGCTTGAAGATGATGATTTTAGGGAACAGGTTTTGTGCACAGCCCAGACTGCTGGGGGCCACCACTAGAGGGAGGCAGAAGTACAACCCCAGGCTCTCAGGCTGTCTCCAGGGCTGGCACTGGGCCTGCTTTGGTGGTGGGGAGGCCAAGGCCCAGGCAGGGCTCTGGCAACTGCCAGGATGAAAAAGACTTTCTGAACAAAGAAAGTCCACTTCCTAAATGAAGAGACAGGAAGGTAAGGAGTAAGTACAGGGGTCTGAAAAGAGCAGGCTTAAGAAATTAAGCAGGCCCCGAATGAACTACACCAGGGTGTCCAACTGGAGGAGGCAGAGAAGGTTCTAGTACTCCTCAGAGCAGACCAGACTATGGGGGGATAGGGTCCATTTCACAGGAATTGTTCAGTTTGTTCCCTGACATTATAGATACAGAAACAGAACCCAAGGGGTGTTCCAGTTGCAGGGATATAAATGGTGATGCTTGGACCAGAATAGCCATCCCCCAGCCTCCAGAGCTCATTTTATTCTTTGTTATTACTCAGGTCAGGTCATTTTACTACTTTGTATTACTGAGTTGTATTGGAAAGATGTTATGGCTCAGAAGCCTGAAAAACACAAATTGAAAACTTAGGGCTAGGCAGTTGGTTAAGGGAGTTTTGTGGGGATGCTGTGAAATTGGAGTCACGTTATTATTCAAGTGGAGCCCATTGTGCTAACTTTCTGCTCAGCTGGCTAGGAAAAAATGAGGAGTAAGTGTGAATGGAAAGGCCCTAGCCACAGAAATAAGCCCATTAACACTCTGCTCTGGTGTATTTGTGTGTGTGTATTTGGTATGTATGTTCTGTGTGTGCCCAACATTCTTGGATCTGTTGTGGCTATTGTAATGCTATTATGTACTTTTGGTCTACAGAACTCAGTTTTTTTCATATAGCAGCTGAAATAATAGAAAGTTTCAATTGCAAGGGCAATGTGTGGACACAGGGATGCTTGTCATATTATTTGCCTGTAGACAGAGGATACAGATAACTTGTTTTATAAAAGTGTTTGTGATCTCTATGTGTTTTAAAACCCAGGTCACATGGTTAAATGTAATTAGCTTTAAGCTAAAGAACACACACCTAAATAATGCAAATAATGGTGGCTCAATCCTCCTTTACCTTGGACAACAGTTAGCATTATTTAAACTTGTAAAACTTAGTGGATGGGTTTGGGCTGCTCGGTTAGCTCCATTATCAGGCTCTCTAGCTATGGCCAGCTAGCTCTTTTTTTTTTCTACTTTCAACAAGTGAAGGTCATTGGTTTAATCCTTTTATTAACTCTTTAGCTTTGGTCTATGCCACAGCTGTGGACTGAGTATCTCTTCCTAGTTTTCTGTTTTGCAAATGACTATTTCTGAAAATAAGGGAGACTAATGAAAACTGGCAAAGTTTGGTAACTTTGTGGATGGTATTCAGCTTAAGACTGATGGATATTTCTAAGCCTAAGAGGTATGATTCTGTCAGTTAACCACTTCTGAAAAGAAAGATCACTGACTCAGGAACAACTCACATTGCATCCTGATTCATGGTGTGATGGTTGTGTCCTTTTCACATGTAAAAGGTATTTTCAGTGCATGTTTTCAGTGCAAGAGCAGTCACGGGGAGTTCTGGTGGATCCAATGCCAGTGCAAATCAAGTCTGGCCTGAAGCTACATTAGGCTCTGAGGTACACAAGCCCAGTGAAGACAGGCGCATACCTGAGGTGCACACACACAGCCACATCCCAGGAAACACCGAAGGTCGGATGCAGGGAAGCTGAATTCTGTCATCAGGTGCAACTTTGAGTGCAAGCCACAAAGGGCCAAGGGACAGCAGGTAGAGCAGACCCTGGCAGCATCCTGGAATGGAAACAGGAGAGAGAATGGAGGCGAGTGATGTGAGAGATTTGAGGCACTTGCTGTAGACAGAAAGTGTATCTGAGGCTGTATTGTTAGTATCTGTTGACCATGCATATGGCCACATATGTGGTATACAGACCAGAGTACGGGATCAAAGCAGATACCCAGTATTATTGCAGAATGAGATATTTCACTTTAATGGACTTTCCAAATACCTGAAACAACTCTAAAATGCCATAATTCATACATCATAATTGCCAGGGAAACCTTTTCAATGGATTATATATTCCTTGAATGGGAAGTAATCAGAGAGGAAAACAAACCATGAGAGACTCTTAACTTTAGGAAACAAACTGAGGGGAGGGCGGTAGGGGGATGGGGCAATTGGGGGATGGGCATTGAGGAGGGCACGTGATGTGATGAGCACTGGGTGTTATATGCAACTGATGAATTATTGAACTCTACATCTGAAACTAATGATGTACTATATGTGGGCTAATTGAATTTAAATTAAAAAAAGCTTAAATAAACAACAAAAAAGGATTATATATTTCTTCACCTTCTAAATCAGAATGTATAAGTTCAGCATAAGCCTTACTAGATGACCATCCCTAACTGCTTTAAAATAGTGAACACTTCAGGTTTATTAAGCTCAGACAGACTTCTTGTCCATTCAGGAAATATAGTCTCCCCAGAGTAACACATTTTAAAAAGCTATGTTTTTTTATTTATTTTTTGTATTTTTTTTCTCTAGCAGTGTGATGGTGTTTCTTATTACATCTAACCCTTTCTCATGTGTTTACCTTTATTAGACCTTCCCTTTTCCTCTACTGCCAACTTATTTCTGATTTATCTGTTTGGGGCTACAAAAACAGATGTTCAGGTTTGTTAAAATTATGTGTAAAACAAGATGGTCCTGAGAAAATGTTATGGATTAAGCATATAAGCTTTAATACCTGAATGTCCAACCTCAAACATCTATTTAAACTACTAAGGATCCTTTTGGTGCCTTTATGTTATGTTTTGTTTTACTTTGTTGGTTTTCAAGGTTGAGACTGTCAGGGGTCATCCCTGACTATGTGAGGTATTCACATAATCTGAAATGTTATTTGGCACTATACATTTGCTGTCATGTCTTTCCTAGAACTGTGACTGGCCCAGAGTAAGGGCTTAACAAACATTTATTGTGAGAATAATATATTGATGAGTGAAGGCAGGACATGTAGTTTCTGTCCTGCAAAATTCAGCTACCTGCCCAGGTCAGCAGAAGACACATGTAAGTATTAACTTAGAATGATGTGAGTAAAAGCCAATGATGCTGGTATCATTTTGCAGGGGTCACAAACCCAAGGTCAAGGGCAACACTGGCCAGCACAACCTTTTGTTTTATGTCAGTGCCTGTGGATCATGCATGAACTCCCTAGTTCACTGGCCTTATCACTGCTTTGTTGTTTCACACTTGGCCAAGTCATATTTAGATTACCTGTTTCACATACCCTGAGGGTGTTTGGATTTTCAGGTCCCTGAGTTGCTGTCTTATATTCTCACCATACAAGGCAGTACTAGATGGTAAGAAACATGTTCAAAACCCAAACTCTTGATTCCCATCCAGTCCCAAGCCTCCCTTCCCACAGCCTTCCCCAACTCAGTAAATGTGCCCTTTCAAATGCTGAAAACCATAGGGCTGTTCCTCTGTTTTTTTCATATCCGCCATTCACTCTGTCAGCAAATGATATTACCTTTGAAAGATATTTAGAATTTAAGTATTTCTCAATACTCTCATTGCTACTACTTTGGTCCAAGCTATGATCACCTCGAGCCCAGATTATTGTAATAGCCCCTGACTGGTCTATCTGCTTCCACACATGTGCTCTTACACTTCTCCCCACAGGGAGATCCCTTTACTTTGGAAGTAAATCACAGCAGATCTCTGTTCAAAACCCCCTATTAGTTTTATGTCTCACTCAGTGTAAAAGCTGAGGTCCTCTCCATGGCCTGTAGGCCCAATGCCTTCCCTTCCCCCACTTCTCCAACCATCTGTCTTACTGCCTTCCTCTTTGTTCGCTATGGACCATACACACTGGCCTCCTATTGTGCTGGAATATCCCCAGTGCTCCCATCTAATGGCCCTTGCACCTGCTTTTTCTTCTATTTGGACCCTCTCCCATTCAATAACCAAATGACTCATTTCCTTTTCTCCTTTTGGTGGGTGCCCAAATGTCCCCATTTTGGATAAGCCTTCCACAACTACCCTAGCTAAAATAGCATCCCCACATCATCTTCTAGCCCCTTTACCCTGACTTATTTTCTTCACAACTCCTTACCTGATATTAAATATTTATTAGTCTGCCTCCTCCCTCAAGAATGTAATCTCTTCCTGAGGGGAGGGACTTTGTTCATTACTGTATCTCAATGTGTAGAAAAAAAGCCAGTTTTATTGGCCCAATCATTTCTTTAATGAACAAATACATGAATAAGTGAAAGCAAAAAGTAGCAAAGAGATTTATTTATGCAAGAAATATTTATTATGTGTTAATGTGCCACACACTGTCCTGGGCCCTTGGAATGCTTCAGTGAACAAACCAGGAGAAAGGTGCTCTTGTGGAGTCAGGCACTAACAATGTACAGAGATGAAGAGAGCAGACAAGGAAGCAGCCCAGGACAGTGGTTCACAGCCCAGACTCGGATGTCAGCTCACTTGGCTTTGAGTCTCCTCCCTGCCACTTACCCGACTCTCTTGAACAAATCACTTAAGCCTTTTATGCTTCAGTTTCTCTCCATCTGTAAAGCTGGGGTGACCTCTCTATTGCTTAGTGTTGGTGAGAATTATGAGACATGGTGCACATAAAACATTTGACACGTGGCGAGAATTCAATAAATATTGAGCATCATTAGAGCAAATGAAGACATGGAAGCCAAACAGTAATGGCTTTGAGATGAATACAGTCCACAAAAGGTTTTGTGAGAGGACCAAGGTGACCTGGTGCTTGAAGCTGCAGTATTATGTTTAGTAAATCTATATTCAACACAAGGAAAAGAAGCCAGTTCAAAGAAAAGGTGCATAGAGGCAAGTCAAACTGAATGACTCACTCTGTGCTAATCTGCTCTGTACCTAGAGCATGGACAAATGGAAGAGTCATGTGACAGAAACAGCAGTTTTTGTGTTGCTGTGGCACAAAAGCCAGTAAATTTACTCCTATTTTGTTGAAGGAAAAGAACATTTATATTGAAAGGGTCTATTTTACTGCTTTTCCTTTCCTTCAGAGAAACAACCAAAAAGAAGAGAGATTCATAAAATTTATTTTACTAACTGTAAAAAGTAGAATTGAGAGCATAGAATTAAATGGAATTGTACTAAGAGGATGTTGACGTTCTTGATAACGTAACAAAAGTCCCTTTTGGGTTTTTTGTTTGTTTGTTTGCTTTGTTTTTGTTTTGCTGAAATGTCCTTTAAAAGCACTGTATGGAAAATCACCATAGGTGTTGCTAGTTCATCTAAAATACAATCATGTCTGGGAACATAGAGTTTCCTCTGGGAGAGCAGCTCTGTCATAACTGGAAATAAACTATGGCAATAGCCAAGCTTTTTTTCTTTTTCTCAGCATAGTACACCTGAATTTCAAGCAGAGCTAAAGGAGAGTCTAAATCATAAAATACACATGGTCATCTATGTGTATATTTCAAATCTCTTGAATATTTATAAAGCTGAAGTTTTTGGAGATACAGAGTTCAAAGATTCTCTGAATGGTGTCAGACACTTCTACTCTAACTCTGAGTTATTTGATTATAGCCAGAATTTACATGTAGGACAAAAACCTTACAACAAATATTTCAAAAAAAGAAAAAGAAAGAATTAGCAAATCTATCCATGGTCAGCCTTGGTGAGAATTCTCTTGCATTAGTTATGCCCAGGATAGCTTGACCATCCATTTAGCCAAAAGTAGTCCGTGCCTGGGGCATGACCATGGAGGGAAAAGGCAGATGTGCCAGGGAGGGACTCCAGGTGGCCCTGTGCATTGCATCACCTGCTAAGGGCTGGGAACTCACTTTGGAAAAATGGCAGAATGAGCACCTGCAGTCTTAGATCATGCTTTCCTGGATCTCAGCCTGACTACCACCAGCCAAACTGCTCTAAAGAACCATCTGGAGATGTGAATATTCTTCTAAACAACTTCTTAAGACAAAGACAGACCCAAGGGGTGTTAGAGGGCAGATGATGGTGGCTGATCTCTACTAAGCATTTTATGAACTGATTACAAAAGGCAAACTTTAAACTTTGAGTTTATTATATATTTTACTTGCACTGGGAAGAAGTGAAAAGGGTTACAATGTGTTTTAGCTTGTTCATTCTATATTTTGTCATTTAGAATTTTTATATTTTAAGTCAAATTGATAATCCTTTTTATATTTTTCATTTTGGTTTTATTTGGAGCATAAAGTTGGAAAACTAGTTAATAATATATAAAAGGTTGATGAGTACATACCACCAACCCAGCAGTTCTACTTCTGTGGCTATATTCTAGAGAAACTGCTGTGTAAGTGCATGGGCAAACACATAACAAAGGTGTTTTTTGCAGTATTGTTTTTAATAGCAAGAATTTGGGAACAATCTAAATGTCACGGAGTAGGGAAATGGATAAATAAATTGAAGCAAGGTATAGAATGTTCTTACAATGCTACGGCAGACTGTGAATCAATCAAACCTGTTTCCCCTTCTGGGCTAAGTCATTTCACACTAATGAAAATGGGTGATAAATTTCAGTCATTATTTAATGAATGGCTTTTTAAGTGTTAAGTACTATGCTAGGTGCCATGGGTACAGTAGGAAAGAACACCTGCCTTCATGAAGATTATAGCCTTGCCATTTTTGTACCTTACTAATCAAAGTATGATCTTGAAATTAATTTCAGGTTATCATTTGATTATTTTAGCAGGCGGTTTGGTCTCAGAGCCTATTAAATTGCATTGATAAATATTCAAATTGATGTCAAATGATTTTACTGAGAAAAGAGCAAATCCTTGACTTTTGATTCAATTTTGGCTTCTCTGATTTCTAATGCCCCCTTCCTTTCTAGGCCTAGGTGCCATACTGCCAGCCTTCCTGAAGGTCTCACCATAAGGAGAAAGGAGAATTGATAAAAATCACTGCCACTAAGATCTTTCTAGGGACTTATTAACATATTGCTCCAACCCCAACAGCGTTTCCATTTTAAGGGAGAAAAGTCTTGAACCCAAAGCAGTGGTATTGCAAGTATCACTAATGGTATTGCAAGTATTAAACTTTTATATCTACCCCTCAGAATTCTTCTCTTTCATTTATGCCACTGATTCTCAGCTCCAGCTGAACACTAGAATCACCAGGAGAATTATTCTAAAAGACACTGATATCTGAGCCCCAATCAAGACCAATTAAATCAGAATCCTCAAGGGTAGAGCCTGGGACTAAGAATTTTCTAAAAGCTCCCGGTGCAAGCTTAATTGGCTACCATGTTTGAGATTAAACATATCCATCTCAAATAAAATCCTACAGTCATCTGACACATAAACAACCACAGAGGAACAAATATGAAGTTGTGAAGGCAGTTTTAAAATCATGATGGTGGGGCGCCTGGGTGGCTCAGTCAGTTGGGCATCTGCCTTCAGCTCAGGTCATGATCTCAGGGTCCTGGGATGGAGCCCATGTTAGGCTCCCTGCTAGGCAGGGAGCCTGCTTCTCCCTCTCCCTCTGCCCCTCCCCCTGCTTATGCTCTCTTTCTCTCAAATAAATAAATTAACTAATTAATAACATCATGATGGTATTCATCTGAAAAAGTTAAGATTGGGGAAGTGATTAAGAGAGACAGGCCCTGGAGACTAGGTAAGTTTGTGTCCTTGCTGCACACACTAGCTGTATGAGTGTGTACATCGATCCCTGGGCCTGTAAAATGGGGACAAGAACAACACCTACCTCTTATAAGACCATTACAAATATTGAATACTTAGAAAAGTGTCTGCCCATTACCATTATATCCTTCTAGAGTTGCTTCAAATTTTGCTTACTCTCTAAAATTTCCCTGGAGTCCCTGAGGAAGAGTAAATTGCTCCGTTCTCTGGCCCCACACACCCTCCAATGAGACTAGTATTATTCACCTATTTATCACTTGGCACTGCAGGTGATGTAATTTTTTGTCTGTCTCCCCTTATGACAGTTTTTTGTCAAGTATGATGAGGCATTTCACACTAAGGAAGATTATTTTATCACTAAGGAAATAAACATCAATCCTTATTTTACTGAATTCTTATCACCCTCCCCTATTTTAACTCTCTGAGAAAGTAGAAGCCCCCAGAAGAGAACTCCTACAAGCTCCCACATCAGTGCCAATACATCCTGCCTTCCCCGTCACCATGGGTGAATGATCCACTCTCCTGGTAAAGGCCACCCCTTCCACCAGTCCATGAGGTCTCATCCATTCTTGTCTACTGAGACACCTGCCTTCTGGACTTGACCAGCATCAGTAGAGTGTCTGGTATTGGTGAAGCCTCAGAACCTAGAGGCTACTCTGGACTGGACAGAGACACTGGAGTTCTGTAAAAATCACCCATTGCCTAGGTACTACTCATTAAAAATAAAGAAAAACCCTATACCCAACAGGGCCTCAACTTTAATATTAACTTTGATGTTAATATTAATTTGGGGGCCATTATTCAGCCATTAACATTAATGTTAATATTAAAAGCAGCTAAGAAAAAACAAGACTTAGCCACAGTTTTTGAGTCTTAGTAGCTGTGCAAATTTCTAAACTTCCCTGAGCTTCAATTTCTCTTTGTAAAATGCATTATTGTAAGGATTTAATGATAGTTTAACAATTCTGACACATAGGAAGTACTCAGTAAATATCGGCTATTATTATTGATTTATCTGTTTTTCCTTAAGTATTTCTTCCTTAGAGAGCCCTTCCCTAACCACACTGTCTTAAATAATATCAGTCATATTACTCTCTGTTCTCTTACCCTTCAGTCTTTATTTTCTTCATAGACCTTATCACTAACGTGTGTGTGTGTGTGTGTGAGAGAGAGAGAGTTCTGCCTTCCCTATTGTAAGTAAACATAAGGACAGGGATGTTGTTGGTTCACTGCTAGGTCAGGAATAGTGTCTGGCACATGATAGGCACTTAACAAATATATATTGAATAAGTAAATGAATGATTATATTCCATATGCTCATAATTTAGGCAGAAGCATGCTAAAATCACCTGAAATAAAAGACAACTTATTTTTAAAGTTAGTAAACCATTCCAGTTTTTACCACCTCACACTGGTGAGAAATACTTTCTTATGACAACTGAATTACTAACATTAAGAAATAATTTATGGCAAATCTTTTTTTTTTAATTTATGCCAACTCTTAATTTCTTTCCATTTACTCTCTAGTTTATGGATTGGAGAACTACTGATCACTATCTTCCCAGTGACCATTTTTGAGTTAATGAGCATTAATAAATCCCTCCTCAACCTCCTCATTCCTGGCCTGAGAAATTTCAGTGTCTTTACTTTCTAATAATTAAAATATATGGTTCTATGTGGTTCTCTTCTGAATTGCATCCAAAATCTTCACATCCCTCTTTGGTTTGGAGTTCAGAATTGGAAAGGGTGTTTTATTACTGACCACTGCAAAGTATAATTGCTGAATTACCTCATAAGTTCTACTAGGGTTCTCCTATTTAAATATCCAGGAATCACGCTTTTGTATTTTACTGAGTTACATCACTGACTTGTGGTCAGCATGTTATTCACAATGACCTCAGGAACTTTTTCTGCCCAACTTCTACATACCCAGCCCATCCTCATCTGTTGCACAAGGAGTTTATTTTGCTACCTATGTTTTTCCCTTTTAACTGAGCTTCATTCTGTCTTAGGCCACTGTTTTAGCCTGAATTGTGTCCCTCCCAAAATTTATATGTTGGAGTCCTAACCCCCCACTAACTCAGAATGTGACTATATTTGGTGATAGGGTCTTTAAGGAGGTAATTAAGGTAAAATGAGGTCATTAGGGTGGGCCCTACTCCAATATGACTCACAGAAGGAAACCCATGTGACGACAGAGAGAAGGCAGCCAATCTGCAATTCAAGTCGACCTCAGAAGAAACCAACCCTGCCAACACCTTGATCTCTGACTTCTAGCATCGAGAACTATAAGAAAATAAATTTCTGTTATTTAGGCCACCCAATCTGTGGTACTTTGTTATGGCAGCCCTAGCAAGCTAATACAGCCACTTTTCCTATTTACCAAGCGTATTTTGCATTCTGATACTGTCTCCCTACACTCTGCTTGCAAAGTGTGATTTGCTCTTCTGCAGTTAACCTCTGTCACTGTGTTCTCTTCTGGGTTTCTGAAAATTAATTTTAGAAGGAAAACACCCAAAAGAGAATGGGCACCAAGTTTGTTGCACAGGATAGGCTCATGGAAGGTAAATTAAACTTTAGTCTTGGTTCCAGTTCATACTTCACTACTCTGAGGGATATTTGGAAAAGCACCCACGAGCAGGTAGGTGTGCAGGAAGTCAGCACTAAAGGTGTAACCCAGACCAAACAATTGAGGATTTGGGATGAATTGAGCTTACCAAGGGAATGCATCTGTACAGACCAGATAATACCAAGGACTGAGCTGTAGGAAGCATCAGGGTTGGCGGAAGGAAGAGCTGGAGAAGCCAGAAATGGAGCCAGAATGGCAGCTGATGAGGCAGAAAGAGAACCAGCAAAATGCTTATGAAATTTAACAATCAAAAGCCCTCTCATCTTCCTCCACCCCTTCTGTCAGCATCCCTACTGGCACCGGCCATTAATGACTTACCTCAGTAAACCCAATGGACACTTTTTGCAGACCCTGTCTTTTTTTATTTTAACCCTCTGGGAGCACTTGATATTGACAATCATTCCTCCTTTTTTGAAATATTCTCTTCCTTTGCCACAGTGCTCTTTTCTGGTCTTCCTCCTGTCCCTCTGACTGCTATCCCACTGCTGTTCAGTTTCCCTCTCCTTTAGTAACTCTTCAAATGCCAGTTTTATTTGGGAATCTGCCTTTGCCCCACATCTCACTTAACACATCTCTCTCATATCAGCCACTTCTGTAGCTCTCTGTCCCCATTATAGGTGGTACCCTATTCCCGGAACTTCTCCAAATACTTTGTCTCTTCCCAATATTTAATTTCCCTGTGACCCATTCTCAACAAGATTCTATTATTTTTTTAATATACCAATTTCATTCATGCAATCATCCACTCATTTATTCTCTCAATAACTATGTACAAGGTGTTATGTGCCAGGCACCATTCAAAGCACTGAACTACAAAGTTAATGACCAAATGAGACTCATTTACATTTTACCAGAAGCCTTCAGTTCCTAAGTCCAAAAGAGTAAGTAGGGATAATAATAGTCTACTTTTGTTACAGTTTACATAATGTGCATGTACAGATAAATGATAGATGATAGATCGATAGATAGATGATAGATAAAATACCATGTGATGCTCATAACAGTTCCATGAAATAGATTGGACAGATACCATTTTAACCTCAGGAAAGTCAAGTTCGTTGATTCTGACAAAATTATCTTTATTTATTTTTATTTTTTATTTTTTTAGATTTTATTTATTCATTTGAGACACAGAGATAGAGAGAGAGAGCATGAGCAGGGGGAGAGGCAGAGGGAGAGGAAGAAGCAGGCTCCCCACTGAGTCAGGAGCCCCATGCGGGGCTCGATCCCAGGACCATGGGATCATGACCTGAGCCAAAGGCAGACGCTTAACGACTGAGCCACCCAGGTGCCCCAAAATTATCTTTTTTTAAAAATAAAGATGCATTTCTCTATTTTAATTTTAAAAGTAAACATAATAGTTTTGTTTTTGGATTTTCAAAAAAGCTTAGAAATTATTCTCAATTAAAATAGTTTTTCTCCAATTATTCAAAAAATTACTAGAATTTCATTTATGAAGTGATCAAATTCACTAATAATAACCTTTCATTATAAGTTTTATAGAAGGATTTAAATGTACCAGAGGATTGACTAGATAAAGTTGATAGGTAGCAATTGAATGTTGTATTTTCTTCCAATGAACCTTTTGATATATTTTTTAAAAAAATTTTTGAGCATAGTTGACACTCAATGTGACATTAGTTTTGGGTGTACAGCCTGTGATTTGACAAGTCTATCATTATGCTATATGTTCACCACAAGTGTAGCTCCCATCTGTCACTATACAATGCTTTTACAGTACCATTGACTATATCCCCTATGCTGTACCTTTCATCCCCATGACTTATTCATTCCATAACTGGAAGCCTGTATCTCCCTCTTCACCCATTTTGCCCATCCCTCCACTCTCTCACCTGTGGGAACCATTAGTTTGTTTTCTATATTTATAGGTCTGACTCTGCTTTTTGTTTGTTTATTCATTTGTTTTCTTAGATTCCACATATGAGTGAAATCATATGGTATTTGTCTTTCTCGGTCAGATTTATTTCACTTAACATAATACCCTGTGGGTCCATCTATGTCTGACAAAAATGTCCTGCTAAAAATCGGTAGATCAAGACTTGAGCCTAGGTCTTTTGGCTCCTAAACTAGTACTGATTCCTTTCCACTCCAGACACTATGCCAGACCTAGGTGTAAGGGCACCTGGAAATCTAGAGGGAGAATGGAGCGTCCATGGTATATTGCTTTCCTATTGCTGCTGTAACAAATTACCATAAACTTGGTAGGTTAAAACAATGTGCATTTATTCTCTTACCTGGAGGTCAGAAGTCCAATATGAACCTCACTGGGCTAAAATCAAGGTGCCTTCAGGACTGCATTCCTCCAGAGGCTGCAGGGGGAGTATATGTTCCCTTGCTTATCCCAGCTTCTGGAGGTTGTCCTCATTGCTAGGTTCACAGGCCCTCTTCTCATCACCGTTTCTACCACTGCTTCCATCATTACATTGACTTCTCCCTCTTATGTCAAATTTCCCTCTAGCTCCTTTTAGGGAGCTTGTGGTTACATCATTGGGCCCATCTAAATAGTCCAGGATAATCACCCCATCTCAAGATCCTTAATTGAATCACCTCTGCCAAGTCTCTTCTCCCACATAAATCAATACTCACAGGTTTCGGGGATTAGGGCTATCTTTGGTAGCCATTATTTGGCCTACCACACATGATATCCTTTAAATTGTACATTTAGGGAACTACATCTTTTTAATAAAAAGTCACTCCAGGCCCAGTCTCCCTTTTCCATTTCCCCGCATCCAGATAGGTTAATCAGTGCTTCATTCATTCAGCCAACAAATGTGGAGCTCCTATGTGTGTTAGGTACCATGCAAAGTATTGGGCATATAACAAACAGATGATGATAGTAAAGGAATGTATAAGATATGATTAGAGCTTATTTTGCCTGAGTGACTCAGCAAAAGTTTTCCCAGACATGGAATTAATTGAACTAAGTGTTGAATGGCAGTAGGAGTTGGCCAGGAAACTTGAAAGAATTATAGACAGAGGGACAGAAACTGTCCAAAGCCCACAAGTGTGAAAACCACAGTGTATTCCAAGAACTACAAGTAGTTGTTCAAAGTGTGTGTGTGTGTGTGTGTGTGTTGGGAATCACAGATATCTCACATAGAGATCGTTAATTATAGGGAATGACATTCTTTTTTCAGGCAGTTTATTCATTTATTTTTATAAGAAACATTTTAATTTCTCTGAAAAATTCTAATTTTGCTATGTCTCTATCAAATGCCACAGTATTTTTCTTATTTCAGTAGTTAGCAATAGAAAGAAAAGCTCTATCTCAATGAATACACACAAAAACCTTTGAGTAGGTAGTTATGTTAAAGGCTAAACTGATAAAACAAGCTTAACAAGCATTCTCTATCTCTGAACTGAAATTTTGCTGTTTCAAGGGAAAATATCTTTGACTGATAGACATTTAGTCTTTAATTCTACTACACATAATAAAGGGAAAGAGGCCAAAATGATAAGCAAAGGAAATCCAAATTTATAAAGAACCATTTAAATAAGAAATCAGGTTGGCATAAAATGGGTCCTATTCTAATTTTTGAATGCAAAGCTTTTGCTCTTTCAGGACCTAGGATCAGGCTTCAACATTGAAAATACTTGCATTTTACTTAATTTACTTGCTTGTGTGAAATAATTTTGAGGTCAATATGTAGTTGACTTGGCTCATCAAACCATTTGCCTGGAAAAATAGTCAAAGAAGTATTTTGAAATTTTCATGGCTGTGTTTGTGTCTGTGTGTGTGTGTGAGAGAGAGAGAGAGAGACAGACAGACACAGATGCAGAGAGATGAAAGAAAAGGCAGTCTTTATTTCTCAATAATATTTGGGGATTTTTTTTCATTAAATTTTTGTCCTTTGAGGTAATATACTATAATATGTTCTTAAACAGAATAGTTGAATGCTAGAGCTAAACTATTATTTTTGAGTAAAATTAATAGATTTTACTTAACTATCATAACCTATCTACATAGATAGTCAAGGATTCCAGAATGTAGTTATTTCCTTCCTCTCTGTCCGCCCCTCATCACTATATCTTTTCACTGCCTTTTCTCACATCTCCCCATCGTAAATAAAAACCTCCTACCACCATCAGAACAATCAAATATCTTCTTTTGATTGTGTTAATCTTCTCCTCAACTTGATTGGCAGTGTTTTTTAACTCATTTGTCTTTGTAGTCTCCCCTTCCTCACCACCTACTCCTATCTGAACATCTTGTATAATTTGTCCCTGCTAAACCACTAAAACTGCCCTTTAATAATTTGTATTCTTAATCACCGTATGTGATAGCCTTGCCTCAGTTTTTATTCTTCTGAACTTCCCTGGCATTTGATGATAAAATTTTATTCTTCGGGCGCCTGGGTGGCTCAGTTGGTTAAGCGACTGCCTTCAGCTCAGGTCATGATCCTGGAGTCCCGGGATCGAGTCCCGCATCGGGCTCCCTGCTCGGCAGGGAGTCTGCTTCTCCCTCTGACCCTCCTCCCTCTCATGCTCTCTGTCTCTCATTCTCTCTGTCTCAAATAAATAAATAAAATCTTTAAAAAAAATTTTATTCTTCATTTGACATCCTTACACTGCATTATATTGGTTCTCCTCACTCTCTTTGCTCCTTTTTCTGACACCTGCAAGCCTCTAAAAGTAGGAGTTTCTCCAAGTTTTCTCTCTCTTTAAAACATTATTTTGAGTTGATGGACGTCTTGGCTCTTTCCATAGTTTGGCTATTGTGGATATTGCTGCTATAAACATTGGGGTGCACATACCCCTTCAGATCACTACCTTTGTATCTTAGAGCCAAGATGTCCATCAACAGATGAATGGATAAAGAAGATGTGATATGTATACACAATGGAATATTATGCAGCCATCAAAAAAAAAACCCCGAAATCTTGCCATTTGCAATGATGTGGATGGAACTAGGGGGTATTATGCTAAGCGAAATAAGTCAATCAGAGAAAGACATGTATCATATGATCTCACTGATATGAGGAATTCTTAATCTCAGGAAACAAACTGAGGGTTGCTGGAGTGGTGGGGGGGTGGAAGGGATGGGGTGGCTGGGTGATAGACATTGGGGAGGGTATGTGCTATGGTGAGCGCTGTGAATTGTGTAAGACTGTTGAATCACAGACCTGTACCTCTGAAACAAATAATACATTATATGTTAAAAAAAAAAAAAAAAGAAGATAGTAGGAAGGGAAAAATGAAGGGGGGGATATCAGAGGGGGAGACGAACCATGAGAGACTATGGACTCTGAGAAACAAACTGAGGGTGGGGTGGGGGGATGGGTTAGCCTGGTGATGGGTATTAAAGAGAGCATGTATTGAATGGAGCACTGGGTGTTACATGCAAACAATGAATCATGGAACACTACATCAAAAACTAATGATGTAATGCATGGTGATTAACATAACATAATAAAATAAAATAAAATAAAACATTATTTTGAGGATCTCATCCACTCACACAGTTTCAAATGTTAAAGGAAGATGGCTTCCCATTTTCCTTCCATCTTAGCCTCTGCTCCAACCTCAAACTTATGTCCAAAACCAAACACATCTTCCACTAAAGCCAATTGTGCCTGGAGACCTCTTCTGACTAATGAGACTACCATTTTCCCATTACAAGTTAAAAGCCTTGAAAATTTCTGTCTTCTCCCTCTCCTCCAACTAATGAGCTACCAAGCCCCATGGGGTCTACTTCCTTATACCCCATTCACCATCTCATTTGCACTATCACTCCTTTAATTCAGCCTCACACTGCCTTTTCCCTGCACTGTTGTCCTAGTTTCCTAATAATCTTGCTCCTTCATTCTCTTCGTTTTGTAATCAGACCTTAGCCACTGCCGGCTGTGAGTCTGCGCAGAAGCCTTCAATGGCCCTGCATTGCCTACTAAACTAAATCTGAACGAAGTGGTCCTAAACTGCATCAGTTACACTATGATATCTAAAATAAGAACAAGAGGGGTAGGAGACTGCTCCACTGCACATTAATGTGATCAGAATTGTGTCCTGTGGAGGCATTTCACCTCAAGGGAGATATAAGAAACAAGAGTTCAATCAGAGTACAGTGACCAGGATGGGGAAAGATCTATGATCATGTCATATAGCAAGTGGTTAAAGAAGTGGAGATATTTTGGCCACAAAAATCACAATTTTATTTATTTACTTATTCATTTATTATTTTTTTAAGGATTTTACTTATCTATTTGAGAGAGTGAGTGAGAGAGAGAGAGAGCACAAGTGGGGGGCAGGGACAGAGGGAGAAGCAGACTTGCTGAGCAGGGAGCCCAACTCAGAACTCTATCCCAGGACCCTGGGATCACTATCTGAGCTGAAGGCAGACACTTAACCAACTGAGCCACCCAGGTGCCCCAAGAATCACAATTTTTAAAAAAAGACAATCGACCTCAATATTTTAATAACTGCCATTTGGAAAAGGACTTCTTTTGTTCCATGTGTCCATAAGGGGTAGAATTTGAACAATTAAGTGGAAGCTATAAGAAAAATGATTTAGCTCAATATAAAGCAAAAATAGAACTAAACAAAGTTGGGACAGGAACTCTTAAGAGATAGCAGATTCTCTGTAACAGAGGTTGTTATTTAAATTGGATCCATTTCTGAGAATGTTATAGCATTGATTCCAGAATATAATTCTTTCAGTCATATGGTTGTTTGTGTAGCTTTTTCTTAGCCTGGAATACAAGACCAACCCACTTTTCCAGGTTTTCCTCTTAATTTTTATACATGTCCATGCAGTTCCCTATGCGTAATTTCCTTGACTTACAGTTCTGTCAAAATTTTATCCATTTTTCAATGGCCAAATCCTATGTTACCTTGTCTAGGAAAATCCCTGTCCTCCTATCTTAGAAACCACCATGAATAGATGAGTTGTTCTTCTATTCCAAAACTTCTGTGCTTCATTTATCCATTAAGGCACTTAATCATCATATTGATGTTATTTGTGTATATTTCTCCTTTTACCTAATAGGATGTCAACTTCATGAGGCAGAAATTACCTTTATATTGATACATCCTCTCTATAGGACCTAATATAATAGAATTCCTTTCTATATTCAGCCAATGTATATTTCTTTTACTTTAGAACTAAAAGACTAGAGTAAATCATTTCTTAGGAGACTTTTAACAAAAAAATCTATGAATCTAGTTCTAGAACTTATTTAATAATGAATGTACAAAAGCTTTCTTGTCCCCTCATACTGACTGTGAGTATAAAGAGTCAGATATACTGCTATCAAACTGGTTTTGTAAGAAAGTTTTTTAAATCTGACTTTGAAATGTAGGTAACTTTATTTTTCAAGAACTTTTGCAGCATGCTTATTGAGATAGTCAACACATGTTCCTGGTAGAATTTTGAACATTAAAAGAATTATCCATCTGGTTTTATTTTTATGAAATTAAGTGACACTAAACCAGAGTTCCACAAAGTTAAAGGTTATATAATGAAGAACATCAAAAAAGTAAACAGTGAACTCTGGCAAGGCTTATGAAAGGGAACATCTTATTGTGATATATCAGAAGTTTTTACCACTCATTTATCTCTACCTTTTCTTCCTGCTCTTTATAGCAATACAGAACATATCCATTGGTGCTGATTTCTGTCTGGCAAATCGCTGCCAAGAGTCCAGATGTTTTCTTCAGTGTGACTTTACAGAAACTTGTGTTGTCCAAATTTCAGAAGTGCTGTTAGACTAGGTTAGATAAAACAAGAGGGGGCAAAAAAGCAGAGCAATTTACATTGAAAACTAAGCCTAAATTCTTTATTTGTTTCAACTGCTTTTGTTTCTCTTTTTTTCTTTCCCATCTGTGTTCAGTTCTCAAGTGACTCAAATTAAGAGGACTAAAAGCCAAATTATGAGGTGAAAGCATGACTTTGGCCTCCAGGAAAATCCAAACATATGAGAATCTAGTAAGACAGTTTCACCAGGTCAGAGTGTCTTTTGCTTTTGATAAAGGACACTTCTTAGGAAACAATCTTCTGAATCTTTTAACTCTCAGCCATTAAAAGCCCCTTAGAATAAGCCTGAGAGAAAGCTCTTCCATGTGGGTCTGAGGCAAATGTGACACTGCCAAGAAAAGGAAGACCTGTGACTCCCTGACCACTTCAGCCCCTCAGAAATTAACAAAACTCAATGATTTCCCTCTAAGCATATCTTATGCTTTCTGCTGCGTTGCCCTTCTATCCTCTGACTTCCTCTTCCCTCTCAGCCTACAGAGGAGAAAGTCAGAATGATGTGGTCCAAAAACAGTCAACAAGGAAGGCTGTAGGTATTTTCTTTTTCAATTGGATGCATGCCCTAAAAAAGAAAAATTTAGGATTAACAAGTTGCAACCTGAGTCATGTTGTCCAATTACAAGTCTGATTTCATCCTATTCTGATAGATTTAGGAAGAGGTTAAAAGATTTTAAAATTTAATATGGCTACTCTCCTCTTTCTGGTATTATTAATTAATTAGAATAAATTTCCAGATATAAAAGGAGCATGGTTAGAAACAATCAAACTTATTGACATTATTACCTGAAACATGCTTTCTAGCATTCTAGCATAGGCATTAAGATGTTGGCCAACCATTCAGAAAAGAACTAACGTGGTTTTCAGCAAAAGTGGAACATGAGGACTGATGATTAAGTATTGATTTTCTTTTCTTATAAACTTGTATCTTGTGTTCCAAAGGCATTAGCTTTGTTTTTCAGGAGAATTGAATCTTCTCTGGGGTTTTAATCCCCACACATGTACCAGCTCTCTAGAAACGTGGGTAGGATAAGTGGTGGCTGTTTTAGGCTGAGCCTTAGTGTGTAACACATCTGCCAGCGCAGGGACTCACAGAGTAAGCAGATTTGGGGTACTGCACAGTGAATAATTGCTTTATGCCATCTATGGTCCCTTCAGTCTAATTTGTGGGCTAGAAACATTTTTATAATTATTCCATGTAGAATATTCCTATTATAAAATTCTAAACCTCGTAATCCCTTCTTGGAAATATGGCAGGTATCTGACACATCAAAAAAATAATCAGATCCTTTATGTTTAATGTAAAAAATTTATAAAATGAAATATATAACATATTAAAAAATGATATACAGGCATATGTAATTTTAAAAATAAGTAAAATGGACAAAATTATATCACCAAGGTAGAGAGATAGAACAAGCAGAACATTAACAATGCTTTGAAGTCACCTATGTACCCATTCCCAGTGCCAGCCCCTAATAGGACCCTTCAACCATTATCCCAAGTTTTGTGTTTATCAGTCCCTTGCTTGACTTTGTAATTTTACCACTTATGTATGCATCTCTAACATGTATGTCTATATGTGTGTTATATAATTTTTTAAGTTTTCAATTTTATATAAAAGATATAGTTTTTTCCCGGTAACTTGTTTTCCTTAATATGTTTATGAGAGTCATTCATGTGGATTTGTGTAGCTCTAGTTAATCTATTTTTGACTGTTTTCAGATGGATTAAATGGTTGTTGTATATGTGGAAATGTTATTCCTTCTCCTAACGATCAACATTTGGATTGTTTCCAAAATTTTGCTGTCATAACTGATGTTTCTGTGATTGTCCTTATACACGTATCTTGAACAGTTATTGCTGGTTTGTAGGGAATACATGTGTTAGCTCTGCTAGATAATGCCCCAGTTGTTTTTTAATTTGGTTTCCAGCAGCATATAGGAGTTTCTGTTCTTCCATAGCTTCACCAAGATACTGTCATACTTTTTAATCACATTTGATGGGTCTTAGATGGGATCTCATTGTATTTTTAATTTTTATTGCCCAGTTACTAATGTTGAGCATATTTTTTATGCTTAATGACCACTCAGTTCTGATTTTTTGCACATTTTCCTATTGGAATGTTTCACTTTTACCTATTGAGATACAGGTTTTCCTCCCATTTTAATTGTGAAATATAATAGTATACAAACAAAGCTACATGAAACATCTATGTACAGTTTAATAAATAATTTCAAGGTACAACTTAATAGATAATTTCAATGAAATATTCATGTAAGTACAACCTACAGCAAGAAATAAACATTTCCAGGGGGCGCCTGGGTGGCTCAGTTGTTAAGCCTTTGGCTCAGGTCATAGTCCCTGGGTCCTGGGATCGCCTCACATCGGGCTCCCTGCTCGATGGGAAGACTGCTTCTCCCTCTTCCACTCCCCCTGCTTGTGTTCCCTCTCTCACTGTGTCTCTCTCTGTCAAATAAATAAATAAAATCTTTAAAAAAAATTAAAAAGAAAAAAAAGAAATAAACATTTCCAGGACCCCAGAAGCTCCATGTGTCCTTCTCTAATTCAGTGATATCTTTTGCTCCAGAGGAAACCATCATCTTGATTTTTCTGACAGTCATTTCCTTGCTTCTCTTGATAGTTTTATCATCTAGGTGTCTATTTCTAAACAATATAGTTTAATATGGTCTATTTTGAAATTTATACTATACATATTCTTCTAGGTTTCGCTTCTTTCTTTATTTTCTGGGGGGAGGTTGCTTCTTTAGATCAACATTTTTTGTGAGACTTAGCCTGATCTCATATCCTATCTTGAAGGGTACAGCATTTGTGGTCCATCTTACTGCAGGCCAATAGCTTTGCCTATAATTCAAATTAACAATGGACTAGCAGTTGAAATTTCAATAAACCTAAAAAAATAACATTCATCTAAATCCATTTATGTCTTCCATTTTACCCCATTTTACAAATCTCTCTATGTTAATTCCAGGTGAGTCAGGAGATTTCACTAAATTGCTAGTTAGTTGCTATGGTAGCAGATTTATTTTCATTTTGTTGCTACCTTATCCCTGACTCTTTTATGTTTGTTATAATCATGAATTAACTTTAATACACCCACACTTTACATCTACTGCCTCAAAGGCATGGCCAGTTCTTTTATATTCTTTTCTCTTTGGTAGCCTAAATATATACCTTAGAAGAACTTCTAGTCTTCTGGGTTCATGGAAATATAATATGAAATAATGAGATAAATTATGAATATTCAAATTTGCTGCCCAAGCCATGGTGCTTAGTAAATACTAATTATTAGGCTCCAAGCATATTTCTATGCTAATTAAAAAAAAAAACACTTCACTACTTTTTACCTACTTTTCTGTTCTCTCACTTTCTTTCCTAAAACACCCTTAGAGTTCAACTCAAATTAGTTCAGTTCAACAGTTATTGAGGGCCTAGGCAATATCCCCTCCTCTAACCATAAAAAAAAAGGAAAAAGAAAGGGGAAAAAAGTATTGATTTATTCTTCAATGTATTTATAGTCCAGGTGAGAAAATGTACATATAGAAAAATAATTACCATGTAGTATAAGGGCAATAATAGAAGCAAAACAAGGTGAAAGTCACATAGAGGAGAGAATGATTAACTCTCTTAGAGTTCAGTGGGTTAGGCAAAGACATCAGAGAATAAGAAAGCATCAAAACTGGTTTTTAAAGAATAAATAGAAAATTTCCAGCCAGGGGAAACAGGATGGGCAAAAGCCTGGAGGTCACAGTGAGTTCAGCGAGCTGCAGATGATTCAGTATTGCTGGAGTTTAAAGCACAAAGGGGAAGCATGAAGAGAGATGAAGCTCCAGAGAAAGTCCATGTCTTATCAAGGTTTGTAATGGAGTTTGAACTTTATTCTATAAGCAATAGGAAGACATTTAAGTATGGGGACATGATCAAATCTATGTTTCAGAAATATTACCTTCAAGATGTTGTGAAATCTAGATGCCCAGCTGTATAGTATCAGGATTGGCTTGATTGACAGTAACACAAAATAACACCTCTTTAAAAAGCTCATGCAGAGATCCAGTTCAGGGCTGATATGACATCAGAAGCTCCACGGTATCAAAGACTCAGTCTCTTCCTATATTACTGCTCTCACATGTTGCTGTCGTATATGCCTCTCATTATGTCTAAGATGGCAATTCCACATTCCAGGCAACAAAGTTGAGTAGGGACAGTGTAAAAGAGAGCAACATATGCCCACCAACTGTCTTTTTAAGAAGATCTCAGGAAGTGCCATGTGACTCTTCTACCTATCTCCCATTGGCCAGCTCCTAGTCACATGGTGACACCCAACTTCAAGGTAAGCAGGGAAGTGTAGCAGAAATAAAAATGGAAATGGAGGACAAATGACAGTTTTCCCACTGAAAAATAAGACGTTGGAAGAAAGGGAAGCCAATAAAAGACTACTGCAGTATTGTAGTGAGAAATAATAAGGTACTGCGTTAAGGCACCATTCGTGAGGATGGAGAGTGGGCAAGATCTAAGAGCTGTTTGAGAAGCCAACTGGTTTAAGAGTTGGTGATCTAGTGGATGGGGTGATAACTCTCAGTTTCTAGCTTGAATGGCTGAGTAGATAGAGGTATCGCTATGGGGAATTTTCACCATCATAAAACAGATGGAAGGAAAAAAGATAAAAGCAAAACAAGAAAAAAAGAAAAGTATTATTACAATATAAAGACTTCTTGCCTTTGATAATACACTTTCCCCAGAGATTCTCTCAAGTGTTTGGATTTTACTTAAAAGCAGAAGGGGAGATACAAGTATCCAAATAACACAGGATGCTGGGTCTTTCTCTTCTATTCAAGACAGTGAGTTAGGAAAACTTCCAGACCTGACTGTTACCAGCTAAATGAGTGACAGATGGCAAGTGAGTTTATCCTACGGACTCTAGTTACCTCATATGTAGAATTGGAAAGTTGTACTAGATAATGGTGAAGGTATCATCAGCTATAGAATTACTTGATTCACTAATCAGACCAATCCCCCATACAAATCAACAGCACAATGTGAACAGTCTTGCGTCACTCCCAGCCATGCATTCCTTGCCAATGGAAAAAAGTAAGTGAAGCAATATCTTAAAGTTCAAGTAAACACAATTTCCTGTCTAATTGCTTCACATCTCTTCTTACTTGGCACTTAGAAACCCAGTTTAATGTGGTCTGGTGGTATTAAACTTTGGCGAATTTACATTCTCTTATTAAAGTGGAGGGAATTTTGCTAATTGCATTTCAAGATTACTTAAAAAGTTGTACTTGGGATAAAAAAGATTGCCTTTCCTATTATGTAAATAAGTCTACAATGTGGTAGCTGAAAATATCTCCCTTGAGTTAAGAAGTATTTTCCCTTTTGGTTGGGTGAGTACACATTGTTCCATCTACTACAAAGGATTAAAATGACCTGTTTCATCACAGAGCAAAGTAATGGTGGCAGCATGTGATTTTTGGCAGAAAGAACACTTTGTAATTGCTAATTTCCTATATCCAAATTCAGCTGAAGATTGCAGCCTGAGTCCTTAGTACTTTGCAAGTCTTAACAAGCAGGACCCAAGCACACTGCCAGGTTTTGTAAAATGCCAGTGAATCTAAACTAGCAGGGAATTTGCTGAGGATGAGTCTTTTGGAAGGAATCTTCAAATCCAAGATCCCAAATGCCTTATGGAGACATGAAAGAGTCCATGGGACACAATTGGTAAACTCAGGTGTTTGCTTTGGCTCACATCTCTCATCTCCATTGTGTTCTGTGCCAACTGGCAGCTGTCCTCAAGGTCACTTTTCTTAAAAAAATCAGCAACTTAAAGGAGAACCAGTAATGCTTTCAGGAGATATAATCCATTTTACTTGGAAAGTGTTTCAACTAGTATTTCTTTTGATACAAAAAAGTTTTGAAATCTGATATAAATGTAATACTTTAGAATTCGTATCTAGCACCAAATTTGCATCTCTCACCCTAAGAAAAATATTCCTTACTAAATAAGTATTAGATCCCAGTTTATTATGAAAATCTACACTTTCTAGGTGGCCCAAAGAAAACAAATGCAAATAAGACTGTGCTGATATAATCAACTTTGAAGCCACAGTTTGATGTTCTTCAAGTTCCCAAATAATTTTCAACCTTGTCAGTTGTATTTTTTAATTAATCATTCTTTTCATTTGACAAACAGACCTTAAAATGCAAAGTTCATTACTCTTTATCTTTTTACATTTTGGCACATTTGTAGGATGTGGGACCCGGAGTTCTGGATTACAACTGACACCACCAGAACACTGCATACCTGATGAGGTCTATAAAATATCTTCAATTATGTAAAATCTGCAAATTCCCAAAATCCCAAACACTGTACAGAACTTTTGTTGACCAAAAATTTGAGATTTGTGCAGGAACCACTGTGCTATAAGGGAAAGAGAATAGGCTCGGTGGTTACACTGAGCAATGCTCAAGGCCAAGCTTGTCCCTTCTTAGCAAGGTAAACTTAAGTAAACTAGTTAGCTACTCTCTCACAATTTCTGATTATTTCAGTCTCACTTTAAGTGAGAAAAATCATGACTGTGTTGTATAGATAGATGATAGGTAGATAGGATAGATAGATAATTTATCCATCACTGTTCTGGTGGATGGGTAGATAATTATTAGCTATTTATTATTATTATTATTATCATCATTATTATTATCCATCCATCCATCCATCCATCCATCTATCTATCCATATGCCAGCAGTTTAAATACTGTTGTTGCTCAGGCCTAAATCTCTGGCTTCATCTTATCTCTTCTCTCACACTTTACATCTAATCTACCATAAAATTATGCCAACATTTCCTCCAGAATATATCCAGAATCTGACCATATCTCATCACCTCCACTGCTACCCATGGTGGTGCCCAGCACCATCACCTCTCCCTGGATGGTGGCAACAGTCTCCTCCTCTCCAGTCTCTCTGATTTTTGCTCTCCTTTAGGCTATTTTCAATAAAGAAGCCAAAGTGGCCTTCTTAAAACAGAAGTCAGATCCTGCTACTCCTCAGTTCAAGGCCCTTGGATGACTTTCCTTCTCTCTCTTTCAAGTCCTTCCCATGATGTTAAGACCCTGAGTATCTGGCCTCTCCATCAGCTCTCACTCATCTCCTGTCACTCTGTAACCCTTCCCATGCCCTTGCTTCCTCTGCCCCAGTCTCACCAGCCTCTTGCCAGATACACCTTGCCTCTGATCTCTACATTATTGCTCCATATCTCAGCAAAGGCTGGTTTACCAACCTTTGAATTAATAAGGACAAATATTAGAGTTCAATCATTGGGAATCAAAAAGATATAGTAAATCCAAAGCATGTTTAAGAATGAGATATTATAGGGGTGCCTGGGTAGCTCAGTAGGTTAAGTGTCCCACTCTTGATTTTGGCTCAGGTCATGATCTCAGGGTCGTGAATTCATGTTCCACAGTGGCTGCACCAATTTGCATTCCCATCAAGAGTGCACAAGGGGTCCTTTTTTCCACATCCTTGCCAATGCCTGTTGTTTCTTATCTTTTTGATCTAAGCTGTTCTGAGAGGTATGAAGTGGTATCTCATGGTGGTTTTGATTTGCATTTCCCTGATAATGAGTCATGTTGAGCATCTTTTCATGTGTCTGTTAGCCAGCTGTATGTCTTCTTTGGAGAAATGACTTCATGTCTTCTGCCCATTTTTTAATTGGATTGTTTGGTTTTTTGGTGTTGAACTGTATACATTCTTTATATATTTCCAAATACTTCTCCATTCAGTAGATCATCTTTTAGTTTTGCTGATTGTTTTCTATATATAGTATCATGTCATTTACAAATTGTAACAGTTTTGCTTCTTCCTTACAATTTGGATACTTTTTATTTCTTTTTCTTGTTTGATTGCTCCGACTAGGGCTTACAGTACTATGTTGAATAAAAGTGGTGAGACTGGACATCCTTGTCTTGTTCCTCCTCTTAAGAGAAAAATTATCAGTTTTTCATCATTGAGTATGATATTAGCTATGGGTTTTTCTTATGTGGCCTTTATTATGTTGAGGTATGTTCCCTCTAAACCTACTTTGTTGAGGGTTTAAATCATGAATGGATGTTGTGCTTTGTCAAATGCTTTTTCTGCATCTACTGAAATGATCATATGGTTTTTATCCTTTCCCTTGTTGATGTGTTGTATAATGTTGTTTTATTTGTGAATATTGAACATGTGCATCCCAGGAATAGATCTCACTTGATTGTGGTGAATGATATTTTTTCTTATATTGTTGGGTTCAGTTTGCTAATATTTTTTAGGATTTTTGCGTCTATGTTCATCATAGATATTGGCTTGTAGTTCTCTTTTTTTGTAGTGTCTTTATCTGGTTTTGGAATCAGGGTAATTGGTCATGAATGAATTTGGAAGCTTTCCTTCCTCTTCTATTTTTTGGAATACTTTGAGAAGAATAGGTATTAACTCTTCTTTAAATGTCTGATAGAATTTGCCTGTGAAGCTATTTGGTACTAGACTTTTGTTGGGAAGTTTTTGATTACTGATTCAATTGCACTATAATCAGTCTGCATACTAATTAGTCTGTTCAAATTTTCTATTTCTTCCTGATTCACTTTTCGGAGGCTATATGTTTTTAAACATTTATTCATTTCTTCTAGGTTGTCCAATTTGTTAACATATACTTAATTTTTCATAAATTCTCTTATAAACCTTTGTATTTCTGTGGTGTTCATTAGTATTTCCCCTCTTTCATTTCTGATTTTGTTATTTGAGTCTTCTTTCTTTCTTTCTTCCTTTTTTTTTTTTTTTTTTTGATGAGTCTGGCCAAAAGTTCATAAATTTTGTTGATCTTTTCAAACAACAATCTCCTGGTTTTATTGATCTGTTCTTTTGGATTTTTAGTCTATTTCATCTTTATTATTTCCTTCCTTCCTTCTACTGGCTTTGGCCTTTATTTATTCTTCTTTTTCTACACCTCCTTTAGGTGTAAGGTTAGGTTGTTTATTTGAGATTTTTCTTATCTGGAAGTAGGCCTGGATTGCTATAAACTTCCCTCTTAGAACAGCTTTTACTGCATCCCAAAGATTTTGGAATACTGTGTTTTCATTTTCATTCATGTTCATGTACTTTTTGATATCCTCTTTGATTTCTTGGTTGACCCACTCATTGCTTAGTAACATGTTAATTAACTTCATGTGTTTGTGTCTTTCCAAATTTTTTCTTGTGGTTGATTATTAATTTCATCACCTTGTGGTTGGAAAAGATGCATGGTATGATTTCAATCTTTTTAAATTAGTTTAGACATTTTTGTGACCTAATATGGGATCTATTCTAAAGAATGTACCATATGAACTTGAAAAGAATATGTATTCTGCTGCTTTAGGATAGAATGTTCTGAATATATCTGTTAAATCCATCTGGTCCAATGTGTCACTCAAATCCACTGTTTTCTTGCTGATTTTCTGTTTGGATGATCTAACCATTGATATCAGTAGGATGTTAAAGTCCCCTACTATTATTGTATTACTATCTATTTCTTCCTTTATGCTTTTTATTAGCTGTTTTATGTATTTGGGTGCTCCCATGTTGGGTGCATATATTTTACAATTGTTATATCTTCTTGTTGAATTGTTCCATTTACAATTATATACAGTGTCCTTCTCAGTCTCTTGTTACAGTGTTTGTTTTAAGATCTATTTTGTCCAATATAAGTATTGCCACCCCAGATTTCTTTTCACTTCCATATGCATGGTAAATACTTCTCCATCCCTTCACTTTCGATCTGCATGTGCCTGCAGATCTGAAATGAGTCTCTTGTAGGCAGCATATAGATGGGTCTTGCTTTTTTATCCATTCTATCATCTTATGTCTTTTGATTGGAGTCTTTAGTCCATTTACATTCAAAGTAACTATTGGTAGGTATGTGTACTTATTGCCATTTTGTTACTTGTTTTATGGTTGTTTTTGTGGTTCTCTCTTCCTTTCTTCTCTTGCTCTCTTCTCTCACAGTTTGCCGGCTTTCTTTAGTGATATACTTGAATTCCTTCTTCTTTATTTTTGCATATCTATTACTGCTTTTTGATTTTTGATTACCATTAGGTTTGTATATAACATCTTATGCCTACAGCTGTCCATAGTAAGTTAATGGTCACTTAAGTTTCAAACACATTCTTTACTCCTCTCCTGCCTCCACCCCAACCACATTTTAGGTATACGATGTCATACTTTACATCCTTTTATTTTGTGAATCCCTTGACTAATTTTTATAGATATACTTAATTTGACTGCTTTTGTGCTTCCTACTTTTCTTACTCTTACTTATTGGCTCTCCTTTCTACTCAGAGAGTCCCCTTTAACATTTCTTGTCAGGCTGGTTTAGTGGTCATGAATTCCTTTAACTTTCATTTGTCAGGGAAACTTCTTATCTCTCTTTCCATTCTGAATGATGGCTTGCTGGATAGAATATTTTTGGCTGCAGGTTTTTTTCTTTCAGCACTTTGAATATACTGTGCCCCTGTCTTCCAGCCTGCTAAGTTTCTGCTGAAAAATCTGCTGATAGACTGATGGTATTTCCCTTATATATAACTGTTTTCTTTTCTCTCTCTCTTTTTTTTTTCCTTAATTCTCTCTTTATTACCACTTTTTGCCATTTAATTACTATGTCTATTCATGTGGACCTGCTTGGTTGAATTTTGGGGGGCTTTCTGTGCCTCCTGGATGTGGATTTCTGTTTCCTTCTCCAGATTTGGGAACTTTTCAGCTATTATTTCTCAAATAAATTTTCTACTCCCCTTTATCTCTCTTTTCCTTCTGGGATCCCTATAATGTAAGTATTATTGTGTCACTGAGTTCCCTAAGTCTGTTTTCATTTTCTGTTATCGTTTTTCTACTTCCTGTTCAACAGTTTAATTGCTTTTCATTACTCTATCCTCCAGGTCACTGATCCATTTTTCTGCTTCCTCTACTTTATTTATTCCACCTAGTGCATTTTTTATTTCATTTATTGAGTTTTTCATTTCCGATTAGTTCTTTTTTTATGTTTTCTGTCTCTTTGTTCAGGGTCTCACTGATGTTTTCCACTCCTTTCTCCAGTCCAGTCAGTATTTTATGGCTATTATTTTAATTCTCTATTAAGCATATTATTTGTCTCCATTTCATTTAGCTCTCTTGCTGTGACTTTATCCTATTCTTTCATTTGGGACATATTCCTCTGTCTCCTCATTTTGTCTAACTCTCTATGTCTGTTTCTCTGTGTTAGTAAGGTCAGCTATACCTCTCCTGCTCTTGAAACTAGTGGCCTTATGAAGAGGTCCTGTAGTTCCCTGCAGTATAATATTCCCTGTTCACCAGAACCTGATGCTTCAAGGGTATATCCTATGTATGTTATGTGCATCCTGCTATTGTGGCTGAGCTGCTTTTGCCTTTAGTCCAGTCATCTACAATGGCTCTCTTTGATTGTTGTAAGCAGTGTTTTGTCCCTGTTTTGTTAGTGGTTCAGTGTGGGTCCACCTTGGGCTTGAGTTGAATCAGACCAGGAGTTATCCAGAAATGCAGTAGCATAGAACTGCAGGGTGCTTTCCCTATGTTGTTCCTTGACATGATTTTGTTGATGGGCAGGGCCTGCTGTCAGACCAGATGTCTGCCCGCCACCCGCCCACTGCTAAGGCTGCAGTCAGAACCTGTGTATGTAGTTATCTTCCCCTCTTCCCCAGGGCACAAGTCACTTTGTAGTGTCCTGGTCCCTGTTGGTTCAGTTTACACACAGCTAGGCTTGTGGCACTACTTTGGATGGGCTCTGGCCAAGGGCATATTGGAGAGGGCAGGTCTGCAGATGAACACAGGATCAGGATGCACAAGTTTGGCAAGGTCTGAGCTGGCCCACTGTGGGATGGGAGCTGCAGTCACAGGGGACTGAGGCAGGCCAGGTTGAAGGGGGTGGGATTCACAGAAGCATGAGGGGCAGGATGCATGTTAGTAAGGTTTGCATGGGTCTGCTGTGGGAGGAGACCTGGAACCAAGGCCTGGCTATAGGAGGCATGTCCACAGGAGAATGTGGAGACAGGGCAAGCTATTAGTAAGTTAGGTAGTGAGTATTGGCACCCTGCTGGCTCCCACAGATGTCCATGTATCTAACCCTGCAGTTGGGGAAGGGAAATAATTCCAGCCAGCTCCTTTGTTCCTGGACAAGTTTCCCAAAGATCTCTGACCCTCAAGCACATGCTCTGAGATTAGTAAACAAATCTTGTCATATGCCCCAGGTGTTTTTCAAACTGAAAAGCTGAAATACTTCTAACTTCCCAATAGCTTATCCAGAGAGCAGGGCTTCTATCTTTGGAACGTGCTGCAATTTCTTAAAAGTAGTATTTGCCCAATGCTTTTGAAGAGGGCTTGTTTAAAATAAAGATACCTAAGCCTCATCCTAGACCTTCTGAAATAGATCTGTAATCCTGTGACCCAGAACTCTGAGTCACAGAGAGTCACACTCTCCTACATATACTAATTTATATATTACATATATTAAAATTTGAAGGTTACTGCAAAGAAACTATATTCCAGGGGCGCCTGGGTGGCTCAGTTGGTTAAGCAACTGCCTTCGGCTCAGGTCATGATCCCGGAGTCCTGGGATCGAGTCCCACATCGGGTTCCTGGCTCGGCGGGGAGCCTGCTTCTCCCTCTGACCCTCTCCCCTCTCATGCTGTTTCTCTGTCTCTCTTTCTCTCAAATAAATAAATAAAATCTTAAAAAAAAGAAACTATATTCCATATTATGAAAATGAGCACCTAATGAGCATTGCTTGAGAATTCTAAGTCAATATATAGAAAATATTTCCTTAATATAGCAGGCATATGTTTTGTACCAGGCACTAGGCACTGTCAAAAGCACTGGGAATATAGTTATTATTATAATTATTATTGTTGTCATTTAATAGCTTTATTCAGAGATAATTTATATATGAATCTCCCATTTAAAGTGTGCTATTTAATGGTTTTTAGTATTCATAGAGTTTTACAACCATCTCAACAATTAATTTTAGAACATTTAATCATTCTCAGAAGAATCTGTGTATCCTTTAGCTATCACCCCCACACCCCCCCAGTCCCATAGCCCAAGGCAAACGCTAATCTAGTTTCTGTCTCTATAGATATGAGGTGAACATTTTTTTGTGTAAACATATATTTTCATTTCTCTTAGTCTTATACATAGAGTGGAATTGCTGGTCAAATTGTAACTCTATGTTTAACATTTTTTTTAACATGTTTTGATTCTTTTTTCTTTTTCTTAAGAGTTTATTTATTTATTTGAAAGAGAGAGAGAGGGCACCTGGGTGGCTCAGTCGGTTAAGCTACTGCCTTCAGCTTGGGTCATGATCCTGGAGTCCCAGGATCGAGTCCCACATCAGGCTCCCTGTTCAGTGGGGAGTGTGTTTCTCCCTCTGACCCTCCCCCCTCTCGTGCTCTCTCTCTGTCAAATAAATAAATAAAATCTTTAAAAAGAGAGAGCGTGAGAGCAGAGTGCAGGGCAGAGAGAGAAGCAGACACCTTACTGGGCAGGGAGCCTGATGCGGGGCACAATCCCAGGACTCTGGGATCGTGACCTGAGCTGCAGGCAGATGCTTAACCGACTAAGCCACCCAGGCCACCCATATGTTTGACTTTTTGAGCAACTGCCAGATTATTTACCAAAGTGTCTGCCCCATTTTACATTACCCCCAACAATGTTTGAGGATTCTGATTTCTCCCCATTCTCACCAACACTTGTTATCATCTGTCTTTTTGATAATAGCCATTCTAGTGTGTGTGAAATGGAATTGATTTCCATTTCCCTAATGACCAGCAAAGACATGTGCTTATTGGCCACTTGTATATATTCTTGGGAGAAATGCCTATTAATATCCTTTGCCCATTTTTAAATTGAGTTATTTATCCTTCTTATTATTGAGTTGTAAGAGTTTTTCAATATATTCTGTATAATCCCTTATCAGATATATGCTATGCAAGTATTAGCTACCATTCTGTGGATTGTCTTTTCATTTTCTTGATAATGTCCTTTAATTCCCAAAAGTTTCTAATTTTGGTGAATTCCAGTTTGTTTATTTTTTCTCTTGTTGCTCATGCTTTTTAGTGTCGTATCTAAGAATCTGTTGCCAAATCCAAGGTCATGTAGGTTTACTACTTTATTTTCTTCTAAGAGTGTTACACTTTAGCTCTGAAATTTATATTTTTTATCCAATTTGATCTAATTTTTGTATATGGTATGAGGTAGGAGTCCAACTTTATTCCACTGCATATGAATGTCCAGTTGCCTTGGCACCATGTACTGAAAAGATTATTCTTTCCACCATTGAATGGTTTTAGCACCCTGTCCTGTAGCACCAAAAATCAATTGACCATAGATGTGATGGTATGTTTTAGAATTCTTAGTTCTATTTCATTTATCTATATGTTCATCCTTATGCCAGTACCATAGTGCCTTGACTACTGTTGCTTTATAGTAAGTTTTAAAATCAGGAAGTGTGAGTCCTCCAGCTTTTTCATATTTTTAAAGATGGTCTTAGCTATTCTGAGCCCCTTGAGCTCCAATATGAATTTTAGGATCAGCTTAAAATTTCTACAAAGAAGCCATGTGAGATTCTGGTAGTATTGCACTGAATTTATAGATCAAATGGGGGAGTATAGCCATCTTACCAATGTTAAGTCTTCCAATCTATAAACATAAGATATCTTTCCATTTATTGAGATTTTCTTTAATTTTTAACAATGTTTTATAGTTTTCACAGTGTGTTTTGCAGTGCTTGTTACATGTATTCCTAAGTATTTTGTTCTTCAATGTAAATGGAATTTTTAATTTTATTTTTTGATTGCTCATACAAGTGTATAGAAAGACAATTGATTTTTGCATATTGCTCTTATATACTGCAATCTTCTTGAACTTGTTTTTTCCTATAGCTTTTTAGTGGATTACTTAGGATTTTCTATATGTAGGATCATGTCATTTGCAAATAAAGATAGTTTTATTTCTTCCTTTACAATATGAATGCTTTTTATTTCTCTTGCTGCCTAATATCCCTGGACAGACTTCCAGTACAATGTTGAATAGAAGTGGCAAGAGTGTACATTCTTATTTTATGAGGAACTGATTTTGGGGGAAAGCTTTCAGTTTTCACCATTAAGTATGATTTAAAAAAATAATAATATAATAATAAAAAATAATAATAATAAAATAATAATAAAAATAAAGTTTACCCATATGGAGCTTACAATCTAAGAGGAGATAGACGATAATCAAGTAATTACAAAAATACAAGTATCCTCCACTTCTCAAAAGTTCATGTTACACCACTTTACTTTTACAAAAGACCTACAATAGTACCTGTTTTCACTAACTAAAGCAAAAAAGATTTTTGCTTTTATTGAAAAAAAAAAGCAAAAATAGCATTGTTTGTTTTGCAGCTGAGCCCTTATAGAGGCAGCATGCACCCTGAACAGCAAGAGTGGTACTGCCAAACTCCTTCCTGGGAACTAGAGTCAGCATCGAGCCACTGTAGCTTTGAATTCTGTCTGTGAGCATCTGTGCTTTATGTCAGTTTATTTTGTGCATACATTAGCAAGATATGTCCTAAGGTATCAGAAAAGCCTAAGGAGGGTTACTTTTGGGGTCTGCTAAAAATGCTAAAAAAAACTTTTTCATATAAATTAATGGTAACTGTTTCTTTGCTTTACACCAGTTCAGCTTATGAAACTTCTCATAGGAACACTTTCTTTTCAAATAGCAGGGGAGGGCACCTGGATGGCTCAGTCAGTTCAGCGTCTGCCTTTGGCTCAGGTCATGATCCCAGGATCCTGAGATCGAGTCCCATATCAGGCTCCCTACTCTGCGGGGAGTCTCCTTCTCCCTCTACCCCTACCCCCTGCTTGTGCTCTTGCTCTCTCTCATGCTCTCTCTCATGCTCTCTCTTTCTCTCAAATAAATAAATAAAAGCTTTAAAAAAAAAAAAAACAAAGAGCAGGGAAGATCTATATAATTAAATTATGAGAAGTATGTTGGGTGAGAACATATCCATGGCCCCTGTAGGTAGGTTAAAATGACCATGTTCTTTCTTTTTCTTCAGTCCCTGAGGGGCACAGTTAACTCAAAGTGGGATTAATCTAAAGCCTCCCTGATTCAGGGAGACAGATTTTAAGAAATCTACTACATTGTGATCTTCCTGAGGGCAGCAATGTGTCTTATACATTGCTATATTCCTGATGCCTACCACAGTACATAGACATAGAGTAGATTTCTAGTAAATGTTTGTTAAGTGAAAGAAGGTTGGGAACATATTATTTGTCCCTGGAATTTCCAGGATAGTCTGAAAAATAGAGATAAAGAAGTGATTTTCCCAGACAGTTTGCCTTACTTGAAACCACAGTTTCAGTTTCCCAAAGCAAATATTCCTATTTTATAATTAAGTGCTGGGTAGAATATGGCCCTAAGATTCAGGCAAGAAAAACCTCGGCTTGGCCTCTCTCTGACTTTAACATAGCTGTATGCCTCCTAACAATTCTGAACCCAGTAACAATATGTGGGTTTTCCCCCCACACCAGCAAGCAATTCTCTAACACCAGTTTGGTATCCTACAATTTAACTCAATATTGACGCCATCTACCTGGAGATAGCATCAGTTCTTACAAGTTTAAGAGCTCAGTCCCACAAGACTGCCCACCTCCTTCAAATACCAAACCAACAGCCTATGTTTCTGACCAATAGGCTATAGATTGGAGGTTCTAACAATTTCCTCCTTGGGTTTAATTAATGTTGTAGAGCAGCTCATATAACTCAGAGAAACATTTTACTTACGAGATTACTAGTTTATTATAAAAAAGATATAATTCAGTAATAGCCAGATGAAGAGATGCATAGAGCAAGGTATGGGGGAAGGGCACAGACCTTCCATGCTTTCTCTCTCTAGGTACTCCACTCTCCCCAAATCCCTATGTGTTCACCAACCTGGGAGCTCTCTGAACCCTGTCCTTTGGGTTTTTATGGAGGCTTCATTACATAGGCATAATTGATTAAATCTTTGGGCAATGGTGATTGAACTCAATCTTTAGCCCTTCTCCCCTCCCTGGAGGTCTGAGAGTGGGACTGCAAGTTCCAACCTGCTAATCACATTGTTGGCTACCCTGACAATCAGCCCCCAACCTTAGGTTACCTAAGGGATTTCTAAATGTCAGTTCATTAATTTCTTTATCTCTCTCGTTACTTAGGAAATTCAAAGGTTTTTAAGATCTATGTGCCAGAACCAGGGACAAAGACCAAATATACATTTCTTTTTTTTTTTTTTAGAGGTTTTATTTATTCATTTGAGACACAGAGATACAGAGAGAGAGAGAGCATGAGCAGTGGGAGAGGCAGAGGGAGAGGAAGAAGCAGACTCCCCGCTGAGTCAGGAGCCCGATGTGGGGCTCGATCCCAAGACCCTGGGATCATGACCTGAGCCGAAGGCAGACGCATAACCATCTGAGCCACCCAGGCACCCCCAAATATACATTTCTGATTATAAATCACAATATCATTCCTCTCTACTCTCTGGACCTCCATTTCTTCATCTGTAAATTGGAGAAATCGTAATTCATACTTCATGTGACTGTTGTGAAGATCAAATAAATTAATACATGGAAAGTTCTCCAAATAGCGCCTGGAAGAGGAACAAACTCTCTAGCAAGCTAACACAAGCAAGAAGTCATCTTGGGGAACATATATTAAAAAGAAGGATATTGCTTCTTCTATTCCCAGTTAGAGAAACTCAAGAGTATTTCTCAAAGCATTGTCTTGTACTGTCTGTATCAGGATCAGTAGGATTCTTGGTTTTAAAAAACAGATTCCTGAGACCTATCTTAGACTTCCTGAATAAGAATCCCAGGAAAGCCTCATTTTTTAACAGATGCCTAGGAGATTCCTTGGTACTTTAAGGTTTGACAACCACACTGAGAGAGTGCATCTCCATTGCTATAAATTATCCTAGGTAACTCCAACATGCCTTTCCTTTCCATCCTTCCCCTGTAATACTGCAAGGACATTTCAAGAATAACCAAACTGATTTGCTATTAGCCAGAGTGTCTTATAAAATCATTTGTTAACTTACTCAACATCCTAAGTACTCCCATTGATCTATCCTACCTAGTTGGAACTCATTTATAATTGGATCATTTAAAGAATAATTACCAGAGAATCTCAGAAACCTTTTACTTTCTACAGAGATGTGGTTAATGGAATTCTCTGCACATGTAGCAAGTTTTAACCTTTTAAAATCATAACAGAGAGGCTCTCCTGTTAATGTCTTCTTGGGCTACTTTGGTTTGTCTATCTCTTGAAGGAGTGGCCTGTCTATAACTTAATCATGATTCAGGATCCTTCCATAGTTTCTAAGACTGATTTTTAAGTCTCCAAGTAATGCTACTTTTATATACAGAATCTATTTCAGCTCTGAATTTGGAGAAATTCCAAAGTCTATATATATATTTGTAGATTATCAAGAGGTACACCAGAAAATCAAAGGAACTTAGTTTAAAGGACAAGGAAGGCATAACCTGAGACCTCTGTAGTAACAATATCCACTACTTTGGCCAAAACTTCTAATTTATAGAATCCAGGTTGGGACAGGGAGCAGGAAAAAGGATTCCAAGAAATATTTCAGAATTATGCAGTTTTGTTGTTGTTGTTGTTGTTGTTGTTCATACTTATTTCCTGCTGAAGCTGACAGTGAGATTATTCTTTTTTTTAATTTAATTTAATTTTATTATGTTATGTTAGTCACCATACATCATTAGTTTTTGATGTAGTGATCCATGATTCATTGTATTTGACAGTGACATTATTCTTAAAGAATCTTCTAAGTAAGTGTTTCATGTGATTCTTTATGGGTTTCTGAGCAAGATTATCATCTGGAGACAGACTTCTGTAAGATGAGTTATGTCTTTGTATGCAACTTATTGATGAACAAGTATGAAAATAACAGCTGATTTAATTTGTTAAATTATAGAATAAGTTTGGAAGTAAAGTTTGCACATCAACTTAACCATCTCTGGTGACACCAGTATATAAACAGAACTATTTGGATCTGAAAAAAAAATGTGAAGCAGACAGTACTTGAAAGTAAAGGGAGAAAATCACACTGAGCTCTTCCCTGAATTCTTCTTTTGACCACTCTAGCATCCTTGTTAGATCCTAAAAATCCACATGGAGTTACCATATAATCCTCTTGTTCCTCAGTAAGAAAACATTTCATACTTGCTGGCTAGGAGTTATAACACCAGGTTTTTATTCCCTCTTCTGAATGAGGAGGAATAGAATTAGAATAGGGAAAGAAGTTAGGAAATAAAGTAAATACATTTTGTAGCCTAGATTTAATCTGTTGTAATATCAGTTATTTCTGTCACTTTTCCATGTTAGAGTTCTATGCCAGGACAATAGAATTTAATCAAGAGTAATATATTTGGAACAATTTTTTTTCTTGGTTTTATTACTGTGACTTAGAGATATTCAACTTTTTTTTTTGTCTCAGAATCACCTTTCCTAATCCTAATAGATTCAGAGGATTACCAATCTTGACAGTTGACCTACCAACTATATTACCTTGTTGCTTCTCATATTTCATCAGCAAAAGTTGCTCCATTGAAAATGGATTCAAATGTTTTAAAACCAGATGCTTTAGGGATAGAACACCAGTAGTTCCTGTTTTGACAAATGAAGAGCTGTCTTGGGCCTTTAATTTATCCCTAGTACATAACACCAGCCATATGAGCATTTCTCAGCAGTCATGGTCAGAATTGGCTTATAGTAACAGGCATGTTGTCCGTGTGATGGACTATATACAGCTTCTATGGGATGCTTCCAGGGAATATGCACCTCATATGCCTTTTCTTACTCTCCTTCTGACTGGAGAGGTTACTTTTCAAAATGAAAAGTTTATTTAGTAATGTAAATTAGTTCCAAGTACATCAAAGCTTACTGTTCATGTAGGATTATATGCCATATACTTAAATACATGATCTCACTTAGTTCTTATAACAACTCTATAAAGGAGGTATCTATTTTCTGTTTTTGAAGAATAAATAGATCTCAGATAGCTTACCAAAATCACATAGTTTTTATGAGATTTCTCTCAATTCAGTTTAAGGTTCGTCTGATTCCAAAGTCCAGGCTTTTCAATCCAACTTTCAAGAAGCAAAAGTCATAAGATTACCCAAACCACCTCCTGAACTCATCAAATCCAGAGTGTAACTTTGATTATCAAAGAGATTCATGATAATTTTGGTATAAATTAGGAAAACTTCATAATTATTAAGATAAAAGTAATTACTCAGATAAAAATAATGCTGTTTTTCAAAGAATTACTATAAAGTCTAATTGTCTCATTTTGTTTATTTCACCAAACTTATAGGGCACACCTATCTGCAGGCATTATGCCAGTCCCTGAAGATATGAGGATGAATAAGATATATAGTCGCTATCCTTCATCTTACATCATCATGGTAGAGTTAGATATGAAATAAGACCTATAATCCAGAGTGCCATTCAAAATGTTCAATAACTATACTGAACAAGCACCAACCAATCAGAACATGACTGGCTACATAAGCTGGTGTGGCTGAAGTGCATGCTTATTGCCTATCAGCTTTGCATTTAATAATGTAATTAATACTCAAATAGAGATATGTGGGAATACAGATGGAGAGGGGTAGAAGGAAGGGATGAAGATGATCATGAATAGTCTGAAAATAGAGATGACATATGATTTGAACCTTGAAGGATAAGTGGGAGTTTTCCATTGGACAAAATAAGATAGGGTATTTTAGACAGAGGAATCAATTATATAAACAAAGGCTGTATACAAAGAATCTAATATAGTCACATTTATAGAATCAGAGTGGAATAGTGGTTTTTAGGAGCTAGGAGTGGGGAGTTACTAATCAACAAGCATAAAGTTTCAGTTAAGCAAGTTGAGTAAGTTCTAGAGATCTGCTGTACATCATTGTCCCTGTAGTTAACAATAGATAGATTCCATGTTAAGTGTTCTTACAGCAGTAAAATTAAATTAAATATAACTAAATAAGCAAGCAAAAAAAACTAAGACTGGACAGCATTGAGAAATTTCTAGCAGCTATGGTTAGATTATGGGGTTCATGGGAATAATGGCTAGAGATGATGGTAGATAGTCATTTTTGGCCAGATCATGAAGCTAAGCTAAGAAGTTTTTACTTTCTTCCCTGCGCATCAGAGAACCTAAAGAATTCCATTACTTGAGATAATTTTGGTTGTACTGTAGAGAATATACTAGTGGAAGAAGACCTGTTAGAGGCTATTTCAATAATTTAGGAGAGATATGAGGTGAGTCTGTACTGGTATTGTTGTAAAGAGAAGGAGATGGATGTAAGAGACATTTTGACTATATATCATGGTTGATTGAATGTACTGAGGTGGGAAAGAAAAAAATCAAGAATGAGTCCAAAGCATTTGGCTTGAGCAACTTTATTGGTTTTACCTGAGATAGTACAGGCAGATGGAGGTAACATCTCCAGTATGTTTGGAAAGTGAGCAAGATAATGATCTTGGTTTCATACAAAATATGTCATGCAGAACACCCAGATGGAGAAGTCAAACAGACAATTGGAAATGTAGATGACTGACAGTACTTATCCTATCCTACACATGCATGCGTGCACACACACACACACACACACACTTACTTGACAGACAACTCACAGCCTAAGGAGGAAATACTTTGAAACTAAAATATGTAACTCCTCCTCCTTTAGGAGAACAATTTGTTTTTAGTTTTATGGTTTGAGTCAATTTATAGATTGCATATCATAATTTATAAATATCAAAATGTATTCTAAAACTAAGTTTGGTCTATTTTGATATTTTACTGTGCTGATAAGTCTAAGGTTAGATCTTGATGGTCTTGTAAGTAAGTTTGATTTGCAAATATTCCTGAGACAGTTCTTTTATTATTTTGTTTTAGTGAATTCCAAGATTGCATGCTGTTACATGGTTTATGTGCACAAGTTGCACATAAAACTCCAGCACTGACTTGGCAAATGGCAACTGGGGGAATTGCTCAGTATTGGTATATAGTCTAAGTCAGCTCTAGTCTACAATAATGGTAGTGAATCTTCATATCAATGAGCAATGTAGTATTAAACAGCTCCCTCACTTACATGGTTTTGCATTAAACCAATTCACATATGCATGTAATATATTGTGTTATCAGTATCTCAAGTCAGACTGAAAGCATATTCTATTTCTATTATTTACCTGCCCATATCTGGTTCCCCAGGGGGAAAAAACTACAAAGATGGTTAGTTTGTTTTTGGCACATTCTCACCTACTGGTGCCACTGCTTTCCTAACGTCCAGGCATCTAAATCCTCAAACTAACTCTGCTTCCCCAATGGCTACCACAGTTGTACTTCACTCAAACCAGCCCTTTACATGTGCCTAGACCACCTTTCCTCCTCCTGTCTGGTGTCATTTAACTCCCATTTAAGCAACACCACATTTAGGGATGTAGGTTTATTCACAGTAGTATTAAAAATGGTCAGCCAATCTTCCCAAGGTGTGTCCAAGGTGTGTGTGTGTGTATGTGCCCACATGCCCTATAATGTAAAATGTCTGCTTCCATGAATGACCTACTTCTTATTGTGCTCTGTAAGACCAAGCATGTGCACAACTAGGCAGGTGAACAAAGCAAGAAGCCTCTCCTCAGTGTGAAGTTGAGACACTGGCAGGTATAAGGAGTCAGTACACTGGGACTAGAGAAAATGGTTCCCACCATCTCCTCCTCAACCCTAGCTTTCTCCCTAAGACAGGTCAATGAGACCAGCACAGACCCTGAAATGTCCTACCCTCTTAGAATCTGTTTTCTGAATGCAGAGGTTACTTCTTTACTGGTCTCTGGAAGAGAGGCAATTGGCCTTGGTCAAAATGTCAAAGAAAGAGGTTTGTTTTTACTTTCTATCTCCTTCATTGAATTATTGTCAGACCTTCTCCATACTTAATGGAAAAAAAAACATATTGCATTAATTCTAAAATGATGATTTTTCACAATTTAACACCTCTGAAACTGGGACACGTTGTATGATCAATGGCATCTTACGGCATTGGTGTTGCCTGGATTGAATTTTTATAAAAGCATTTATTTTCAACAGTTACCTAGGACCATTATTGATCTGGCACCACTTTAAATTAAACTTTATTCCTCAAGTTTTTACATCATACTAGTGGTGTGAATTCAGACCTCATATTTATGTACTGGCTGTAGTTCAAAATCTCAGGGAAGATTTTTCTTTTCTTTCTCCTCCCGGTACTAAGGTTGAGAAATGCAAGTTGTGTCTTAGGAATCCCAACTATCCCAGCTTTATGCCAGAGTATCTTATTAGATTCCCTATCTTGGACTGTTTTCCTTGGTGGTTGATAAAATAATGGCATATCTTATAGCCAAAAGAATGTAAGAAATTTGGTATTGGAATTGAAAAGGTTCACCAGGGACAAAAATTCTTCCCAGTTTATTACTTCTGAACAGCAGCACTGCCTTCTTCAGGTCTTTGCTTGTCTTTGAGAGCCTGCCAACACCTCTCAACAAGACCCAGGTAATCACCCTCCAGATGAATGATTCACTATGCAATTTGTAGGTATAATGGGATTTGTTAATTTGTAATTTCATCAAGATGTAATTTGTGAGTAAAGATTGTGATAAAGCTATAATTACCACTGTGGTGATTTTGTTCATTGCTTTTGCAAATACTTATTAAGATATCTATTTTGTGCCCTGGGGAAGGAACAGATATTCCCAAGAAATGGTCCCTGACCTCAAGGATCTTAGAATCTCTTATGATTGAATAAGGCATGTGCAAAATAACTGTAATGTGATGTGGAAAGTAATGATGCGGAGGAAGGAATGAAAAATAAGCCCCATGGATATTCAGGAGAGAAAGAAATCATTTCCAGTTTGAGGAGAATCAAAAAAGGTACTCTACAGAAGAAATGAGTAATATTAACAATATAAATAATAATTACCATTTAAAATCATTTACTCACATTATTTTTTAATCCTTTATGAAATAGATATTAATTCCATTTTATAGCTGAGAAAACTGGTTTTGAAGAATGAATAGACTTTTAGAGTCAGAAGGAGTATTGGGAAGGGTGTTACTTATCAGTGGGAATAGTCAGAACAATGGCATGAATGTGGGAAAGCAAGGGGCACATATAAAAATACTACATTGATTAATTTGGTTGGAGCATTGGATGGGTAAATGAAAGTAATAAAAGAAATAAAATTGAAATTTTTTTTAGTTAGGTAATGGAGGAATAGATGGGAATTGTCGTGGAGATAGAATAAAATAACTTGGCAGATAGTTAAGGAGAAAGATTTGTCAAAGATGAAGTGATTTGGAGATTATTCAGTCTGAGAGAAAGTGATACTAGGAGAAGAAAGAGTAAACACAAGAGAATATGGTACATTGAGGTTCTGGCTTAACAAGCTTAATTATAAATGTCCTGTCTGTGCAAGTAGAGAAAAGACTTGGGGGAAGGACCAAGCAAAGTATGATACATAATCAATGGTGGTAGGGATTATGAAGTTCTGAACATCAAGGGTAGTCTCCCTGGACAGATAATCTTAGATCAGGGTGCATCAAACTCAAATCCAATTCAGGGAGGTACCGTGTTATACCAAACGTGATCCTCATAGCATGGACCATGGTGACTCATGAAGGAAGTGCAGACTAACTGTCACCAGGGACAACCTTTCAAGACCAAACCTTCTAATTTCAAGAGAGAAATTGACAGCAAAATTGAGCCCCAAGGAAAAGGATTTATTTAGGCTAAAAGGATTTATCTGAATCAGTTCTGTGTCATTGCTAGTTACCAACTTCCTAGGACGCAAGGTTGAATTTTGAAAAAGACACTCCCCATTCCACCCCTTGGTGAACTGGCAGAAAAATTGGGCATCACAGACCTAGGCAGAAGGGCTAGCTAAAGAGTTCTCTGGGTAGGGCTTTGTGCTTTTTCAGTGAAATAATAAAATATTATGCTATCAGTCAGTTTAGGGCTCTGTTCATTTTAAAGCACTCTAATCTCAGGCATAGGGAAGTCAAAAGATTACATTATTTCTAGACCCTGTTTGTTCACAGGGAGGATAGCTGACACTTCTTGCCAGCCTGAATTCTCATTAATTCTAGGACTGGGCTGAGCTATATTTCTATCAGAGAGGTTCCTAATAATTAGGAGCAGCTGCATAGGGTTGGAAAAATCTGAGACTTGCAGCAGACAGTTGGAATTGCTGAATTAGAGCTTAAAAGGAAAGTATAAGCTAGGGATTTTATTTATTTATTTTTATTTTTTTAAGCTAGGGATTTTAGAATTCTAAAGATGTAATGTTTGCAGGTATGGAAAAGTGAGTGAAATGGCTGAAGGAAATAGGAAAGGGAAAAAAACAAACAGAGGAAAGGCCAAGGACTGACACAAGAGGATCCTGTGAACTTGGAGAAAAAGAAGAGGAAGGGAAGTTGGGCAAGAATTTGGAGGGAAGGAAGACAGGAGAGAATGGTATCTGATAGAAACAAAGAAAGACATTTCAAACAGAAGAGTGGTCAATCATGTCAAAAGTTCCAGAAAGGAGACAGGATTGAAGTCATTTGATTAATCTACTAGGAGTTCCCCCTAAGAGCAGGTATGATTCATTCATGAAGGAACAAATCATATCACAGTAGAATTTTTTCAAAGATTTTATTTATTTATTTGAGAGAGAGAGAGAGCATGAGCGGGGGAGAGAAGCAGATGGAGAGGGAAAGGCAGGCTTCCCTGCTGAGCAGGGAGCCTAATGCAGGGCTTGATCCCAGGACTCTAGGATCATGACCTGAGACTAAGGCAGACATTTAACCGACAGAGCCGCCCAGATGTCCCTATCACAGTGGATTTAATGAGAGTGAGCAGTAAGGAAATGAAAGCAGTGTAGCCTTTTCTGTGCCCAAAGATCTTTGGTTGAGGAAGGAAGGAAGGAAGGAAGGAAGGAAGGAAAGAAGAAAGGAAGGATGGGAGGGAGGGAGGAAGGACGGGAAGGAGGGAGGAAGGAAGGAAGGAAAGAAGGCAAGAAGGAAGGTAGGGAAGATAATGCTACCACAGTAGCTCCAAGTTGAGAAGTTGTGTTTTTTGTTTTTTGGTGTTTGTTTTTTTTTTTTTTTAATTTTCAAATCTTTGAAAATTTTTCTTTGGAAATAAGTCTACCACCTCTAATATTTTATTGTTGCACTGTTTCCATTTTATGAGATTTGGATTCATAGGGTCCTGGTTTAAGTCCCTGCTGCCATATACTAGCTTTACCCTTTCCATTAAACACAAGATATATGATTTTGATGAGTCACTTAATCATACATTTTTCATGAGCAGATGAACAATTTCTCTTTGTTTACTTTGTGATCCTTCTTCCCAGGAGAAGATCTGTTTAGGTTAGTTGTAATACAGAACACCTCTTCTGCAGAGAATGCCCCACCAAAACATTCTCAGAGGCACTAATCTATGTGAATAAGGTTTTTACAAAATAAGTGATTGTGAGTCTAGAATAGTAACGCTGCCTTATACTTGTATACTTGTATAGTTCCTCAAACATTTACAAAGACCTTTCACAGGCATTTTCTCATTTAATTTGCATAACATACTCTGTAAAAACCGGAAGAGAAGAGTGAAGTAGCTATAAAAGAACAAGATTATTAGGACAAAGAAATATCACCAAGTAGCAAGATAAATTTGAATCTCACCTTAAATTTGTTATGTAACCTATAGGCTATAAGATTAGCTCTTTTGTCTAAGCCCAATACTAAAAGGAGTACTAAAAGTTAGAGTATTTTTTTATTATTATTGACTGAAGACACCAATATAGTAAACAGTGAAGCCAAAATATATACAAATATTTTGTTTTAACAGTATGAAGATAAGTTTTTAGTAATGGCTGTCAAGGTAATCTGTACTAACTCTCCTGCTAAAAACATCTAGAAAAGCTGGGAAAATGTAACAGAACTAAAGATACCAGAAAGCTATCAAAGCATTCAAGTATCCTGATTCCCAAGATCCAGAAAAAGAAAAGACCCAAAGGATAACCCATCTTTACTGTCAGATTTGCCCTAAATTCATCAGGTTATTTTAAGAAGAGTTGGTTCTAGGAGGGGGAAAGATGGCGGAGGAGTAGGGGACCCTATTTCAACTGGTCCCCGGAATTGAGCTGGATATCTACCAGACCACTCTGAGCCCCCACAAAACCAGCCTGAGATGTAAGAAGATCTGGATCTCTACAAACAGATTATCGCAGGCGGTTGGTTTTGAGGTAAGAAGCGGAGAGCCGTGATTCTGCGGGCAGATATCGGAGGATAAACGGCAGCGGGAGGGTGCCTGGAGGTGGGGATCCTACACCGCCGGTGAGTGACAGCCTCTTGCGCCGTGGATGGGCACAGACTCGCAGATAGGTAGTGTCAGGAAAGGACTTTAGGGCAGCCCCCAGGGTGGAGGACCAGACCGGCGGGGTCGCGCACGTGAACCGCAGCCACCTGGACAGAAACCCGGAGTGATGGTCATGCGCACGCGAACTGCAGCCTCCGAGACGGAAACCCGGTGCACCGGGGTCCCGCTGGTGAACTGCAACCTCCGGGGTGGAAACCCCCAGTGGCGGAGTTGCGCATGTGAACTGCAGTCCCCGGGACAGGACCCCAAGCGGTGGAGTCGCACACACGCGTGCGCAAACTGGAAGCAGCTGGTGGTTTTAGAAGCACAAAGGGCAGAGACATGCCCCGACCTGGAGGTAGGACTGGGAGCACTGCGGAGGGGCGCACAACCCAGGACGCTGCAGTTTATAGCAGCACGGACAGAAACGGAGATGGTGTGGCCCGGAGAGCTCACTGAAGAACGGACTGAGGTCTCTCTGCTCTGAGGCAGAGGGTTGGAAATGGTCTTTTCTGCTCTGACGTGCGGAAGAGACGCGGAAAGCCGCCAGGGAAAGGCACCAGAGAACAAAAGCCCCAAAGACTGATTCCTACTGAGCCCATCCCCCGCCACAGGGGTGCAGGGCAACTCCGCCCAAACAGGGTTGCCTGAGTAACAGCGCGGCAGGCCCCTCCTGCAGAAGACAGGCTGGGAAAACAAGAGGCCAGCAACCCTAAGGTCCCAAGAAAACAGGTGCATCTTGCTTGGGTTCTGCTCAATAATTTGGACTCTATACATTCCCTCAAACACCCATCAACAGAATGACTAGGAGGAGGAGCCCCCAAAAGAGAAAAGACTCAGAGATTATGACTTATGCTGCAGATTTACAAATGGATGCAGATATAACCAAGATGTCAGAGATGGAATTCAGGCTAGCAATTGTGAAGACAATGGCTAGAATGGAGAAATCAATTAATGGCAACATAGAGTCTCTAAGGGCAGAAATAAAAGGGGAATTGGCAGAACTTAAAAATGCTATCAATGAGATCCAATCCAATCTAGATAATCTAACAGCTAGGGTAACTGAGACAGAAGAGAGAATAAGCGATCTGGAAGACAGTATAATAGATAAAAAGGGAGAAGAGGAGGCCAGGGAAAAACAACTCAGAATCCATGAAAATAGAATCAGAGAAATAAGTGACACCATGAGGCATTCCAATGTCAGAATCATTGGAATCCTGGAGGGAGTGGAGAGAGAGAGAGGGCTAGAAGATGTATTTGAGCAAATCGTAGCTGAGAACTTCCCTAATCTGGGGAATGAAACAAACATTCAAGTCCTAGAGGCAGAGAGGACCCCTCCTAAGATCAAGGAAAACAGGCCAACATCCCGGCATGTAATAGTAAAACTTGCAAATCTTAGAACCAAGGAAACCATCTTAAGGGCAGTTAGGGGGAAGAGATTCCTTACGTACAGAGGGAGGAACATCAGAATAGTGTCAGACCTATCCACAGAGACCTGGCAAGCCAGAAAGGCCTGCAAGACATATTCAGGGTACTAAATGAGAATAACATGCATCCAAGAATACTTTATCCGGCAAGGCTTTCATCTAAAATGGATGGAGAGATGCAGAGCTTCCACGACCAGCAGAAGTTGAAAGAATATGTGACCACTAAGATGGCCCTGCAAGAAATATTAAGGGGGGCTCTATAAAAAGAGAAAGACCCCAAGAGTGATCTACAACAGAAATTTACAGGGACAATCTATAAAAACGTCTTTACAGGCAACATGATGACAATTAATTCATATCTTTCAATAATCACTCTCAACGTGAATGGCTTAAACGCTCCCATAAAAAGGCACAGGGTTGCAGATTGCATAAAAAGACAGAACCCATCCATATGCTGTCTACAAGAGACTCATTTTGAACCTAAAGATACATCCAGACTGAAAGTGAAGGGATGAAGATCTATCTTCCATGCCAGCAGACCTCAAAAGAAAGCTGGGGTAGCAATTCTTATATCAGACAAATTAGATTTTAAACTAAAGTCTGTAATAAGAGACACAGAAGGACACTATATCATTCTTAAAGGGTCTATCCAACAAGAAGATCTAACAATTGTAAATATCTATGCCCCCAACATGGGAGCAGCCATCTACATAAGCCAACTGTTAACCAAAATAAAGAGTCAGATTGATAACAATACGTTAATTGTAGGAGACCTCAATACTCCACTCTCAGCAATGGACAGATCATTTAATCAGAAAATCAACAAGGAAACAAGAGCTTTGAATGATCCATTGGACCAGATGGATTTCATAGATATTTACAGGACATTCCACCCTAAAACAACAGAATACTCATTCTTCTCTAGCACACATGGAACTTTCTCCAGAATAGACCATATACTGGGTCACAAATCAGGTCTCAACCAATACCAAAAGATTGAGATTATTCCATGCATATTCTCAGACCACAATGCTCTAAAACTGAATTCAACCACAAGAAAAAATTTGGCAGAAATTCAAACACTTGGAAGCTAACGACCACTCTGCTCAAGAATGTTTGGGTCAACCAAGAAATCAAGAACTTAAACAATTCATGGAAATCAATGAGAACGAAAACGCATCGGCCAAAACCTATGGGATACTGCAAAGGCAGTCCTAAGGGGGAAATACATAGCCATCCAAGCCTCACTCAAAAAAATAGAAAAATCCCGAATTCACCAACTAACTCTACACCTTAAAGAACTAGAGAAAAAGCAACAAACGACACCTAAGCCATGCATTAGAAGGGAAATAATTAAAATTAGAGCAGAAATCAATGAATTAGAAACCAGAAACATAGTAGATCAGATCAATGAAACTAGAAGTTGGTTCTTTGAAAGAATTAATAAGATTGATAAACCACTGGCCAGACTTATCCAAAAGAAGAGAGAAAGGACCTGAATTAATAAAATTATGAATGAAAGGGGAGATCATGACCAACACCAAGGAAATAGAAACAATTATTAGAAATTATTGTCAACAACTATATGCCAATAAACTGAGCAATCTGGATGAAATGGAGGCCTTCCTGGAAACCTACAAGCTGCCAAGGCTGAAACAGGAAGAAATTGACAACCTGAATAGGCCAATAACCAGTAATGAGATTGAAGCAGTGATCAAAAACCTCCCAAAAAACAAGAGTCCAGGGCCTGATGGATTCCCTGGGGAATTCTACCAAACATTCAAAGAAGAAATAATACCTATTCTACTGAAGCTGTTTCAAAAAATAGAAACAGAAGGAAAACTTCCAAACTCATTCTATGAGGCCAGCATTACCTTAATCCCCAAACCAGGCACAGACCCCATCAAAAAGGAGAATTTCAGACCGATATCCCTGATGAATATGGATTCCAAAATCCTCAACAAAATCCTAGCTAATAGGATCCAACAATACATCAAAAGGATCATCCACCACGACCGAGTAGGATTTACCCCCGGGATGCAAGGATGGTTCAACATTCGCAAATCAATCAATTTGATAGAACACAGTAATAGGAGAGAGAAGAACCATATGGTCCTCTCAATTGATGCAGAAAAAGCATTTGACAAAATGCAACATCCTTTCCTGATTAAAACTCTCCAGAGTATAGGGATAGAGGGAACATTCCTCAAGCTCATAAAATCCATCTATGAAAAACCCACAGCAAATATCATCCTCAATGGGAAAAAGCTGAGAGCCTTTCCCTTAAGATCAGGAACACGTCAAGGGTGCTCACTCTCACCACTGTTGTTCAACATAGTACTAGAAGTCCTAGCAACAGCAATCAGACAACAAAAAGAAATAAAAGGTATTCAAATTGGCAAAGAAGAAGTCAAACTCTCTCTTTTCGCAGACGACATGATACTTTATGTGGAAAACCCAAAAGACTCCACCCCCAAATTACTAGAACTCATCCAGCAATTCAGTAATGTGGCAGGATACAAAATCAATGCATAGAAATCAGCTGCTTTCTTATACACTAACAACGCAACTGTTGAAAGAGAAATTAAAGAAACGATTCCATTTACAATAGCACCAAAAACCATAAGATACCTCAGAATAAACCTAATCAAAGAGGTAAAGGATCTATACTCTAGGAACTACAAAACACTCATGAAAGAAATTGAAGACACAAAAAGATGGAAAAATATTCCATGCTCATGGATCAGAAGAATAAACATTGTTAAAATATCTATGCTACCCAGAGCAATCTATACCTTCAATGCCATCCCGATCAAAATTCCAATGACATTTTTAAAAGTGCTGGAACAAACAATCCTAAAATTTGTATGGAATCAGAAAAGACCCTGAATCACCAAGGAAATGTTGAAAAAGAAAAACAAAGCTGGGGGCATCACGTTGCCCGATTTCAAGCTATATTACAAAGCAGTGATCACCAAGACAGCATGGTACTGGCACAAAAACAGACATACAGACCAATGGAACAGAATAGAGAACCCAGATAGGGACCCTCAACTCTATGGTCAAATAATCTTTGACAAAGCAGGAAAAAATATGCAATGGAAAAAAGACAGTCTCTTCAATAAATGGTGCTGGGAAAATTGGACAGCCACATGCAGAAGAATGAAACTTGACCATTCTCTAACACCATTCATAAAGATAAACTCAAAGTGGATGAAAGACCTCAATGTGAGACAGGAATCCATCAAAATCCTAGAGGAGCACATAGGCAGTAACCTCTTTGACATCGGCCACAGCAACTTCTTTCAAGATACATCTCCAAAGCTAGTGAAACAAAAGCAAAAATGAACTTTTGGGACTTCATCAAGATAAAAAGCTTCTGCACAGCAAAGAAAACAGTCAACAAAACAGAGGCAACCCACAGAATGGGAGAAGATATTTGCAAATGACACTATAGATAAAGGGCTGGTATCCAAAATCTATAAAGAACTTCTCAAACTCAACACCCAAAAAACAAATAATCAAGTCAAAAAGTGTGCAGAAGAGATGAATAGACACTTCTCTGAAGAAGACATACAAATGGCTAACAGACACATGAAAAAATGTTCATCATCATTAGCCATCAGGGAAATCCAAATCAAAACCACACTGAGATAGCACCTTACACCAGTTAGAATGGCAAAAGTGGACAGGGAAAGAAACAACAAATGTTGGAGAGGTTGTGGAGAAAGGGGAACCCTCTTACACTGTTGGTAGGAATGCAAGTTAGTACAGCCACTTTGGAAAACAGTGTGGAGGTTCCTCAAAAATTTAAAAATAGAGCTACCCTATGACCCAGCAATTGCACTCCTGGGTATTTACCCCAAAGACACAGATGTAGTGAAAAGAAGGGCCATATGCACCCCAATATTCATAGCAGCAATGTCCGCAATAGCCAAACTGTGGAAAGAGCCGAAGGAAGAAAACATCCTTCAACAGATGAATGGATAAAGAAGATGTGGTCCATATATACAATGGAATATTACTCAGCCATCAGAAAAGATGAATACCCAACTTTTACATCAACATGGATGGGGCTGGAGGAGATGATGCTAAGTGAAATAAGTCAAGCAGAGAAAGTCAATTATCATATGGTTTCACTTATTTGTGGAACATAAGGAATAACATGGAGGACATTAAGAGAAGGAAGGGGAAAAATGGGCGAGGGGAATTGGAGGGAGAGATGAACCATGAGAGACTATGGACCTGAGAAACAAACAGTGTTTTAGAGGGGAGGGGGGAGGGGGGGATTGGTTAGCCCAGTGATGGGTATTAAGGAGGGCACGTAGTGCATGGAGCACTGGGTGTTATACGAAAACAATGAAGCGTGGATCACTACATCAAAAACTAATGATGTATTGTATGGTGACTAACATAACATAATAAAATTTTTTAAAAAAATAAAGTCTTTGTCTAGAAAGTAAAAAAAAAAAAAAAAGAAGAGTTGGTTGACAGGATGAACAGAGGTTTTATAGATTTGAAAATTTGGAGGACAATAGTTGGAGTTCAAGGTCCAACAAAGAAAGAAGTCCTGGTAACATCTCCCTCCAGACTTTGGGTTAGAACACTAAAAGTCATACCCTAGGAGTCAGGATAACTCAGAAATGGACTGGCCTTCACAGAAACTGAAACCCAGCTTTAAATTGTTTTTATCCCTGATTGAATTAATTAAGTAAATATGAACTTCCTAGTGTCTCTAGCCACCTAATATATATACTCTGAAGGCATATAATGTCACTTTAGACCTAAGTTATATATCACAATTTTTTCATAAACTGTGTTCAGTACTCAATCAAGAATATTCAAAAATATGAGGAAACAAGACAGGTGCCTAAACACACATAGAAGTAACACATAGAAGGAATTTATACAATGCCATAGCAAAGAACCCCCAAATAATCCAATTAAAAATGAGCAAAGAACCTGAATACATATTTTCCCAACCCAACAGGTACGTGAAAAGGTGCTCCACATCACTAATCATCAGACAAATGCAATCAAAACCACAGTGAGCTATCACTTCACACCCGTTAGGATGGCTTTTATGAAAAAGATGAAATAACAAGTGTTGATGAGGGTGTAGAGAAAAAGGAACCCTCATGCACTGTTGATGGAAGTGTAAAATACAGGCAAAACCTGCAATCAAAATGATAAATTTTGATATTACTCTCTGTAATTTTGACAATATCTAGGAAAGATCAGTAAGGATATAAATGATTTGAATAACAATTATTACAATTAAACTGAGATCTATAAAGGACTACACTCAAAAAAATCAGAGTGCAGACTCCTTTTAAAATACATGAAAATTTTACAAAAATAGACCATATGCTGGCCATGAGGTAAATTTAATAAATTTGGGACTTAAAATATTCAGAATTTATTCTCTAACCACAAAGAAATTTGGTTAAAAATCACTAACAAAAGAATAACTAGAAAATGGTCATATGTTTGGAAATAAAGCAATAGCTATTTTTTTTAAAAACCCTAAGTCTTAAATTTTATTATTTTAAATTTTTAAAATACATTGAAATAAATGATAATGAAAACACTCATTACTAGGGGCTCCTGAGTGTTTCAGTCAGTTAAGGATCTGCCTTCGGCTCAAGTCATAATCCCAGGGTCCTGGAATCGAGCCCCACATCAGGCTCTCTGCTCAGCAGGGAGCCTACTTCTCCCTCTCCCTCTGCCTGCTGCTCCCCCTGCTTGTGTATGCTCTCTGTCAAATAAATAAATAAATAAATAAATAAATAAATAAATAAATAAACTCTTTTAAAAATACTACATAATAAATTAATGAAATAAAGCTTTAAGACATACTTGGTGGGAAATATATAGCCTCAACTGCCTATATTAGAAAATAAAAATAGGAGAGGAGCAAGATGGCGGAGGAGTAGGAGATCTAAATTTCATCTGGTGCCAGGAATTCAGCTAGATAGGTGTCAAACCATTCTGAACATCTACGAACTCAATAGGCAATTGAAGAAAAGAATAGCAGCAACTGTCTGAACAGAAAAGGGACCACTTCCTGGAAGGTCTCTTCTGATTTGCTTAGTGTATATTTTTCTGGGGTCATTGTTACCCTGTTAGCATTTTGTTCTCTCATTCATCTATTCTCCTCTGGACGAAATGACAAGATGGAAAAACTCACCTAAAAAAAAAGAACAAGAGGCAGTACCAACTACCAGGGACTTAATCAATATGGACATTAGTAAGATGTTGGAATTAGAGTTCAGAATGATGATTATAAAGATACTAGCTGGGCTTGAAAAAAGCATGGGAGATACTAGAGAAACCCTTTCTGGAGAAATAAAAGAACTAAAATCTAACCAAGTTGAAATCAAAAAGGCTATTAATGAGGTGCAATAAAAAAATGGAGGCTCTAACTGCTAGGATAAATGAGGCAGAAGAGAAAATTAGTGATATAAAAGACCAAATGATGGAGAATAAAGAAGCTGAGAAAGAGAGAGATAAACAACTACTGGATCACGAGGGCAGAATTTGAGAGATAAGTGATACCATGAGACGAAACAATATTACAATAATTGGGATCCCAGAAGAAGAAGAAAGAGAGAGGGGCAGAAGGTATATTGGAGCAAATTACAGCAGAGAGCTTCCTTAATTTGGGGAAGGAAACAGGCATCAAAATCCAGGAGGCACATAGAACCCCTCTCAAAATCAATAAAAATAGGTCAACACCCCAACATCTAATAGTAAAACTTACAAGTCTCAGAGACAAGAGGTCTGTAACCTACAATGGTAGAAATATTAGATTGGCAACAGACCTATCCACAGAGCCCTGACAGGCCAGAAAGGACTGGCATGATATATTCAGAGCACTAAATGAGAAAAATATGCAGCTAAGAATACTATATCCAGCTAGGCTGTCATTGAAAATAGAAGGAGAGATAAAAAGCTTCCAGGACAAACAAAAACTAAAGGAATTTGCAAACACAAAACCAGCCCTACAAGAAATATTGAAAGGGGTCCTCTAAGCAAAGAGGGACCCTAAAAGTAACATCGACTAGAAAGGAACAGAGACAATATACAGTAACAGTCACCTTACAGGCAATACAGTGGCACTAAATTCATATCTTTCAATAGTTACCCTGAATGTAAATGGGCTAAATGCCCCAATCAAAAGACACAGGCTATCAGATTGGATAAAAGAACAAGACCCATCGATATACTGTCTGCAAGAGACTCATTTTAGACCCAAAGACACCCCCAGATTGAAAGTGAGGGGGTGGAAAACAATTTACCATGCTAATGAACATCAAAAGAAAGCTGGGGTGGCAATCCTTGTACCAGACAAATTAGATTTTAAACCAAAGTCTATAATAAGAGATGAGGAAGGACACTATATCCTACTTAAAGGGTCTATCCAACAAGAAGATCTAACAATTGTAAATATCTATGCCCCTAACATGGTAGCAGCCAATTATATAAACCAATTAATAACAAAATCAAAGAAACATCAACAACAATACAATAATAGTAGGGGACTTTAACACCCCCCTCACTGAAATGGACAGATCATCTAAGCAAAAGATCAACAAGGAAATAAAGACTTTAAATGACACACTGGATCAAATGGACTTCACAGATATATTCAGAACATTCCATCCCAAAGCAACAGAATACACATTCTTCTCTAGTGCCCATGGAACATTCTCCAGAATAGATCACATCCTAGGTCACAGATCAGGTCTCAACAAGTACCAAAAGATTGGGATCATTCCCTGCATATTTTCAGACCACAATTCTTTGAAACTAGAACTCAATCACAAGAGGAAAATAAGAAAGAACTCAAATACTGGATGCTAAAGAGCATCCTACTAAAGGATGAATGGGTCAAATACGAAATTAAAGAAGAATTTAAAAAATTCATGGGAAGAAATGAAAATAAAAACACAACTGTTCAAAATCTTTGGGATGCAGCAAAGGCGGTCCTAAGAGGAAAGTATATAGCAATAGAAGCCTTTCTCAAGAAACCAGAAAGGTCTCAAATACACAACCTAACCCTACACCTAAAGGAGCTGGACAAAGAACAGCAAATAAAGCCTAAACCCAGCAGGAGAAGAGAAATAATAAAGATCAGAGTAGAAATCAATGAAATAGAAACCAAAAGAACAGTAAGACAGATCAACGAAACAAGGAGCTTGTTCTTTGAAAGAATTAATAAGATTAATAAACCCCTGGCCAGACTTATCAAAAAGAGAAGAGAAATGACCCAAATCAACAAAATCATGAATGAAAGAGGAGAGATCACAACCAACACCAAAGAAATACAAACAATTATAAGAACATATTATGAGAAACTATATGCCAGCAAATTAGATAATCTGGAAGAAACGGATGCATTCATAGAGATGTATAAACGACCAAAACTGAACCATGAAGAAATAGAAAACCTGAACAGACCCATAACCACTAAGGAAGTTGAAGCAGTCATCAAAAATCTCCCAACAAATAAGAGCCCAGGGCAAGATGGCTTCCCAGGGGAATTCTACCAAACATTTCAAGAAGAATTAATACCTATTCTTCTGAAAGTGTTCCAAAAAATAGAAATGGAAGGAAAACTTCCAAACTCATTCTATGAGGCCAGCATTACCTTGATCCCAAAATCAGACAAAGACCCCATCAAAAAGGAGATTTACAGACCAATATCCCTGATGAACATGGATACAAAGATTCCCACCAAAATACTAGCCAATAGGATCCAACAGTACACTAAAAGGATTATTCACCATGACCAAGTGGGATTTATTCCTGGGCTGCAAAGTTGGTTCAATATCCACAAAGCAATCAATGTGATACAATACATTAATAAAAGAAAGAACAAGAACCATATGATCCTCTTAACATATGCAGAAAAAGCATTTGACAAAGTACAGCATCCTTTCTTGATCAAAACTCTTCAGAGTTTAGGGATAGAGGGTACATACCTCAATATCATAAAAGCCATCTATGAAAAACCCACAGCAAATATCATTCTCAATGGGGAAAAACTGAGAGCTTTTCCCCTAAGGTCAGGAACAGAGCAGGGATGTCCACTATCACCACTGCTATTCAGCATAGTACTAGAAGTCCTAGCCACAGCAATTAGACAACAAAAAGAAATAAAAGGCATCCAAATCAGCAAAGAAGAAGTCAAACTCTCACTCTTTGCAGATGAAATGATACTTTATGTGGAAAACCCAAAAGACACCACCCCAAAACTGCTAGAACTCCTACAGGAATTCAGTAACGTGGCAGGATATAAAATCAGTGCACAGAAATCAGTTGCATTTCTATACACCAACAACAAGACAGAAGAAAGAGAAATTAAGGAGTCATTCCCATTTACAATTGCACCCCAAACCATAAGATACCTAGGAATAAATCTAACCAAAGAGGCAAAGAATCTGTACTCAGAAAACTGTAAAATACTAACAAAAAAAATTGAGGAAGACACAAAGAAATGGAAAAATGTTCCATGCTCATGGTTTGGAAGAACAAATATTGTGAAGATGTCAACACTACCTAGAGCAAGCTACATATTCAATGCAATCCCTATCAAAATACCATCAACTTTTTTCAAAGAAATGGAACAAATAATCCTAGGACTTGTATGGAACCAGAAAGGACCCCGAGTAGCCAGAGGAATGTTGAAAAAGAACAGCAAAGCTGGCGGCATCATAATTCCAGACTTCCAGCTCTATTACAAAACTGTCATCATCAAGACAGTATGGTACTGGAACAAAAACAGACACACAGATCAATGGAACAGAATAGAGAGCCCAGAAATGGACTCTCAACTCTATGGTCACCTAATCTTTGACAAAGCAGGAAAGAATGTCCAGTGGAAAAAAGACAGTCTCTTCAACAAATGGTGTTGGGAAAATTGGACAGCCACATGCAGAAGAATGAAACTGGACCATTTCCTTACACCACACACAAAAATAGACTCCAAATGGTTGAAAGACCTCAATGTGAGACAGGAGGCCATCATAATCCTAAAGGAGAACACAGGCAGCAACCTCTTCAACCTCAGCTGCAGGAACTTCTTCCTAGAAACATTGCCAAAGGCAAGGGAAGCAAGGGCAAAAATGAACTATTGGGACTTCATCAAGATAAAAAGCTTTTGCACAGCAAAGGAAACAGTCAACAAAACCAAAAGACAACCAACAGAATGGGAGAAGATATTTGCAAATGACATTACAGATAAAGGGCTAGTATCCAAAATCGATAAAGAACTCATCAAACTCAACACCTAAAGAACAAAGAATCCAATCAAAAAATGGGCAGAAGACAGGAGCAGACGTTTTTCCAAAGAAGACATCCAAATGGCCAAGAGACACATGAAAAAGTGCTCCACATCACTTGGCATCAGGGAAATACAAATCAAAACCTCAATGAGATACCACCTCACACCAGTCAGAATGGCTAAAATTAACAAGTCAGGAAATGCCAGATGTTGGTGAGGATGCGGAGAAAGGGGAACCCTCCTACACTGTTAGTGGGAATGAAAGCTGGTGCAGCCACTCTGGAACAGTATGGAGGTTCCTCAAAAAGTTGAAAATAGAGCTACCGTATGACCCAGCCATTGCACTACTGGGTATTTACCCCAAAGATACAAATGTAGGGATCTGAAGGGGTATGTGCACCCCAATGTTTATAGCAGCAATGTCCACAATAGCCAAACTATGGCAAGAGTCAAGATGTCCATCAACAGATGAATGGATAAAGAAGATGTGGTATATAAATACAATGGAATATTATGCAGCCATCAAAAAAAAATGAAATCTTGCCATTTGCAACAATGTGGATGGAACTAGAGGGTATTTTATGCTAAGCGAAATAAGTCAATCAGAGAAAGACATGTATCATATGATCTCACTGATAAGAGGAATTCTTAATCTCAGGAAACAAACTGAAGGTTGCTGGAGTGGTGGGGTGTGGGATGGTTGGGGTGGCTGGGTGTTAGACAATGGGGAGGGTATGTGCTATGGTGAGCACTGTGAATTGTGTAAGACTGATGAACCACAGACCTGTACCTCTGAAACAAATAACACATTATATGTAAAAAGAAGAAGAAAGAAGAAGAAGAAGGAGAAGAAAGAAGAAAGGAGAAAGAAGAAAGAAGAAGAAGAATATGATGATAGTAGGAAGGGAAAAATGAAGGGGGGAAAATTGGAGGGGGAAACGAACCATGAGAGACTATGGACTCTGAGAAACAAACTGAGGGTTCTAGAGGGGAGGGGCGTGGGGGGATGGGTTAGCCTGATGATGGGTATTAAAGAGGCATTGAATGGAGCACTGGGTGTTATACGCAAACAATGAATCATGGAACACTACATCAAAAACTAATGATGTAATGTATGGAGATTAACATAATAAAATAAAATTAAAAAAACAAAGAAAAGAAAAATGGGCTTCAAAACAATTATTTAAGCATCCATCTCAAGATGAACCCAACATCAGTTTGTCAAACCCAGTTTGAACAGCAACAAACTGAACCCAAAGAAAGTAAAAAAAATGTATAATAAGGAGAAAATATACAAATAATCATTTAATAAAGATTAAAAACCGATAGATGGTTCTTTAAAGGCATTGATAAAATTAACTTAGAAAAAAAACACAAAAAACAAAAAACAGGCACCTGAGTGGCTCAGTTGGTTAAGTGTCTGCCTTCGGGTCCTGAGATCAAGCCCCAGATGGGGCTCCCTGCTCAACGGGGAATCTGCTTCTCTCTCTCCCTCCCTCTGACTCTTCCCCCACTCATGCTTTCTCTATCTCAAATAAATAAATAACATTTTTAAAAAAAAATAAAAATATAAGAATAAATGCCTTCCATCCTATTCTCTGTCTTTTGAAATCCTATCTATCCTTAGAGGTCCACCCTATCTCACCCCTTCTGTGAAGTCTTGCCTAACCACAACAAAAGTAATTGTTTGCTGAGTTCTTATAGCTCTTAACAAAACTATTCTTTTGATGCTTATTGCAATCTGTCATGTATTATATTTTTTTCATATTCAGATACTACTGTCCCATCAAAAAGAGTAAATTCCAGAAGAACAAGGAATATGTCTGACACCTGTTTATATTATTGTAGTGTATCTGTCCAATTACTAAACAGTGGTGCTCAATATTTTTCAGGGAATGGTGTGGTGTAATGGTGAAGAAAGTAATCCCTGAAGTGAGAGAGACCCAAACTCTGGCCCTGGTTCTGCTACTTCATAGCTGTTACTCTAGGGAATTACCTAACTGCTATAGGCATCAATTTGCTAATCTGTGAAAGGCAGATAATAATGCATCCTTAAAAGGGTGAAATGAGATAATATACATAGAGTACTTAACACAAATAGGAAACATGATAAATAATAGCTGATAAGAGCAATAGGAGTAGTAGTCACTATTGATTATGGCAGACTCTGAATTGTAAGAGGATTTACTCAAAGAACTAAGGGAGAAACAAATGTGAATGAAGAACAACAAAACTAAGACTAATAGAACAAAACTAAGCTAGATGATGTTTCAAGCATTTCATAAAAATGTCCAGCTTGTCTTTCTTCTACTGCAGACTAATCTACATGTAGCCAAAGATCTTTTAGAGAGTTCTGTTTCCTAACACTGCATGAATTTTCTCATTCCATCTCAGATGTCTGGTTTCTCACCTCTTTCTAACACACAGGGTCTCAAATAAATGACACGGTAAATTTTTAGACACAGTATTATCCACCCCAGTGGCTTATTTTCTGTTGCTAGTGAAGGTTAAAAGTGTCCTCTTGCAAAAGATATAACTCAAAGCTCAGGGTCCTTAATATTTTTAGAAACCTCCTAATTTCTTCTGTTCTCTCATTTGCACATGAGGAAGAAAACTGCCAACCACCTTAAATTTAATTTCCCAACTTCAGTTTGCTTATACCTCAAATTTTCAGAATAATGAAAGCAGCTTCATGTATGTAAATAGTATCACAGGATTTTTCAAGAATAACTAATTCACTTTTGGTGAACTGTACTTCTCATTGCCACCTATCACCATTATCAATAATGAGTAAAGCTAACACTGATCAGATTTGTTATGGTGTGCAGTAACCAAAGAGGAAGAGAAGGAGGCTCCCCCCTTGCCTTGTGGGCTTCCACTTTGAGCTTGGCTGGGCTCCATTTAGACTTATACTTGTGCCTGAAGCTATTGGTAGCGCTCATGTTCATACTTCTAATAACTCTCTTGCATACTCTTTTAATCCAGTGCTTCTCACACAGTGTTTCTATGGGGTATTAGTATTTCATAAGTTGTAGAGAAAAAAAGCATTTATTTGATTGTAATATTGAATAATGATTGCCTTTACCCTGCTTGCAGAGAAAAAAAAGTTAATGGATAGCATTTTCTCAATTCAAATTGTTCTCCAAAATTCTTTACATGTCTTTGGCTCCAGACACCACTTTTTCTGCTACAGGTTGCCAGTAGGTGACAGAAGAAAATGAAGTTGTAAATTCATATCAATAAATAAACTCAAAACCAATCATTTGTTCTTGGTTCAACAGTTTGGTGTTTTATTTTGTTTTGAGACATATAAGCTGGTGGTTGTAAATTTATATGCTATACAAATAATATAAGATGGGTTTCTTTTTGCTAGTAAAATATTTAAAAATAACATATAGATGAAATAAAAAAATATATTTATTTGTATTTTTAAAAATATTTTTCAAAGAACATGGTGTCCTGCAAATAAGATTGTAATCTGGATCTCTGCCCCCTAAACAAGTCTGAGATGCCTTGTCTTAGAATAATAAGCATTATATTCCTCTAAAGAACATGGATAGAAAAAAAAAATTCATGGATAGAGACTAAGCCTAAAATACATGTACCCTATGTGTAAAGTAACTTATGCAGGTATTTATGAACCATTGCAAAAACTGATAGGAATGTCTGAAGATTGAAACCATAGTTTGATACTCAGCATCACATATGCAGATCTAAGATCTTAGTGTTGCTTCCCAATAGAGTTGTGATTGGAAAGACTCATGAAGGTATTTGGACAAACTATCTGAAACTTGAACTTCCCCAAAATGATTCTTTACCCTTTCTGTGAACACCTCCAAGAGGACCTTAATGTGACCCTGACTTCAAGGTAAAATAATAGCAACAATGTTTGCAGCTGTGTTACTTATATGTGAATCTTGTGAAGGAAATGAACCAACCTAGTACATTTTTAGACTAGGAAGATGCTTTACAATAGGAATCTGTACTATATTTATGTAGGTGCAAATGTGAAACTGTATTCCTATACATACAAAGTCTTTGAATCTTAGCTAGTGAAACATATCATGTTTTAAATTGTAATTTTAGGCTGCATATTACTCAATATGGGAATTCCCACCCATGGCCTGAGAGGGGATGAAAATTCTCTTTATATATACAGTCTGGATTCACATAAGACTTTTTATTTATGTTACCAAATTAATAAAATCCCCTACTGTGCAAATGTTCTCCATATGTGGAGACAGAGGACTAGAATACATAAAGCCAGTTCTTTGTGTTTTTCAGCTTTTAAAAAATTATGTGCATGTAATGTTTTCCTGGGTTGTTTTTAATCGCTGAATATGATATTTTGCCACTTTTAATTTTTTCCTAATCAAAATGAAAGCTCAGAAAATAAAACTCAGTTTTCATCATCCTATTTTACCCTATATCTATCTCATGGGGAGTACTTCAATTTCTCATGCAAAATTCTGGTGTTTTTCCAACAGAGGGTAAGACCAAAGAGAGAATTGACACAGGGTCAGGAAGCCAGGAGACAGTCATTTGAGACCAAAGCAGAGAGAAAGATCAGGGCAAAGCTGGTTCAGGAGTAGGTAAGATGTCAGGCAGTTACCATGGAAGGAGTTAGGAAGATTTTGGACATGAACTGCAGTAGAGGAACAGGGAGTACAGTGAAGGAGTCTTGGTAATAAATGTGAGACCATATTCTGGCTCTGCCATTTATTGGTGGTATAACCTTGGAAGAGGTATTCATCTTTCTGAACTTCCACTTCCTCATTTGAGAACATGGGGAAATTCCTATCTTCCAGAGCTGTGATGAAAGAACCTGTGTAAAGAGTATTGTACCTCAGGGGAGAGATGCAAGATGGCAGAAGAGTAGGGGACCTTGTTTCATCTGGTCCCTTGAATTTAGCTGGATATCTATCAAACCATTCTGAACAACCATAAATTCAGCCTGAGATATAAGAAAATATATCCAGAACTCTACAAGTAGAAAAGCGACTGCTTTTTGCAAGGTAGAAGGTGCAGAGATGTGAATCTGCGGGGAAATATCAGAAGATATTCAGAGATCAGGGCATGGCCCAGAGCCAAAGAGGCACAAAAAGCCTCCTGGGAATAAAAGCCACACAGAGGACCAGCTTACACTGAGCCCAGCCCCAGGCAAGGGGCAGTGCAACTCTGTCCAGGCAAAGAGACCTGAAAAACATCACAGCAGGCCCCTCCCTAGAAGACGATCTGGAAGAATAGGTGCAAACTAGGTTGCAGATCCCACAAGACTATAAAACTCCAGCACCAGGGGAAATAGTATACTGAGCTTGAGGGTTTCTTCTCTTGGCAAAATGACTAGAAGGAGGAATTCACCACAAAAGAAAAAAACAGAGGTAATGTTCTCTGCCATGGAGCTAATCAATATGGATATAAGTAAGATGTTAGAGATGGAATTCAGGATAGCAATTATAAAGTTAATATCTGGGCTTGGAAAAGGCATAAAAGACAGTAGAGAATCTCTAAGTGAAGAAGTGTGATCTAATCAGGCCAAACTTAAAAATGTTATAACTGAGATGCAATCTAAATTGGATGCTCTAACAGCTGGGTGAATGAGTCAGAAGAGAGTGTAAGTGAAGACAGGCTGATGGAAAGGAAGTAGAGGAAAAGAGAAAAAGACAACTCAGAGCCCATGAAGAAGGGCTTCAAGAATTTAATGATGCTTTAAAACAAACAAATGCCAAATTATTGGGGTGCCTGAGGGGGAGAATGGGGGCAGAAAGTATATTTGAGCAAATCATAGCTGAGAACTTCCCTAATCTGGGGAAGGAAACAAGCATTCATGTCCAAGAGGCAGAGAGGACCCCTCCCAAAAATCAATAAAAATAGATCAATGCCCCACCATACAGTAGTGAAGCTTGAACATTTTAGAGGAAAAGAGACTTCCTGAGAGCAGCTCAAGACAGGAGATTCCTTATGTACAGAGGGAGGAACATCAGATTAACATCAGACTTATCCACAAAAACCTGGCAAGCCAGAAAGGGCTGGCATAATATATTCAGGGTATTAATGAGAAGAACATGCAGCCAAGGATTCTTTATCTAGTAAGGCTGTCATTCAGAATGAAAGGAGAGATAAAGAGCTTCCAGGACAGATAGAAACTGAAAGAATATGTGACTACTAAGCCAGCCCTGCAAGAAATATTAAGGGGCATCCTGTAAGCAAAGAGAGATCCCAAGAGTAACATATACCAGTAAGGAACAGAGACAATCTACAGAAACAGGGACTTTACAGGTAATACGATGGCACTAAACTCATACCTTTTAATAGTTACACTGAATGTAAATGAGTTAAATGCCCTAATCAAAAGACACAGGGTATCAGATGGGATTAAAAAAAAAAAAAAAAGCAAAACCCATCAATATGCTGTCTGCAAGACACTCATTTTAGACCCAAAGATACCTCCAGATTGAATGTGAAGGGGTGGAAAACCACTTATCATGCTAATGGACATCAAAAGAAAGCTGGGGTGGCAATCCTTGTATCAGACAAATTAGATTTTAAACCAAAGACTAATAAGAGATGAGGAAGGACATTATATCATACTCAAAGGCTCTATCCAACAAGAAGACCCAACAATTGTAAATATTTATGCCCCTAACTTGGGAGCAGCCAATTATATAAACCAATTAATAACAAAATTAAAGAAACACATTGATAATAATACAATAATAGTAGGGGACTTTAACACCCTACTCATGGCAATGGACAGATCATCTAAGCAGAAGATCAACAAGGAAACAGGGCTTTGAATGACACACTGGACCAGATAGATTCACAAATACATTCAGAGCATTCCATCCTAAAGCAACAGAATACACATTCTTCTCAAGGGCACATGGAACTTTCTCCAGAATAGATCACATACTGGGTCGCAAAACAGGTCTCAGTCTGTACCAACACATTGAGATTATTCCCTGCATATTTCCAGACCACAACGCTTTGAAACTTGAACTCAATCACAAGAGGATATTTGGAAGGAACTTGAACACTTGGAGCTTAAAGAGCATCCTACTAAATAATGAATGGGTCAACCAGGATATTAAAGAAGAATTTTAAAAAGTCATGGAAACAAATGCAAATGAAAACACATTGGTTCAAAACCTCTGCGATACAGCAAAGGCGGTCCTAAGAGGGAAGAATATTGCAAAACAAGCCTCTCTCAAAAAATTAGAAAAATCACCAATACACAAGCTAACCTTATACCTAAAAGACCTAGAGAAAGAACAGCAAATAAAGCCTAAACCATGCAGGAGAAGAGAATTAATAAATATTAAAGCAGAAATCAATGAAATAGAAACCAGAAGAACAGAACAGATCAATGAAACTAGAAGCTGGTTCTGTGAAAGAATTAATAAGATCAATAAACCTCTGGCCAGACTTATCCAAAAAGAAAGAGAAAGGACCCAAATTAAGAAAATCATGAATGAAGGGGGAGAAATCACGACCAACACTGAAGAAATATAAACAATTATAAGAACATATTATGAACAAATATATGCCAAAAAATTAGGCAGTCTGGAAGAAATGCATGTATTCCTGGAAACTTATAAACTACCAAAACTGAAACAGGAGGAAAGAGAAAATCTGAACGGGTGCATAACCAGCAAGGAAATTGAAGCAGTAATCAAATATCTCCCAATAAACAAGAGTCCAGGGCCGGATGGCTTCCCAGGGGAAATCTACCAAATATTTAAAGAAAAAATCTGCCTATTATACTAAAGCTATTTCAAAAAAAGAAATGGAAGAAAAACTTCCAAACTTGTTCTATGAGGCCAGCATTACTTTTATCCCAAAACCAGACAAAGACCCCATCAGAAAGGATAATTACAGACCAATATTCCTGATGACATGGATGCAAATATTCTCACCAAGATAATAGCCAGTAGGATCCAACAGTACATTAAAAGGATAATTCACTACAATCCAGTGGGATTTATTCTTGTGCTGCAAGCATAGTTCAACATCCACAAATCAATCAATGTGATAGATCACATTAACAAAATAAAAGACAAGAACCATATGATCCTCTCAATTGATGCAGAAAAAGCATTTGACAAAATACAGCATCCTTTCCTGATTAAAACTCTTCACAGTGTAGGGATCAAGGGAACTGTACTTCAATATCATAAAAGCCATCTATGAAAAGCCCACAGCAAATATCATTCTCAATGGGGAAAAACTGAGAGCTTTTCCCTTAAGGTCAGGAACACAACAGGGATGCCCACTCTCACCATTATTGTTCAACATAGTACTAGAAGTCCTAGCAACAGCAATCAGACAACAAAAAGAAATAAAAAGCATCCAAATTGGCAAAGAAGTCAAACTCTCACTCTTCACAGATGACATACTTTATGTGGAAAACCCAAAAGACTCCACCCCAAAGTTACTAGAACTCATACAGCAATTCAGTAGTGTGGCAGGATACAAAATCAATGCACAGAAATGCACTTTTCTATACACTAAAAACGTGACTGAAGAAAGAGAAATTAAGGAATTGATCCCATTTACATAAAACCATAAGATACCTAGGAATAAACCAAAAAAAAAGAGGTAAAGGATCTGTACTCTGAAAACTACAGAACACGTATGAAAGAAATTGAGGAAGACACAAAGAGATGGAAAAACATTTCATGGTCATGGACTGGAAGAATAAATATTGATAAAATGTCTATGCTGCCCAGAGCAATCTACACTTTCAATGCAATCCCTATCAAAATACCATCAACATTTTTCACAGAGCTGGAACAAAGCATCTTCAAATTTGTATGGAACCAGAAAACACTCCAAATAGTCAAGGAAGTGTTGAAAAAAAAAAAAAAAAAACAAAGCTGGGGGCATCACAATGGCTGACTTCAAGCTATGTTACAAAGCCCTGATCATCAAGACAGTATGGTACTGGCACAAAAACAGACACATAGATCAATGGAACAGAATAGAGAGCCCAGAAATGGACCCTCAACTCTATGGTCAACTAATCTTCAACAAAGCAGGAAAGAATATCCAATGGAAAAAAGAGTCTCTTCAACAAATGGTGTTGGGAAAATTGGACAGCCACATGCAGAAGAATGAAACTGGACCATTCCCTTACACCATACACAAAAATAAGCTCAAAATGGATGACAGACCTCAATGTGAGTCAGGAATCCAACAAAATCCTAAAGGAGAACAAAGGCTGTTCTCAACCCCAGCCACAGCAACTTTTTTCATGGCACATCTCCAAAGGCAAGGGAAACAAAAGCAGAAATGAACTTTTGGTACTTCATCAAGAAAAAAACTTCTGCACGGCAAAGGAAACAGTCAACAAAACTAACAGGCAACCCGCGGAATGGGAGAAGATATTTGCAAATGACATTACAGATAAAAGGCTGGTATCCAAGATTTATAAAGAACATATCAAACTCAACATCCAAAAAACAAGTAAAAAAATGGGCAAAATCATGAACAGACACTTCTCCACGGAGACATACAAATGACCAACAGACACATGAAAAAATTCTCCACATCACTTTTCATCAGGGAACCTTACACCAGTTAGAATGGCTAAAATTAACAAGATAGGGAACAACAAATGTTGACGAGGATGTGGAGAATGGGGAACCCTCTTACACTGTTGGTGGGAATGCAAGCTGGTGCAGCCACTCTGGAAAACAGTATGGAGGTTCCTCAAGAAGTTAAAAATAGAACTACCCTATGACCCAGCAATTGCTCTACCGGGTATTTATCCCAAAGATACAGATGTAGTGAAAAGAAGGGGCACCTGCATCCCAATGTTCATAGCAGCAATGTCTACAACAGCCAAACTATGGAAGGAGCCAAGATGTCCTTCAACAGATGAATGGATAAAGAAGATATGGTTCATATATAGAATGGTTTATACTCAGCCATCAGAAGGGATGAATACCTACCATTTATATCAACATGGATGGAACTGGAGGGAATTATGCTAAGTGAAATAAGTCAATCAGAGAAGGACAATTATATGGTCTCACTCATATGTGGAACATAAGAAATAGTGAAGAGGATCATAGGGGAGGGGAGGGAATACTGAGTGGGAAGAAATCAGAGAGGGTGAAAAACCATGGCAGACTTTTGACTCTGGGAAACAAACTGAGTGTTGCAGAAGGGGAGGTGGGTGGGGTATGGGGTAACTGGGTGAAGGGCATTAAGGAGGGCATGTGATGTGTTGAACAATGGGTGTTGTTATATTAACTAATGAATCATTGAACACTACATCAAAAACTAATGATGGCTAATTGAATTTAAATTTAAAAAAAAGACTATTGTACCTCATGAACAGTAGGTGTTTCTGTTTTTCTCTTTCATCTCTTGCTTGACCCTATCCTTTCTAAGCTAGAGACAACCATGATGATGATACTATCAGTGTTTAAAGTCTACAGATCCCAAAATGAAATTTGCTCTCTAGCCTTTTTACTATGGAAAAATTCAATCATTTAAAGAAATTGAGGGGCACCTGGGTGGCTCAGTCAGTTAAGCGTCTGCCTTCAGCTCAGGTCATGATCCCAGGGTCCTGGGATCGAGCCCCATACCGGGCTCCCTGCTCAGTGGGAAGTCTGATTCTCCCTCTCCCTCTGTGTGCTTGCCCTCGCTCTCTCTCTCTCTCAAATAAACAAATGAATCTTAAAAAAAAAGAAGAAATTGACATAATGTACAAAACCTCCAAGTACCCATTACCCAGCTTCAACAATTACATATCATGACCCATCTTTTTCATCTACATCTCCATCCATTCCCTATACTCTGTATTACAATTTTGAAGCAAATCCAGACATCATCTAATTTTATCTAAAAATGCTTCAGTATGTATTTCTAAACAATAAGGATTCTTCTTAAAGAATATGATCATAATATCAAACACATCTAAAACATTTAATAATTATTAGTATTATTAAATATCAGGTTGATTTTGTTATTGTTGTTGCTGCTGTTACCTATTGCCAGATAAGTTATATAAACCACAATGAATACGCCAAATGTTATTACCATTGATAATGTAATTTTTCCAAACTGACAAACAACACTTAGAAAAGTTCTGAACAAACCAACATACATTTTTCCCTCAATGTCAACAATAAATAGTTACTCCCTGGAAATTTTGGTATATATTTAAAGTGTGCAAAATATTTTATATTTATATTTAATATGGAATTGGGCTTTACATTAGTTATAAGCTATTTTTCAATGTATGAATGTCTGGCAAATTATGTAGTATATGGGAAGATGTATGGGAAAATTATTTGCCATATTTCAGAAAGCCTAACATTTCTGGCTCCTATCTGCTAAATGCCAAGAACACCCCACCAAATTGTTGTGACTACTATGACTTTCCCTTCACATTTACAAAATGCCCTCAATGGTTCACTCCATCCCCCATTGAAAACCATTGACTTAATCTGCACAACTGAAAAAGAGGAAATTGGTTTTAGTTGCATATACGCTGTAATTTTAGGAAAAGAAATAAGGAAAAATCCTATATGGGGAATGACTGTTAGAACATTCACAAATTTAAGCTTTTCAAAGTTTTTCTTAGTTGATGGAATTTTCTTTCTCCACACTATGTTGGAAAATGTGAATAAGCTCTCTGATAAAACAAATGAGGTCATAATGACTTCATGGTAATATATATAGTTCAAGTACAGAAAATTTCAACAGCTAGGATACCATCCAGACAGGAAGGGAAACTGGGATAGTGGCAAAAAATAAATCCATTTTTACTTATTTTCTAAGCATAAGTATAAATTTATAAATCTCTATGCTATGTTCACATAATTGGCCCACAATCCTAAAAGGAATTATGCTTCCTCTTTAAAACAGAGAACAGTAATCAAATGTTTACCTTCCTCTAGCTTACTTCCTTCATTATGTAGTATACTTCTTGTCTTTTCTTATTCATTTTTAAAATTCAAATATAATTAATATGCAGTGTTATGTTAGTTTACACTTAGTGTATAATATAGTAATTCAACAATTCTGTACATTATACTCTTAATCCCCTTCCCCTATTTTACCCATCCCCCAACCCACCTGCCCTCTGACAACTACCAGTTTGTTTTCTTTTTTTTCTTTTTTTCTTTGTTTTGTTTCTTAAATTCCACATACAGGTGAAATTATATGGTACTTGTCTTTCTCTGACTTACTTCACTTAGCATTATATTCTCTGGATCCATTCATGTTGTTGTTGCAGATTTCATTATTTTTTATGGCTGAGTAATATTCCATTATATATGTGTGTGTGTGTATATTCATTATATATTATATATATTTCATTATATATTATATATAACATACATCATATATTATATGTATTCCATTATATATATATACACACACACTACCTCTTTTTTATCCATTTATATATTGATGGAACTTGGGTTGCTTCCTGGCTATTGTAAATAATGCTACAGTAAAGAGAGGGTGTGTATATCTTTTCAAATTAATGCTTTTGTTGTTGAAGGGTAAAAGGCCAGAGGTGGAATTACTGGATGATATGGTAATTCTCTTTTTAATTTTTGGAGGAACCTCCATCCTGTTTTCCAAGGTTGCTGCAACAATTTGCATTCTCACCAACAGTGCACAGGGTTCCTTTTTCTCTACATCCTGAACATTTGTTGTTTCTTGTGTTTTTGATTTTAGCCATTCTGACAAGTGTGAGGTGATATTTCATTGTGGTTTTGATTTGCATTTCCCTGATGAATAGTGATTTTGGGCATCTTCTCATGTGTCTGTCAGCTATATGTCTTCTTTGGAGAAATGTCTTCATGTCTTCTGCCCATTTTTAATTGGATTATTTGTGGTTTTTCTGTGTTGAGTTGTATAAGTTGAAGGTTTGTATCATGAATGGATGAATGGGTGTTGTACTTTGTCAAATGCTTTTTCTGCATCTATTCAGATGATTATATGTTTTTTATCCTTTCTTTTTTTAATGTGATATATCACATTGATTGATTTGTGAATATTGAACAACACTTGCATCCCTGAAATAAATTCCACTTGATGGTAATGAATATTTTTTTCAATATATTGTTAGATTCGGATTGCTAAATATGTTGAGGATTTTTCCATCTATGTTCATCACAGACATTGGCCTGTAGTTTTTTTTCTCTTCTGTAGTGTCTTTATTTGGTTTTGTTATCGGGGTAATGCTGGCTTCAAAGAATGAATTTGAAAGGTTTCCTTCCTCTTTTATTTTTTGGAATAGTTTGAAAAGAATAGTTATTAACTTTTCTTTAAATGTTTGGTAAAATTCACCTGTGAATTCATCTGGTCATGCACTTTTGTTTGTTGGGAGATTTTGATTCCTGATTTAATTTCATCACTAGTTATTAGTCTGTTCAGATTTTCTATTTCTTCCTGATTCAGTTTTGGGAAACTGTATGTTTCTAGGAATTTATCCATTTCTTCTAAGTCATCCAAATTGTTGGCATATAATTTTTCATAATATTCTTTTATAATCCTTTGTAATTTCTGTGGTGTCCATTTTATTTCTCCTCTTTCATTTCTGATTTTATTTGAGTCCTCTCTTTTTCTTTTTTTGATGAGTCTGGCTAAAGATTTATCTATTTTGTTGATCTTTTTAAAGAACAAGTTCCTGGTTTTATTGATCTATTCTTTTATTTTCTTAGTCTCTATTTAATTTATTTCTACTCTAATCTTTATTATTTTCTTCCTTCTATTGGCTTTGAGCTTTGTCCTTTTTCTAACTCCTTTAGATGTAAGGTTAGGTTGTTTATTTGAGATTTTTCTTGTTTCCTGAGGTAGGTCTGTATTGCTATAATTGTCCCTCTTAGAATAGCTTTTACTGCATCCCAAGATTTTGGACCACTGTGTTTTCATTTTCATTTGTCTCCATGTGTTTTTTATTTCATCGTTGATTTCTTGGTTGACCCATTCATTGTCTAGGACCATGTTGTTTACCCTCCATGTATTTGTGTTCTTCCAGATTTGTGTGTGTGTGTGTGTGTATGTTAGATTTCTAGTTTCGTACCATTATCATCAGAAAAGATGCATGATACAATATCAATCTTTTTGAATTTTTTGAAATCTGTGGTCTGTTCTGGAGACTGTTTCATGTGCACTTGAAAAAAAAATGTGTATTATGCTGTTTTTGGATGAAATGTTCTGAATATATCTGTTAGATCCATCTGGTCCAATGTGTCATTCAAAGCCACTGTTTCCTTGTTGATTTTTCCATCTGGATGATATATCCATTGATGTAAGTGGGGTGTTAAAGTCCTTTACTATTATTGTATTACTAGATTACTCTCTTTATGTCTATTAATAGATGCTTTATGTGTCTGGGTGCTCCCATGTTGGGTGCATAAATATTTATAATTGTTATATCTTCTTGTTGGATTGTTCCCTTTGTTGTTAGGTAGTATCCTTCTTTGTCTCTTGTTATAGTCTTTGTTTTAAGATCTATTTTGTTCAATATAAGTATTCTTACCCCAGCTTTCTTTTCACTTGTTTGTTTTTGTTTGTTTATTTTTGTTTTTGTTTTCACTTCTATTTGAATGATAATTGTTTTTCCATCCCTGCACTTTCAGTTTGTATGCATCTTTAGGTTAGAAGTGAGTCATGTATAGGCAGCATATAGATGGGGTTTGCTTTTTTATCTATTCAGTCATGCTATGTCTTGATGTGAGCATTTAGTCTATTTACATTCAGAGTAATTACTGATAGGTATATAGTTATTGTCATTTTGTTACTTGTTTTATGGTTGTTTTTGTAGTTCTCTCTTCCTTTCTTCTCTTGCTCTCTTCCTTTTTGGTTTGTTTGCTTTCTTTAGTGATATACTTGGATTCCTTTCTTTTCTTCTTTGCATATCTCTTACAGTTTTCTATCTGTGATTATCATTAGGTTGGTATATAATATCCTATGCGTCTAGCAGTCTGTATTAGGATGATGGCTGCTTAAGTCTGAACCATTCTTAAAGCACTACATTTTTACTCTCTCCTCCCATATTTTATGTATATGATGTCATACTTTATGTCCTTTTATTTTGTTTAGCCCTTGACTGATTTTTATAGATATGACTGCACTGTTTTTGTGGTTTAACTATACTGGCTTTATAAGTAACTAATCTACTACTTTTATTATGTTCACATGTACTTGTGAAATTTTTTCCTTTTATAATTTTCTTATTCTTTCCACTTGGCCATTTCTTTCCACTCAAAGAATTCCCTTTAACCTTTCTTATATGGCTGATTTAGTGGTGATGAACTCCTTTAAATTTTGTTTGTCTGAGAAACTTTTCTCTCTCCTTCTATTCTGAATGACAGCATTGTGGGATAGCGTATTTTTGGTTGCAAGCTTTTTCCTTTTAGCACTTGGAATATATCATGCCACACCTCTGGCTTACAAAATTTCTGCTGAAAAATCAGCAGATAGCTTTATGGGGTTTCCCTTGTATGTAACTGTTTTCCTTTTGTTGCCTTTAAGATTCTCTCTTTGCCATTACTTTTTGCCATTGTGAATATTATGTGTCTCGGTGTGTACTTCCCTGAGTTGAGAGGACTTTCTGTGCCTCCTAGATCTGGAGGTCTATTTCCTTCCCCAGATTAGGGAGGTTTTCAGGTGTCATTTCTTCAAATAAATTTTCCGCCTCTCTTTCTCTATTTTCTTTTTCTGGGATCCCTATAATATGAATGTTACTATGCTTGATGATGTCCTTGACGTATTCTCATCTTTTATTATACTTTTATCTTTTTGTTGTTCAGTTTCTTCGCTTTCCATTATTCTGTCTTCCAGCTCACTGATTCATTATTCTGCTTTCTCTGATCTACTACTGATTCCCTCCAGCGTATTTTTAATTTCAGCAGTTTAGTTCTACATCATTGCTTGGTTCTTTTTTTATATTTTCTGTCTCTTTGTTGAAGGTCTCACTGAGATCCTCCAGTCTTTTCTCACATCCAGTTAGTATCTTTATGACTATTACTTTGAATTCTTTATGAGGCATATTGCTCATTTCCAAATCATTTTGTTGTGATTTTGTTCTGATCTTTTCTTTGGGATATATTCTTCTGTCTCATTTATCTAATTCTCTGTGTCTATGTATTTGGAATGTCAACTACATTTCCTGCTCTTAAAAGTAGTGGACTTATGAAGAAGAGATCCTGTTGTGCCCCATAGTGCAATGTCCCTTGTTCACCAGAACCTGGAACTTCAGAGATGTCTCCTATGTTTGTTGCATGCACACTACCATTGTGGTTGAGCCACATTTGCCTTCAGTCCAGTCAGCTGCACAGCCATCTTTTTGGGGGGCAGGGTTTGGCATCTGTGCTATTATGGGGCCAGTCTGGCGTGACTTTGGGCTTGAAGTTGGGTCAGACCAGATGCTTGCCCTCAGCCTGTTTGCCAGAACTGTGGACACACCTACCTGCATTGTCTCCTGAGTGGCTTTTTTTTTTTTTTTTTTTTTTTTGAGAATGAGACCTGCTATCAGGCCCAGTCTGTCTTTTGGGGTTGTAGTGACCACTCCCACCCCCCAATTACAGAGCTCTCTCTTTGTGCTGCCCCCTGTGAGGTTTTTGTTGGTGGGCAGGGACCAGCAGTCACATCGGATGTTTTCCCCTAGCCCACTACTGGGGCTTCAGTGGAACTGGTGTTTGTGATTATCTTCCCCTCTCACCAGAGCAAGAGTCACTTTAGAGTGGTGCTGGCCACTGTCAGAGCTGCTTGCAGAATGAAATGCATCAGGCATAGCTTTGGAAGGGTTGAGGCAGGTTGAATGGAACCGTCTTCAGGAGAATGTGGGGGGTAGAGCACACAGGTGTTAGCAAGGTAAGTGTCCATCTGCTTGCAGGATGAAACCTGGGCTAAATAGCGAGTGTTTATGCTGTTTCCCCACAGATGTCTGGGTATCTAGGCTGGGGATAAATGGGGAGAATTGTGCCCACCAGTTCTTTTGTTCTTCAAAAAATTTCTTAAAGATTTCTGCCCCTCTAGCTCATGTTTTGAGATTAGTAAATAAATCTCCAGGTGCTTTTCAAACTGCTGCTTGTATGATGTATCTTGGCAGGGTTATTTTTGTGCTGTCTCTTTAAGGGTGGGGACTATTTCCTATCACCCTCTGGCCCTCCTGGAGCTGATTCCACTTGATTTTTAAAAAGTTTCCAGTGTTAAACCCCAGTGATTGTAAAAACTCACAAAGTTAAGCATCTCTGATTTTTAAAGCCAAATGTTACTGGGGACTCATCTTCCCAATGTAGGTCCTACATGTCTGGGGTGCCTGGTGTAGGATCTGTTCCTCTCCCTCTTCTGTGCTTGTGGTGTCCCTCCAGTCTTTGTGGTTAGTCTCACAGGTTAGGTTTATTCCCAACTGGGGCTCCGTCCTTTCCACCATTTTCTGATGTGGCCTCCTTTCTACAATTAACTGTAGAGAGTCTATTATGCCAGTCTTCAGATCATTTTCTGGCTTAGTTACACTGATGTGGCTGTTATCTAGGAGTATCTGTATGACAAGATGAGTTTAGGATCCTCCTATGCCACTATTTCACAGGGTCCCCAAGAAATCTTTTTCTTCTGACTTATTAAAACAGTTATTTTGTTCATTGTCCTTTGTATTTAAATAATGCTCATCATTCCATGATAGAAACCATTTTCTAATCTAGATTGGAAGATATTTTATCATTATTCCTTGAAGCAGGAACTGTTAATTCATAAAACCTATCTGGCTCCTGGTACAGAATAGATGCTTATTTAAATATTTATTGAATGAATTTACTCATCCAATAATCATCATTGCTAATATATCTTACTATTGTGTACAGTGTTAATTTTATTCTTATACCATCATTATCATAAAACATTAAGTGTGAATCTTACTCGAGGTTAGAATCTGAACTAAGTGATTTCTTCTTTATGAAGCATACTGCTGGCATAAATAGTAGAGGAATGTAAATCTGCTGGCTTTGATTTCACTACTTCTACTAATAGGTTTCTTTCTGCCTGAAAAGTACACAAGTATTCTGTTCCTGCTGCTTGACCATTTCCATGTGTTCAAAGAGCATTTGTCAAAACAAAACAAACAAAAATCAAAAAACAATTAAAAACATTGACTAATGCTCCAAATATTTACATACTAGCTTTGACCCTCATAAATCCAAAATAGGTATTGAATATTTTGGTGGCAAAATTTGGTGAAAGATATGGCTCTCCTAAAAGCAAGTTACCCTATTTAATGTCTGCAAACTACAAAGCAGGTGCAGCATCAACATAATTGCTCAGAGACTAGAACTTTGTAACCATGGAGACATTACCTCACAGTGTTCTAACAGGCAGTGTTGGCCAGATATGAAGGTTATAGTCATAAAGGTAGCTGTGCTGGGTTGCTGCCCTTTCTCTTGAGCTGCTTCCAGTGAATGCCACACACCTGCACCTTGATTTGCATAATATGCTTAGCCAATACTAGTATTGGTTATGTCAGTACTTACATATTCACTTTAGAAACCTGGTTCTGGCACCAGCTTGGGAAAGAAATTATTAAATCTGGCAGATGCTTTGAGGTAGACAGTTGAGGTCATTTGAAAAGAAAATCTACCTTGAACTTCAGCTGTATTTATGACTAGTATCATGATTTGTTTCCCCAGGAAAGAAAAGAGACTTTTCTTCTAGCCAAGATGAAAGGCATGCAGGCCAGTCAGGAAACTTCAGTGGCTCTGCAGAGTGAACTCTATGAGCAGGAAGATAAAATGGAGAATCAAGCACAGTAAGAATGGCACAAATGAGAGAAGGATCTGAGATTTAGAGGATAATGATGGAGTACTTGGCCTCTTGTTTCAAAACATCTTATGAAGTAGTTGTAACTAGAATTGATTCCACACTTTTTCTAAAATTAATTAACTATAACATACAACTATTTCCTCAAGCACTCTTTTATAAGGTTCAGTCCTTGAGTAATAGAAAACTTCACATGGACAGATCTCTATCATACAAGACATGGTTGAGATTCCAGAACTTATATCTAACATGTTAAGGCAGTTGGCAGACAATTTCTTTAGAACTCCTTTACTAACCTTTGGGACAAAGAATTGCTAGAGAATTTTGGTTTTGGAAATACCTGTGAAGATGTTAAATAAAAACTGCAATGCCCTTCCCACGCCCAAAAAAGAAAAACAAAAATGAAAAAACCAAAAAACTACAACTCCCTATTTTTACTACTACTATAAATCATTCTATCAATAAAAGCATTAGCATGGGTTTTCCAATGTTTTTTAAAAAATGACCTCTAGTATTGAATATATGTAATTTAAAGCTAATGTTATTTTGCACCTACATGTCCTGTGTTTACTGATCAGTTCAAGTTCATCTTTTAAAAATTTGTTCCTAGAGGTCATCTGAGAAGTGATTGTTGTCAGAACTACCAATGTAGCATGTCCCAAAATAACATTGAATTGTGGGAATTGAACTTTTTTTTTAAGGTTTTATTTATTTATTAGAGAGAGAGATCACAAGTAGGCAGGCAGAGGGAGAGGGAGAAGCAGGCTCCCTGCTGAGCAGGGAACCCAATGTGGGGCTCAATCCCAGGACGCTGGGATCATGACTTGAGTCGAAGGCAGATGCCTAACTGACTGAGCCACCCAGGCACCCCGGAATTGAACTTTTTTAACTACCTCTGGTGTAGTGCTAATCAATTACAGAGGGAACAAAATACCAAGAAGGGGCTTGGAAAATTCCATATGATAGAGGGCAAGCTAACTAAGCACTAGGCCAAGTCTCTCATCTTCCAAAAGGACTCTAACAGGATGGTGAGTGCAGGGTTTACACAATGGGCTACATACATATGCTTCTTGTGAAACGTCTCAGCTCTTTCAAAGGTGTGTGCAACCATTAGAAATTTCTTATTCAATGACAAAAATAAGAACACTTTGTGGCCCTAGGCCAGTTTTCTTTAATCACAACATTTGCAGAGGCTTATTAGGAATCTTCTGTGGAATTAAATTATTTGGAAATGCTATTGTTTTACTGGGGAAGAAAAAACTTTGGAGCTTTTAAAATGAATATGCTGAAAAGATACAGCCAGTTTGTAATGAAACCCAGATGTAATGAAACCCAGGAACTTTGAAAAGAAAAGTACTTTTCCTGCTTATATTAACCAGTGTCAGACAGAAATTGTGTCATATGATCTTGTCTCAGGTTGGACAGAGATGAAATATTGTAATTTGATAATCTACCTCTTTGTATCCTTCCCACAAACCACCACATCCTACTCAAGAGTATATTTTCATGGGTTAGAGCTTTTCTGACAAAGATGGGTGCTTGGGGTGTCAGCAGAATAGCAAATGCTCAAGCTTAATATGCACTGGCCTAATATTACAATTTTCAAAGCCAAAGCCATTTATTAAAAAAAAAAAATTGCCTGAGATGTCTGTGCCCTCTGAGAGGTACATTTGGAGCAGTCTGGTTTTAAGTACAAAACCGTCCAGATATAATATTTCTGATGAAGGAATTTACAAATTGTAGAATAAAATTATTATGACTACCTCTTAGTAAATAAAGAGATTAAGAGTGACATCACTTTGGCAGATTAGGAAACCTCAGGCCCTTTCCTATATAGAAACATTTGGAAAACAAAAACAAAACAAACAAACAAAAAACCAGACTTGCTAAAATATCTTTACAGTAACTCTATAAAATAAAGAATCAAAATAGAGAAAATCTGTGGAGGCAAAATTCTTAGCTCTTGACTTACAAAGGATAGATAAGTGGTCCCCAGTAAGGGGGTGCATGAATGGGATATTTATCCAGTTTTTCAAAAAGCCAAAGGATTTTGGACCCCAGGACTTTGTTCACAATTCAAGTATTAAACACACACACATATGTACACATACACACATACTTAGTTGCTTTGAGGTAACTAAGTCTCAGTGTGACTCATAAAATGAAGTTGTCATAAATCTTTTCATGAGCCATGCCATGGGACTGTTGTTTTACTTGTAAAATAATTGTGTTGTAGTTTAGAGGCTTTGTTTAAATGCACACTAGTTAACAAATGTTTTTATATTTTTAAAAAAGAAAGAAAAGCCTGTGTTCATAGTAAGATTTAATTATAAAAATAATACCTGGAAATTAAGTCTGTTTTCTTCCTTTTCTGTATTCCCCTCAACATACATACACACACGTACACACACACGTACACACATGTACACACATATACACATGTATACTGTATTCAAATAATTTTCAGAATATATTTGAAAGTAGACATTAATGCTAGAATTTTTATAAATATAGGAAAATTAGTTAAGCAGTAGGAATTAAAGGATAAAAGTTTACTAAACAATAACATTGAGCAGGAATTATATGTTATATTTTTTTTAGTTAATGGAAATGGAGATATAATAAGTAATAAAAGTGGAATATAAGTGGTTTCTAGAGTCTCAATTTTGAGTAAAAAAAATACATTGAAAGTCCTGGAATGGAGTGGAAGAGGCAAGATGGTGGAGGAGTTGGGGACCCTGTCTCAACCAGTCCCTTGAATTTAGCTGTATATCTACCAAACTACCATTCTGAACACCCAGAAAATCAACCTGAGATGTAAGAATATATATCTGGATCTCTACAAGCAGAAAATCTCTGCCGGTTGCAAGGTATGTAGGGTGGAGTCATGAATCTGTGGACGATATCAGAAGATAAACAGAAGAGAGAGGGAGCCACCATAAGCTGGCACCTGTGCAAAAGCATCCCACACTGGGAACCAGGTACAAACTCGCAGAGCGGTAGCGTCTGGGAAAGGGCTTTAGAGCGGCCCCCAAACAGGATCCAGGAACTGTGGGTGCATGCACACGAACCCAGGACTGCTCACAGTTTTATAAGCACAAAAGGCAGAGACATGCCCCAGCCCTGGGGTCGACCTCTGGGAGAGTTGCTGTGGACGCACACAACTGCAGGAGGCTGCGGTTCTTAGCAGTGCATACAGAAACAGAGACTATGTATCCTGTAGGACTCAATGAAGAGCAGACTGCGATCTCTGTGTTCTTGGACAGAGGTTTGGGTGTGAGTATTTTTGCTCTAACTCTTGGAAGAGACATGGAAAGCCACCAGAGAACAAAAGCTCAAAAAACTGGTTTCCACGGAGCCCACCCCCTGGACAGGGGCAGGGCATCTCTGCCCAAGCAGGGTTGTCTAAGTAACAGGGCGGCAGGTCCCTCCCCCAGAAGAGAGGCTGGGAGAACAAGAGGATGACAACCCAAGGGTCCCCATAAAACGGGTTCATTTTGCTTGGGTCATGGTTAGTACTTTGGACTCTGTACATTCCATTAACCACCCCTCAACAGAATGACTAAGAGAAGGAGCCCACAACAAAGAAAAGGATCAGAGACTATGGTCTCTTCCATAGACCTACTGGATATGGATATAAGCAAGATGTCAGAGATAGACTTCAGAGTAGTAATTATGAAGTCGATATCTAGGGTTGAGAAAAATATTAGCAACAATATAGAATCTCTAAGGGCCAAAATGAGATCGAATCAGGCCAAACTTAAAAATGCTATGAATGAGAAGCAGTCTAAACTGAATACCCTGACAGCCAGGTAAATGAGGCAGAAGAATGAATTAGTGAGCTAGAAGATAAGATAATAGAAAGGAAGTAAGCCAAGGAGGCCTGGGATAAACAACTAAAAGCCCATGAGAACAGACTTAGAAGGATCAATGATGCCATGAAACGTTCCAATGTCAGAATTATTGGGATCCCTGAGGGGGTAGAGAGAGAGAGGACTAGAAGGTATATTTGAGCAAATTGTAGCTGAGAACTTCTATAATCTCAGGAAGGAAACAAGCATTCGTGTCCAAGAGGCAGAGAGGACCCCTCCTGAGTTCAATAAGAACAGACCAATGCCCTGGCATATAATAGTAAAACTTGCAAATCTTAGAGCCAAGGAAGCTATCCTGAGAGCAGCCAGGGGGAAGAGATTTCTTATATATGGAGGGAGGAACATCAGAATAATATCAGACCTCTCCACAGAGACCTGGAAAGCCAGAAAGGGCTGGCAAGACATATTCAGGGTACTAAATGAGAACATGCAGCCAAAGATACTTCATGCAGCCAGGCTATCACTCAGAATGGTTGGGGAGACAAGAAGCTTCCAGGACCAGCAGAAACTAAAAGAATATATGACCACCAAGTCAGCCTTGCAAGAAATATTAAAGGGGATTCTATAAATGAAGAAAGACACCAAGAATAATATAAACCAGAAATTTAGAGACATTCTATGGAAACAGGGACTTCACAGGCAAAATGATGGCACAAAATCATCTTTCAATAGGCACTCTCAATGTGAATGGCCTAAATGCTCCCATGAAATGGCACAGGGTTGTAGATTGGATAAAATGCATGACCCATCCATATGCTGTCTACAAGAGACTCATTTTGAACCTAAAGATACCACCAGATGGAAAGTGAGGGGATGGAGAACCACTTATCATGCCAAAGGACCTCAGAAAGCTGGGGTAGCAATTTTCTTATCAGACAAATTAGATTTAAAGCTAAAGACTGTAGTAAGAGATGTAAAGGGACATTATATCATACTTAAAGGATCTATCCAACAAGAAGATCGAACAACTGTAAATACCTATGCCCCCAACATGGGAGCAGCCAACTACATAAGCCAACTGTTAACCAAAATAAAGAATCATATTGATAATAATATTTTAATAGTAGGAGACTTCAACACTCCACTCTCAGCAATGGACAGATCATTTAAGCAGAAGATCAACAAAGAAACAAGAGCTCTGAATGATACATTGGACCAGATGGAATTCATAGATATATACAGAACATTCCACCCTAAAACAACAGAATACTCATTCATCTCGAATGTGCACAGAACTTCCTCCAGACCCACATAATGGGTCACAAATCACGTCTCAACTGATACCAAAAGATTGAGATTATTCCCTGCATACTTTCAGACCACAATGCTGTGAAACTGGAACTCAATCACAAGAAAAAAATTGGAAGGAATTCAAACACTTGGAAGTTAAAGACCATCCTGCTAAAGAATGTCTGGGTCAACCAGGAAATTAAAGAAGAACTTAGACAATTCATGGAAACCAATGAGAATGAAAACACACTGGTCCAAAACCAATAGGAGACTGCAAAGGCGGTCCTGAGGGGGAAATACATAGCCATCCAAGCTTTACTCAAAAAAGTAGAAAAATCCTGAATGCACAAGCTAACCTTACACCTACAGTAACTGGAGAAAGAACAGCAAATAAAACCTAAACCAAGCAGGAGAAGAGAAATAATAAAGATTAAAGCAGAAATCGACAAAATAGAAACCAGAAAAACAGTAAAGCAGATCAACGAAACTAGTAGCGGGTTCTTTGAAAGAATTAATAAGATCAATAAACCTCTGGCCAGACTTATCCAAAAGAAAAGAGAAAGGACCCAAATTAACAAAATTATGAATGAAAGGGGAGAGATCATGACTGACACCAAGGAAATAGAAACAATTATTAGAAATTATTATCAGCAACTATATGCCAACAAATTAAGCAACCTGGAAGAAATGGATGCCTTCCTGGAAACTTATAAACTACCAAGACTGAAACAGGAAGAAATTGACAATCTGAATAGACCAATAACCAGTAACAAAATTGAAGCAGTAATCAAAAACCTCCCAGAAAACAAGAGTCCAGGGCCAGATACCTTCCCAGGGGAATTCTACCAAACATTTCAAGATACAGTACCTATTCTACTGAAGCTGTTTCAAAAAAAAGAAACAGAAGGAAATCTTCCAAACTCATTCTATGATCCAGCATTACTTTGATCCCAAAACCAGGCAAAGACCCTATCAAAAAGGAAAATTACAGACCAATATCCCTGATGAATATGGATGCCAAGATATTCAATAAGATCCTAGCCAATAGGATCCAACAGTACATTAAAAGGATTATCCATCATGACCAGATGGGATTTATTCCTGGGATGCAAGGGTGGTTCAACATTCACCAATCAATCAGTGTGATAGAGCACATTAATAAAAGAAAAGACAAGAACCAAATGATTCTCTCAATTGATGCAGAAAAAGCATTTGACAAAATACAGCATCCTTTCCTGATTAAAACTCTTCACAGTGTAGGGATCGAGGGAACACTCCTCAATTTCATAAAAACCATCTATGAAAAGCCCACAGTGAATATCATTCTCAATGGGGAAAGCCTGAGAGCTTTTCCCTTAAGATCAGGAACACAACAGGGATGCCCACTCTCACCAATATTGTTCAACATAGTACTAGAAGTCCTAGCAACAGCAATCAGACAACAAAAAGAAATAAAAGGTATTCAAATTGGCAAAAATTCAAACTCTCTCTCTTCACAGATGACATGATACTTTATGTGGAAAACCCAAAAGACTCCACCCCAAAGTTACTAGAACTCATACAGCAATTCAGTACTGTGGCAGGATACAAAATCAATGCACAGAAATCAGTTGCTTTTCTATACACTAACAATATAACTAGAAAGAGAAATTAGGGAATCAATTCCATTTACAATAGCACCAAAAACCATAAGATACCTAGGAATAAACCTAACCAAAGAGGTAAACGATCTATACTCTAGAAACTACAGAACACTTATGAAAGAAATTGAGGAAGACACAAAGAGATGGAAAAACATTCCATGGTCATGGATTGGAAGAATAAACATTGTTAAAATGTCTATGCTGCCAGAGCAATCTACACTTTCAATGCCATTCCTATTAAAATAACATTGGCATTTTTCAAAGAGCTGGAACAAACCTTCCTAAAATTTGTATGGAACCAGAAAAGACCCCGAATGGCCAGGGGAGTGTTGAAAAAGAAAACTAAAAATGGGGGCATCACAATGGCTGACTTCAAGCTATGTTACAAAGCCCTGATCATCAAGACAGCATGGTACTGGCACAAAAACAGACACATAGATCAATGGAACAGAATAGAGAGCCCAGAAATGGACCCTCAACTCTATGGTTAACTAATCTTCGACAAAGCAGGAAAGAATATCCAATGGAAAAAAGAGTCTCTTCAATAAATGGTGCTGGGAAAATTAGACAGCCACATGCAGAAGTCTGAAACTGGACCATTCCCTTACATCATACACAAAGATAAACTCAAAATGAAAGACCTCAATATGAGATAGGAATCCATCAAAATCCTAGGGGAGAACATAGGCAGTAACCTCTTTGACCTTGGCCACAGCAACTTCTTTCATGACATGTCTCCAAAGACAAGGGAAACAAAAGCAGAAATGAACTTTTGGTACTTCATCAAGAAAAAAAGCTTCTGCATGGCAAAGGAAATAGTCAACAAAACTAACAGGCAACCCACGGAATAGGAGAAGATATTTGCAAATGTTTTATCAGATAAAGGGCTAGTATCCAAGATCTATAAAGAATGTATCAAAGTCAACACACAAAAAACAAATAAGTAAAAAAATGGGCAGAAGACATGAACAGACACTTCTCAAAAGAAGACATACAAATGGCTAACAGACACATGAAAAAATGTTTGACATCATTAGCCATCATGGAAATTCAAATCAAAACCACATTGAGATACCACCTCACACCAGTTAGAATGGCAAAAATTAACAAGGCAGGAAACACGAATGTTGGTGAGGATATGGAGAAAGGGAACCCTCTTACACTGTTGGTGGGAATGCAAGCTGGTGCAGCCACTCTGGAAAACAGTATGGAGGTTCCTCAAGAAATTAAAAATAGAGCTACCCTATGACCGAGCAATTGCACTACTGGGTATTTATCCCAAAGATACAGATGTAGTGAAAAGAAGGGGCACCTGCATCCCAATATTCATAGCAGCAATGTCCACAACAGCCAAGCTGTGGAAGGAGCCAAGATGTCCTTCAACAGATGAATGGATGAAGATGTGGTTCATGTATACAATTGAATATTACTCAGCCATCAGAAAAAATGAATACCCACGATTTGCATCGACATGGGTGGAACTGGAGATTATTCTAAGTGAAATAAGTCAAGCAGAGAAAGACAATTATCATATGGTTTCACTCATATGTGGAACATAAGGAATAGCATGGAGGACATTATGGGAAGGAAGGGAAAACTGAAGCAGGGGGAATAAGAGAGAGGGGGATGAACCATGAGAGACTGTGGACTCTGAGAAACAATCTGAGGGCTTAAGAGGAGAGGGGAGTGGGGGTATGGAGTAACAGGGTGATGGGTGTTAAGGAGGGCACGTGTTGTAATGAGCACTGGGTGTTATACACAGATAATGAATCATTGAACACTACATCAAAAACTAGTAATGTACTGTATGGTGACTAACATAACATAATTTTAAAAAAGGCCTGGAATGAAATGATTGGTAGCATTTTGGTGATTTTTTGGTAAAATTTTTGGTTGGTAGCATTTTGATGATTTTTATTTTCTTCTTTCTACTTCTGCACTTTTTTAAAATCATCTACAGTAGCAATTGACTAATTTTTATTTTTTTAGTAAAGATTTTATTTATTTCCTTGAGAGAGAGAGAGAGCACAAGAGAGCACAGAAGGAGAGGGAGCACAGAGGGAGAAGGAGAAGCAGACTCACCACTGAGCAGGGTGCCCGATGCAGGACTCAATTCCAGGACCCCAAGATCATGACCTGAGCTGAAGGCAGTTGCTTAACCAGCTGAGCCACCCAGGCACCCCCAATTGACTGATTTTTAGATAAAAGAGTAGATAAAAGCATTTCTTGACACTCAAATGTCCTATTTAGATTGTTAAAACTACAACAATAAGTTGTCCTTATGCTTATGTAAATGCATATAAACTTTGAAAAGCAGAACTCTGGGTAATAATCATAGTTCATGATTCTTATGTTCGTATCTATTCATTTTGACTTTCTTACTTTGCTTACTATACTAATTTTTGTACACAGAAGAAAAGACACCCAAGACAGTCTCCCAATGACACAGCGATCTTTAGTACATTTTTTTTCGACAATGAATTCAGATATTACACTGCCATTGTCATGGTCATTATCCTATGAAATGCTTCTTGATTACAATCCATCTAGCCCTCAGTTTAGTGGAATAACTATATCAACAATTGGGCAGAAGACTCCTAAAACTACAGGAGTGGGCCTTTCCAGATCGGAAAACAGCTTGGGTAAGCAAAACATGTACCAAATTTTTTGAGACTATTTTTAACGCATGTAGTTCAATAGCTTCTTTATATGCCTAGATGTCAGAATGACTTCCAATAACACAGATTTCTTAATGTCATATGCAGAGTAACTTGATTATGCTCACCATTGATCCTAACACTGAGTCATATTCAGGTCATATAAATGTATGTGGCCAAATGTATCATCCCTATGATTAAAATATCTTGAATTGTCATAATGGTTCATGGGTTGATGGCTTAGATGCTCTAGAATTGCTAGATAAAAATTCTAATGTATAGCATTAACTCCCCTTCCTCTGAACACCTCGAGAAAGATTAAGCAATGTCTTCTGTATTTGTGCCATTAGGAGACTTATGCTTAAGTAAGGAAAAGACAGACATATAATAGAAAGAAGCAAAATAAATGGTAAGAAAATGGTGGAAAAATTGGAGAACAATAATGAATTTGGAGAAGAAAATGAAAACAGTACTACAATAGGAAAAAGTTGGGTTTTGACAGTTGCCAACAGTGTAAGCAATGCACTCAGCAATATCCACAGTGTGTTCCTCATGATGTTAGGGAACTTTAAGGGTATGTTATCATGGTTTACTGAAAAACTCACGGTCTTGGAAACAGAGGACTTAGGTCTAAAGGATATTTCTACCTACACTGTGAGATAATAGGTTAGTTATCCCTGAGTTCCATTACCCACAAGTGCAAAATAGGGATTAAAATATCAACTTCACAGGGCTGGCCTAAGGATTAAATAAAATACTTATGAAAATCACCTAGCATATAGTAAGTGCTTAATAAAAAATTAGTCGTGAATATGAATATATCTGTAAGCACCTCCTCATTGAATAGGCTAGATTGGGGGTCTGTATTTCAATTACCAGTCAACAAGTTTCAAAACTGGTAGCATAAACACACCCATGACTACTTGATGTCTCTATTTTCCTCTATTATTCTATGGATATTTAAGCCTGGCTGCTGCTTATCTATATTTCGTTTCTGGCATTTTCCTAAACTTGTGACACAGTGTTATGTAGGATTTTGATCTACTGTCATTATTCCCTATGCTCATTGTTTGTATGCCTATAATGCACTTTTTAAAGAAGCCTCCTAAGATCACACTGACCTTTAGCAATGACCAAAATCCATATACAAAAGTGAAAATACCAACTTTACATCCAGGGAGGGAATATTTTTCCTTCTTTATCCCTGTTATCATCATGGTATATATTCTATATTTGGATTAAACTGCACAAGTTCTTAGGGGAAAAACAAAATATAGTGGTTTCCCCTTGCAAGATGATAATTGAGCTGGGGTGTGTAGTCTTCTCCTTCAGTTACTGTAGATTCGGGTTTTGTAGATAAATACCTGGGTCCACTGAAACTTGTTGCATTTGGTTCCATTCCATCTGTTCCTCTAGGTGAAATAACAACTAGGACTAAAATTAATCTGTCTTCTTCCTTTTTATAGTATAAAGGTTTTCATCCCTCAAGAATGAACCATTAAAAAGGATACTATATAATCTCTTTCCCCAAAGGAACTCAAGGATTAAGTAAATACTCAAGTGACTGGGAATGAACTAATTTAATTCCAAACATTTCTTTAATCCTCTTTAGAAACTATGTGTTTATTCTTTTTCATCTTTCACCTCGCTTTGGTTTTGTTAAAGATACAAGAATATAAAGCATACTCTAGATTGTCTCAGTCCTTTGATGATTTTGGACACAGTGTCACATTAATCAAAGCCCCTGAACTACAATAATTGCTATCACTTACTAAATACCTGTTAAAAACTAGACACTACACTAGAAAGTTATCTACATTTTCTTCAATCTTCACATTGCCTTATTTTATGTTCAGGAAAATGGAGAATTAGTTGGCTTACTAAGTGGCAGAGCTGGGATACAATTGCAGGTCTGTCTAAATCCAAGACACAGTGTTCTATCCACTTCATCATTGTCTCTCTCTGTAGTGTTACTCACTCTTTGCAGACACATCATTAGATTTACCCAGCCTGCTTCTTTCCATGCAAAATTATAAAAACTGTTCTGTATTTAAATCTTAGTAGTGATGGGCGCCTGGGTGGCTCAGTTGGTTAAGTGACTGCCTTCGGCTCAGGTCATGATCCTGGAGTCCCTGGATCGAGTCCTGCATCGGGCTCCCTGCTCGGCAGGGAGTCTGCTTCTCCCTCTCCCACTCCCTGTTTGTGTTCCCTCTCTCGCTGTGTCTTTCTCTGTCAAATAAATAAATAAAATCTTTAAAAAAAATTAAAAAAAATTAAAATAAATCTTAGTAGTGATAATTTTAAAAGAACAAATTTCCAAGAGGATACTAGAGTCTGATTAAGAATTACTCTATCTTTCTAATAAACTATTTTAGTTGATTAGAGGAAATTTAAGTCTTTACCTGGCAAAATTACTAATTATTCATAGGGAGGGTTCATTTGAGGCTTTAATTTATGGGTAGTAATTTGGGGAGGATGGCTAATATGAAATAAAGTTGTATTTATATATAACATATCCAAATTTGAGAAACTCAAATGTTTACCTCCTTGAAAACTTATGATGCTTCTAGTACAACTGAATAATCAGTTAAATAAAAGTCATTATGCTAATGGTTTTGTTGATATTTTAAGATAACTGACATAATCTCTAGGAATTGTGTGTCACTAAAAATAATCACTTACTAGTTATTTCATAGACTTTGGTTTATAGCTTTTAATTATCCTCATTGAGTTTGAAAGTGACAGTAAAATGTATAAAGAATATAATTTTGTAGAAGCAAAGAATAGAGATAGAGGCTTTGTGTTCTTTTAATGTCCTTTTATTTACTTCTTTTTGTTGCTTTCCTCTTTGGTTTCTTTGAAAGGAGTCAACAGCTCCATAATGACAAAGAGACAGGCTCTGCTCCTTGCTCCTGAGATACCAGTAACTGGGGAAGGAGAAGATTATTTCCTATCTTTGTTTGGTGATTCAAAGAAACTTCTTCCACATTCATTCCATGCTGAGAAAGCCTGGAAGCACTTTTCTATGATTCTTGAAGAAGTGGGCCAATCTAGATCCAGGTACCTATTCTATTTGAACTATTTAATATCTTCTATTGGAATAAGAGCTACTTTACTTCAGTAAGTAATAAAGTTCTAATCTGATATTACATCCATGATTTCATCTAGAACCCTAAGCAGTTTATTGAAATATTACCATTCATGTTCTGAGGAATGGTAAGAAATCAATGTAATTTTCTAGGGAACCAAACAAGGAATGCTGATTTTTCAAAGATGCCAGTGAAAACAGCACTACATAATCCCTACAAATAAAGTCAACTCTATTTTTTCATTATTGGCAAATCATTCAGATGGATTTAGTGTCTTTTTTCTCTTCTACTAGGCACTTGAGTTTGAGACAGAAGGAAAAACATGGACTTACTCATTGATCCATTTTTATAGTTGTTGGTATCTATGGCAAAAAGAATTGATCAGGAAGAAAGTTGATATTAGAGCTAAAATAAAAGAGCTGACTCATCTATACATTTACTTAACCCTGCTTTTCTTGTTGCTTTAACAACAGATTGAACTGTGAATTATTAGAAATAAACACATGTCCACAGAGGGTGTGAGAGGGCTAAGAGAAGTTATTAGCTAGGTTTGAAGTTCAGACATAAAGGAAACTGTTTTCCCCTTAGGTCAGATTTCCTAAAATCAACCACTATTACCATTCAACTGTAGTGAATAATTAAGTGTTCTCTCAGCCATCTAAAAACACTTCATCAAATTATTCATTCATCATCTATCTACCATTTAAGAATGATGACTTATTTGGAGCAAAAAATCAAAGAAAAAAAAAGGCTTGTGAATATGGTTTTAAGAACTTTTACTCAGATCAGGAAAGATCTGCAGGTATAAGGATTGAAAGAGGCAAATAAAGTATCAAGGCATATAGAGAATTTTCTCCCAGCAGAGGATGATCTGGGAAGATTTTGTGAATGAGTTGTTAATTAGAATTATCTTAGAAAGATACGTAAATTTTGTTTCCTGAGGGTGGCTAGAGTGGTGGGGTTTGGGAGGGATGGGGTGGCTGAGTGATAGTCATTGGGGAGGGTATGTGCTATGGTGAGCACTGTGAATTGTGTAAGATTGTTGAATCACAGACCTGTACCTCTGAAACAAATAATACATTATATGTTAAAAAAAAAAAAAGAAGAAGAAGAAGATAGTAGGAAGGGAAAAATGAAGGGGGGGAAATTGGAGGGGGAAACCAACCATGAGAGACTATGGACTCTGAGAAACAAACTGAGGGTTCTAGAGGGGAGGGGGGTGGGAGGATGGGTTAGCCTGGTGACAGGTATTAAAGAAGACATGTTCTGCATGGAGCACTGGGTGTTATGCACAAACAATGAATTATGGAACACTACATCAAAAACTAATGATGTAATGTATGGTGATTAACATAACATAAAAAAAAGATACGTAAATTTTGGATATGCAAATTTGGAGTCTGTGAGAACATTCTAGGGCACTACTTCTCAATCCTACCTACACAATTGAATCAGGTGAGAAGTTTTTAAAGTCCTGACCCTATCCTAGGCTCTGAGTCAGAATTTCTAGTGGTACAATTGACCATTGTAATTTTTTAAATCCCTTGGTAATTCTAACGCACAGTCAAGGTTGAGAACCAGCAGCCTAGAATGAAGGAACAGCATAAACAAAGTGAAGGAGGCAGAAAACGCTAGGACCAGGTAGGTATAAGGCATTTTATAGCATTGCCCCACTGAACAGTTCATCAATTGGTGTAACCGGGTTGTAGGGGCCAGGGTTGGGGAATGATCACAGTGAGCCTTGAACACCAGAATGAGGAATTTGATTTTCACAGTGGGAAATGGGAAGCAATGGGAAAGTTTCAAACAAAGGAGTAATAGGATCATGATTCTGAATGTTTAATTGTGGCAATGAATATTATGAATGAATATTGGATTTTTGTCAAATGCTTTTTAGGTATCTACTGAGATGATCATATGGTTTTTCTTTCTCAATGTTAAAGCAACCCTACACACTTAAACTCCTTTGATCATAATGTTTATTCTTTTAATATATTATTGAATTTTATTGGCTAAAATTTTGTTTCAAATCTTTACATCTATGTTTTTTTTTTTAAAGATTTTATTTATTTATTTGAGAGAGAGATAGAATGAGAGAGAGCACATGAGAGGGGGGAGGGTCAGAGGGAGAAGCAGACTCCCTGCTGAGCAGGGAGCCCGATGCGGGACTCGATCCAGGGACTCCAGGATCATGACCTGAGCCGAAGGCAGTCGCTTAACCAACTGAGCCACCCAGGCGCCCTCTTTACATCTATGTTTGTGAAGAGTATTAATCTGTAGTTTTCTTCTCCTGTAATGTCTTTTGTCTGCTTTGGAATCAGGGTAAAGCTTGCCTCATAGAATGAGTTGGGATATATTCCCTCCTCTTTCATTTTCTAGCTGAGTTTGTATAGAAGTAAATTTTTTCTTAAATATTTTATAGAATTCATCAGTGAAGCATTCTGGGCCTGCAATTTCTTTGTGGGAAGGTTTTTACCTACAAATTCTATTTCTTGAAAATAGATATCAGGATATTACAGTTATCTATTTCTTCTTGGATAGTTTGTGTCTTTCACACAATCTGTCCATTTCATCTAAGTTGTCAGACTGTCATAAACTTGTTCATAATATTCCCTTTTTATCCTTTTAGTATCTGTAGAATCTGTAGTGATGTCACATTTCCTTTGCTGATACTGGTCAGATATGTCTTCTTTCCGTTTCCTGATCAATCTTACCTAAGAGTCATCAGCTTTATTGAGCCTCTCAAACAACCAGTGTTTGGTTTCATTGGTTTTCTGTGTTTTTTGTTTTGTTTTTTATTTTACTGATTTCCATTCTGATATGTATTTACTTTCTTCTGCCTACTTTAGGTTGAATTTCCTTTTCTTTTTCTAGTTTCTCAAGATGGAGTCTGAGATCATTGATTTGATACCCTTTTCTCTTCTAATATAAGCATTTAGTAAATTTTCCCCTAAGTACACCTTTAGTGGCATCCCACAAACTTGGTATGTTGGATTTTCATTCATTTCAAAATACTTCCTAATTTCCACTTAATTTCTTTGATCTTTGTGTCATAAGAAGTGTATTGTTTAGTTCCCAAATATTGACAAATTTGCCAGTTCCAGTGATTTTACAGATACATTTTTGTTATCAATTTCTAATTCCATAGTGGTCAAAGAACTTTGTATGACTTGGGTCCTTTTAAATATATTGGGACTTGTTTTATAATCAGGATATTGTCTATCCTGGTAAAAGTTCTGAATGCACTCACAAAGAATTTATATTCTGATGTTGTTAAGTAGAATATTTTATAAATGTCAATCAGGTCTTGATGGCATTAAATTACTGTCTTTTTGCTAATTTTATGTCTACTTGTTCTATCAATTTTTGAGAAAAGGATGTCAAAATCAACTATAATTGTGGATTTGTTGATTTTGTCTTGCAGTTCTATCAGTTTTTGTTTTATGTACTTTGAAGCTCAGTTACTAGATTTGCAAACATTTGGAATTGTTATGTCCTTTTAATGAACTGATCTCTATGTCATTATGAAATGACCTTCTTTATCCCTGGCATTATTCTTAGCTCAGAAATCTACTGATATTAATACAGCTGCTCCAGCTTTCCTTTTATTATTGTTAGCATGGTAAGGCTTTTTTCATTCTTTTACTTTTAACCTATTTGTGTCTTTATATTTAGAATGTATGTTTTGTAAGTAGCATGCAGTTGAGACTTGTTCTTCTATCGAGTGTAATAATCTCTGTCTTTTAATTTGAGCATTTAAACTATTTACATTTAAAGTAATTGATAATATGGTTATTATTATCAATTAATGTAATAACTCTGTTATTTTAGTGGTTCCTTTCAGGTTTATAGGATATATCTTCAGCCTATCAGACTACCTTCAAGTGATATTATACCACTTCACAAATAGTATAAGAGCTTTACAATATTATTCTTTTATTTCTTTCATCCCAGATACTGTGTTTTTGCTATCACATATTTTATTTCTATGTATGTAATAAATCCCATACTCCATAGTTATTTTGTTATAATTATTAGAAGAAATTTAAAAGATAAGAAAAATATGTTATATATTTACCCTTATATGTTTTCACTGCTTTCCAGTGTTTTTAGTGCTTTTTTTTTTTGTAAGTCATGTTTCCATCCCCTATAATTATGCTACTATCTGAAAAAGAACTTCCTTTCTTGTAATACCGATCTGCTTGTGATGAATTCTTTCTTGTTTTTTAAACAGCTTTATTGAGATATCACTGACATAAAAATGGTATGTGTATATATATATATACACACACACACATACACATGATGTATAACTTGATTTTATTTTATTTTTTAAAGATGTAATTGACATAAAATATTGTGTAGGTTTAAGATGTAAAATATGACAATTTGATACATATATATTGTGAAAGGATTACCATAAGGTTAGTTAACAGATCCATTACCTCACATAATTACCTTTTGGGTGTGTGTGGTGAGAACATTAAGATCTAGCCTCTCAGCAATTTTCAAGTATATAATACAGTATCATATACATAGTCACTGTGCTGTACATTAGATCTCCAGAACTTACACATTTTGCTTAACTGAAACTTTGTACCCTTTGAACCACATAATCCCATTTCTTCCTTCTCACAGTCCTTAGCAACAACCACCATCCTACTCTGCTTCTATAAGTGTGATTATTTTAAATTCCACATACGAACAAGATCATACAATATTTCTTTCTGTGTCATGCTTATTTTGTTTAGCATAATGTCCTCCAGTTCTATCCATGTTGTCATACATCCATGTTGATCAGGATTTTCTTCTTTTTAAAGACTGAATATTTCAGTGTGTGTGTGTGTGTGACATTTTCTATATCCATTCATCTATTGAGGACATTTAGGCTGTTTCCATATCTTGACTATTGTGAATAATGCTGCAATGAACATGAGTGCAGATATCTCTTCCCGATCCTGATTTCACTTAATTTGGATATATACCCAGAAGTGGGATTGCTGGATCATATGGTAGTTATATTTTCAATTTTTTTAGGAAACTCCATATGTTTCCATAATGGCCTTATTAATTTATATTCCCACCAACAGTACAAGTGTTCCTTTTTCTCTGTATCCTCACCAGAACTTATATTTTCTTTTTTTTAAGATTTTATTAATTTGACAGAGAGAAAGCCTGAGCAGGGGGGGAGGGAGGGAGAGAAGCAGACTCCCTGCTGAGCTGGGAGCCCGACGTGGGGCTCTATCCCAGGGCCCTGGGACCATGACCTGAGCTGAAGGCAGACACTCAACCTACTGAGCTACCCAGGTGCCCCATATTTTCTTTTTGATAATAGCCATCCTAACAAGTATGAGGTGATATCTCATTGTGATTTTGATTTCATTTCTCAGGCAATTTGTGATATTAAACACCTTTTCATATACCTTGAGTTGTAAAATTAAGTATTGAAATTGAGATCTTTATTCTTTTTTAATGTAGGCATTTAATGATATAAAATTCCCTCCTAGTACTGCTTTTGCTGCCTACCATTAGTTCGGGTAAGTTGTATTTTTTGTTTTCATTCATCTCAATTATTTTTAAAATTCCCTTTTGATTTCCTCTTTTACCCAATGGTGATTCAAGAATGTGTTGTTCAGTTTCCATATGTTCATGAATTTTCCTGTTTTCTGTTATTGATTTCTAGGTTCATATCACTGTGGTTTGAGAAGATAGCTGGGATGATCTTAATCTTAAATTGTTCTTGACTTGTTTTGTGACCTAACATGTGATCTATCCTGGAGAATGTTCTGTGTGTGTTTGAGAAGAATGTGTATTCTGCCACTGTAGGGTGGCTGTATAATAGTCATACCCATTTGTTCTATTGAGTTGTTCAAGTCAGCTGTTTCCTTATCAATTTTCTACCCTCAATATTCTATCTATTATTGAAAGTGTGGTTATAAGTTTCCTATTATTGTATTGTTGTCATTTTTTTCCCTTTAGCTCTGTCAATATTTGTTTTATATATTTAGGTGCTCTGATGTTGGGTGCATAAATATTTACAATTGTTATGTCTTCCTGTTGAATTGACCCTTTTATCATTATATAATGACCTTCTTTGTCTTTAATGACAGTTTTTTACCTAAAGTCTTTTAGTCTAATATGAGTATAGCCACCTCTGCTTTATTTTGGTTAGCATTTGCCTGAAGTATCATTTTCTATTTATTTTCTTTCAACTTATGTGTGTTCTTATATCTAGAGTCTCTTGTAAACAACACATTGCTGGATATTGTTTTCTTTTTAATCTATTCAGCCATTCTATGCCTTTTGATGGGAAATTTAAGCCATTTTACTTTTAAAATTACTATCAATAGATAAAAACTTGCTTTGCCATTTGTTCATTCCATTTGTTTTTGCAGTTCCTTTGTTCCTTTCTTCCTCTCTGTTTTGTTATTTGAAAAATTTCTGTAATGAAATTTATAGGGATTTTGTGGTTATCATAATGCTTATATAAATCTTCTTGTAGCTTTGTCTATTTTGATTTCATAATTACTTAAGTTCAATTCAATATAAAAATTTTACACTTTTACCTCACACACACTTTGTGTTATTGAAGTCAGAGTTGGCTTTTTTTCATAATGTGACTTCTTTATAAATTTTCATGGTTATAGTTATTCTTAATATTTTTGTTCTAACTTTTATGTTTGGTTATTAGTAATTTGTGCACCACCACTAGTGTCATATTATTTTGTATTTGACTATATATAGACAGAGAGATAGATATATAGATATACAGATATATAACTTTACCACTGAGATTTATACTTCCACATACTTTCATGTTGCTGTTTAGTGTGTTTTTTTTTTAAGATTTTATTTATTCATTTAAGAGAGAGAGAGAGACAGAGAGAGCACAAGCAGGGGGAGTGGCAGAGAAAGGGAAAAGTAGACTCCCTGCTGAGCTGGGGGCCTGACATGGGGCTCGATCCCAGGACCTGGAGATCATAACCTGAGCCACAGGCAGATGCTTAACCATCTGAGCCACCCAGGTTCCCTGTTTAGTGTGTTTATGGATTCCATTTGAAAAACTACTTTAAGCATTTACTGTAAGGCAGTTTTAATGTTGAAAAATTCCCTTAGTTTTTGTTTGTCTGGGAAAGGCTTTATATCCCTTTCACTTTTAAAGGATAGCTTTGCAAGGTAAAGTATATCTGGTTGGCAATTTTTTCTTTCAGTACTTTGAATATACCATCCCATTTCCCCTGGCCTACACAGTTTCTGTTGAGAAATCCACCTATAGTGTTATGGTGGTTTCCTTGTATGTGATTAATCTTTTTCTCTTGCTGCATTGGGGAAGATTTGATTATGATGTGCCTTGGTGTAACTTTCTTCAGGAATTCTATGCTTAGACTTTGTTGAGCTTCTGTGATTTGCAAATATATAGACTTAAAATTTTTAAATTCTAGAAAATTTCAGGTAATTGTTTCTTAAAATATTTTGTCCCTCTCTCTCTTTTCCTTTAAAGACTCCAATTACACATGTACTAGGCCATTTGAAGTTATCCCACAATTCACTAATGCTCTGTCCTTTTTTAGTCTTTTTTGTGTGTGTGTGTGTGTCTCATTTTGGATAATATCTATTGCTATGTCTTCAAATTCACTAATGTTTTTATCTGCAATGACTAATCTTGTTAATCCCATCTAGTGTATTTTTACGTCAGCTGTGTCTCAGTTTCTCAGTCATGTTCAATCTTTCATCTAGGTTTTGTATATACAGAATATAGTTACAAGGACTTTGCCTTTTCTGCTATTTCTGACATCTTTGTCCATTCTGGATCAATTTTGATCAATTTTGATTCTTATTTCTCCTTATTATGGGTTGTATTATCCAAGTTATTTACATGTCTGGTAATTTTTATTAAATGCCAGAAATTGTCATTTTTATCTTATTTGAATGCTGGAATATCTTTGTATTTCTAAATATATTCTTGAGCTTTGTTCTGGAATGAAATTAAGTTACTTAGAAATAGTTTGAGCCTTTTGGGACTTGCTTTTAAAATTTGTTTAGTGGTGAGGAGTCCAAGATGGCAGAGGAGTAGGAGACCTTAATTTTGTCTGGTCCCAGGAATTTAGCTAGATAGCTATCAAATCATTCTGAACATCTGTGAACTCAACCAGAGATCTAAGAAGAATAGCTGCAACTCTACAAATAGAAAAGTGACCACTTTCTGCAAGACACAATGACAAGATGGAAAAACTCACCACAAAAAAAGAGAACAAGAGGCAGTACTGACTGCCAGGGATGTAATCATTATGGATATAAGTAAGATGTTGGAACTAGAGTTCAGAATAACAATTACAAAGATACTAGCTGGGCTTGAAAAAAGAATAGAAAACATTAGCGAATTCCTTTCTCAAGAAATAAAAGAATTAAAATTGAATCAAGTTGAAATCAAAGAGGCTCTAACTGCAAGGATAAAAGAGGCAGAAGAGAGAATTAGTGATATAGAAGACAAAAATGATGGAGAATAAAGAAGCTGAGAACAAGAGAGATAAACAACTCCTGGATCATGAGGAGAGAATTCGAGAGATAGGTGATACCATAAAGCAAAACAATATTAGAATAATTGGGCTCACAGAAGAAGAGGAAGGGGGGCAGAAGGTATATTAGAGCAAATTATAGCAGAGAACTTCCCTAATCTAGGGAAGAAAGCAGGCATTCAAGTCCAGGAGGCACAGAAAATCCCCCTCAAAATAATAAAAATAAGTCAACACCTTGAAATACAATAGTGAAACTTGCAAATCTCAGAGACAAAGAGAAAATACTAAAAGCAGCTCAGGACAAGAGGTCCATAACCTACAAGGGTAGAAACTTTAGACTAGCAACAGATTTATCCACAGAGACCTGGCAGGTAAGAAAGGACTGGTATGATATATCCAGGGTGTTCAGTGAGAAAAATATACTGCCAAGAATACTTTATCTGTCATTGAAAATAGAAGGGCAGATTAAAAGCTTCCAGGACAAACAAACTAAAATAATCTGTGATCACTAAACCAGCCCTACAAGTAATATTAAAGGGGATGCTTTAAGTGAAGAGAGAGACCAAAAGTAACATAGACCAGAAAGGAACAGAGACAATATAAGGAAACAGTGACTTTACAGGTAATACATGGCACTAAATTCATATCTTTGAATAGTTACACTGAATGTAAATGGGTTAAATGACCCAATCAAAAGACACAGGGTATCAGATGGGATTAAAAAAAAAAAAAAGCAAAACCCATCAATATGCTGTCTGCAAGAGACTCATTTTAGACCCAAAGTTACCTCCAGATTGAATGTGAGGGGGTGGAAAACCATTTATCACTAATGGACATCAAAAGAAAGCTGGGGTGGCAGTCCTTATATCAGACAAATTAGATTTTAAATCAAAGATTAATAAAAGATGATGAAGGACATTATATCATACTTAAAGATTCTATCCAACAAGAAGATTTAACAATTATAAATACTTATGCCCCTAACTTGGGAGCAGCCAATTATATAAACCAATTAATAACAAAATTAAAGAAACACATTGACAATAATACAATAGTAGGGGACTTTAACACCCTACTCACAGCAATGGACAGATCATCTAAGCAGAAGATCAACAAGGAAACAAGGGCTTTGAATGACACACTGGACCAGATGGACTTCACAAATATATTCAGAGCATTCCATCCTAAAGCAACAGAATACACATTCTTCTCAAGGGCACATGGAACTTTCTCCAGAATAGATCACATACTGGGTCACAAAACAGGTCTCAATCTGTACCAAAAGATTGAGATATTCCCTGAATATTTTCAGACCACAGTGCTTTGAAACTTGAACTCAGTCACAAGAGGAAATTTGGAAAGAACTCAAATACATGGAAGCTAAAAAGCATCCTACTAAAGAATGAATGGGTCAACCAGGAAATTAAAGAATTTTTAAAAAATTATGGAAACAAATGAAAATGAAACACAGGTGTTCAAAATCTTTGGGATGAAGCAAAGGCGGTCCTAAGAGGGAAGCATACAGCAATACAAGCCTTCCTCAAGAAACAAGAAAGGTCTCAAATATACAACCTAACCTTACACCTAAAGGACTTAGAGAAAGAACAGCAAACAAAGCCCAAACCAAGCAGGAGAAGAGAATTAATAAAGATTAGAGCAGAAATCAATGAAATAGAAACTAAAAGAACAGTAGAACAGATCAATGAAACTAGGAGCTGGTTCTTTGAAAGAATTAATAAGATCAATAAACCCCTGGCAAGACTTACCAAAAGAGAAGAGAAAGGACTCAAATTAATAAAATCATGAATGAAAGAGGAGAGATCACAACCAACACCAAAGAAATACAATTATAAGAACATATTATGGGGCGCCTGGGTGGCTCAGTTGGTTAAGCGACTGCCTTCAGCTCAGGTCATGATCCTGGAGTCCCTGCATCGAGTCCCGCATAGGGCTCCCTGCTCGGCAGGGAGTCTGCTTCTCCCTCTGACCCTCCCCCATCTCATGTGCTCTCTCTCTCATTCTCTCTCTCTCAAATAAATAAATAAATAATCTTAAAAAAAATAAGAACATATTATGAGCAACTATATGCCAACAAATTAGGCAATCTGGAAGAAATGGATGCATTCCTAGAGATGTATAAACTACCAAAACTGAAAGAGAAGGAAAGAGAAAACCTGAACAGACCCATAACCAGCAAGGAAATTGAAGCAGTAATCAAATATCTCCAGGGCCAGATACCTTCCCTGAGGAATTCTACCAAACATTTAAAGAAAAATTAATACCTATTCTTTTGAAGCTGTTTCAAAAAAAAAAAAATAGAAATGGAAGGAAAACTTCTAAACTTGTTCTATGAGGCTAGCATTGCCTTGATCCCCAAACCAGACAAAGACCCCACCAAAAAGGAGAATTACAGACCAATATCCCTGATGAACATGGATGCAAAAATTCTCACCAAGAGACTAGCCAATAGGATCCAACAGTACATTAAAAGGATTATTCACCATGATCCAGTGGGATTTATTCTTGTGCTGCAAGGGTAGTTCAACATCCGCAAATCAATCAATGTGATACACTACATTAATAAAAGAAAGAACAAAAACTTTATGATCCTCTCAATAGATGTAGAAAAAGCATTTAACAAACTACAGCATCTTTTCTTGATTAAAACTCTTCACGGTGTAGGGATAGAGGGAACATACCTCAATATCATAAAAACCATCTATGAAAAGCCCACAGCAAATATTATCCTCAATGGGGAAAAACTGAGAGCTTTTCCCCTAAGGTCAGAACACAGCAGGGATGTCCACTCTCACCACTGTTGTTCAACATAGTACTGGAAGTCCTAGCCTCAGCAATCAGACAACAAAAAGAAATAAATGTCATCTAAATTGGCAGAGAAGAAGTCAAACTCTCACTCTTCACAGATGACATGATACTTTATGTGGAAAACCCAAAAGACTCCACCCCAAAATTGCTAGAACTCATACAGGAATTCAAGAAAAGTGGCAGGATACAAAAATCAATGCACAGAAATCTGTTGCATTTCCATACACTAACAATGAGACAGAAGGAAGAGAAATTAAGGAGTCAATCCCATTTATAATTGGACCAAAAATCATAAGATACCTAGAAATAAATCTAACCAAAGAGGCAAAGGAACTGTATTCAGAAAACTTAGAACACTCATGAAAGAAATTGAGGAAGACACAAAGAGATGGAAAAACATTCCATGCTCATGGATGGGAAGAACAAATATTGTTAAAATGTCTATGCTACCTAGAGCAATCTATACATTCAATGCAATCTCTATCACAATACCATCAACATTTTTCACAGAGCTGGAACAAATAATAAAATTTGTATGGAGCCAGAAGAGACCCTGAATAGCCAAAGGAATTTTGAAAAAGAAAACCAAAGCTGGTGGCATCACAATCCTAGACCTCAAGCTCTATTACAAAGCTGTAATCATCAAGATGGTATGGTATTGGCACAAAAACAGACACTTAGATCAATGAAACAGAATAGAGAGCCCAGAAATGACCCTCAACTCTATGGCCAACTAATCTCTGACAAAGCAGGAAAGAATATCCAATGGTAAAGAGACTGTCTCTTCAACAAATGGTGTTGGGAAAATTGGACAACTACATGCAGAATGAAACTGGACCATTTCTTATACCATACACAAAAATAGACTCAGAATGGATGAAAGACACAAACATGAGACAGGAATCCATAAAATCCTAGAGGAGAACACAGGCAGCAACCTCTGTGACCTTAGCTGCAACAACTTCTTACTAGACACCTCTCCATAGGCAAGGGAAATAAAGGCAAAAGTGAACTATTGGTATTTGATCAAGATAAAAAGCGTTTGCACAGCAAAGGAAACAGTGGACAAAACCAAAAGACAACTGACAGAATGGGAGAAGATATTTGCAAATGACATTACAGATAAAGGGCTGGTATCAAAGATCTATAAAGAACTTATCAAACTCAACACCCAAAGAACAAAAAATTCCGATCAAAAACGGGCAGAAGACATGAACAGACATTTCTCCAAAGAAGACATACAAATGGCCAACAGACACATGAAAAAGTGCTCCACATCACTTTTCATCAGGGAAATACAAATCAAAACCACAATGAGATACCACCTCACACCAGTCAAAATGGCTAAAATTAACAAGTCAGTAAACGACAGATGTTGGAAGCTATGCAGAGAAGAGGGAACTCTCTTACATTGTTGGTGCAGATGCAAGCTGGTGCAGCCACTCTAGAAAACTGTATGGAGATTCCTCAAAAAGTTGAAAATAGAGCTACCCTACAACCACTACTACTAAGTTTGTACTCCAAAGATACAAATGTAGTGATCCAAGGGGCACCTGCACCTCAATGTTTATAGTAGCAATGTCCACAATAGCCAAACTACAGAAAGAGCCCAGATGTCCATTGACAGATGAATGGACAAAGAAGATGTGGTATACACATACAATCACAAACACACACATGCACACACACATGCACACACACACAATGGAATACTACTCAGCCATCAAAAAATGAAATCTTGCTATTTGCAAGGACAGGGATGGAACTAGAGTGTATTATACTATGCGAAATAAGTATCAGAGAAAGAATTATCACATGATCTCACTCATATGTGGAATCATAGGGGAAGAGAGGGAAAAATAAAGAAAAGAAAAAAAATAAAGCAAGGTGAAATCAGAGAAGGAAACAAACCATAAGAGACTCTTAATCATAGGAAACAGAGGGTTGCTGGAGGGGGACGATGGGGTTACTGGGTTATGGACATTAAGGAGGGCACATAATGTAAAGAGCACTGGGTATTACATAAGAGTGATGGATCACTGAACTCTACCTCTGAAACTAATAATATGTTATATGTTAATTAATTGAATTTAAATTCAAAAATATATAAATAAACCAACAAACAAAAAAAATTGTTAGGTGGCAGCAGAGCAATGGTTAATTAATTCTCACTATTGAAGCAAGACTCTTCTGAGCACTCTACCCAATGCCCCATGAATTGTGAGGTTTTTCAGTCTGGCTGATGGGAACATGCACTTTTCCTGATCCTGGGGGTGTTCTGAGTGCTGGCCTCCCTAATCCTTTCAAGTGCTCTTGTTATCCAGTCTTAGAGAGTTTACTCAAATGTATGTGCTAATCAATCCTCTGCTCAATACTTAAAGGGTATCTTCTGAAAATCTCTAGAATTTTCTCTTTTGAAGCAGTCTCCTCTCTTGTACTCTGCCTGTGACCTCTTGTCACCTTAGTCTCTCCAGGCTCTCAGCTCCATCTCCTCAAGTGAGAGAATCCACCAGGCTCTACCTGGCTCCACCTCTCTGTGACACAGCCTGGAAACTCTCTCAAGGCAGTAATGTGGGAAAGCTTTAAGGCTCACCTCGCTTATTTTCTGTCTTTCAGAGATCACTATTCTTCAGTGATCAGTGTCCAATATCTTGGAAAACATTGGCTCATATAATTTTTTCCAGGTTTTTAGTTGTTTCAGGTGGGTGGTCAAATACGGTTTCTGTTATTCTATCTTGGCTGGAAAGAGAAGCCAATTCTCAATTTGTTTGTTTTCAATAAAATGTATTTCTTTCCTACTATCATTCATCATCTCTAAGAATGTTTAATATCTTCCACCAGGAGTAAAAAAGTTATTGGCAAACAAGAAGGAGACATTATTAGAATTTTCACTAGCTATGCATGATCTTTTCCCCTATATCTAAGACCATGTATTAGTGTCCAGGTCAGTTCTAGATGACTCAGGAGTAACCAAACTATATTAAGGCTACTTTCCCACCCATTCACTTTCTCTACCCCCCAGGCAACTTTTCATTCTATAAATCTAGAATCAGGGTGGTAGTAAACTGTAGACTGAGATAAGCCTCACCAAAATAATGATAACTACATGAATAGTTTTGGTCCAAAATAACTTATGATATTACAAATCTATTCATATTCCCCAAGGACTGTAATTCAAACTAAGTCCCATTTATTATTCCCTCAGATGTTTTAAAACCTGATAATAATGATGTACTAACCTACTTCTTCATTACATTAAGGATCTATTACCAAAACTTTCAGTCTGAGGGTTTTTATCTTGTAATACCAATGAACTGAATCAAGTTCCCTGAGTCTTCCTAAGTTTGTCTTTTAAAAATTTAGGAGATCCTAAATGCTCACCCCTTTGCCAGACCCCTCACAGCTATGAATACAGATGCCAATCTGTATGGAGAATGTTAGGTAGGTGTATAATTGAAGAAGTGAAACTCTAAAGGTAATTTTAGCAAACTTTAAAGTTGTAGAAACCTAAAGGCAGATAAGTAGCATGAAGCTGTCAAGAAAAACCCAAGAACTAGATAAATCAAGACTTAAATGATGGAAAGTCATTGTTTTTTAAAAAAGTTACATAGCCATATGTCTCTTCAATCTCTTTACAAATCAGTTCCATGCAAAAACTCCTGACAGAATGATTGGTACATCACTCTACACTCTCATCAAATAATGACTTATAAGCAGAGGCTTCAAGTCACTTTCCTACTAAAGAAAAATGGGAAGGCTTATTGGAAAGAGAAAAAGATAACTATTAAAGTCTGTGTGATAGCAGTTTAACAGCCCTGCCTCTGTAAATTTCTATGTACTATGTGAGAAGTATTTTCCTATAGCTTTTGGACTTATATCAAAAGGAAGGCAAATGAAGTGACTACCTCTGATATGGATGATTTTATTTTTTCTTTCATATGAGCTAATTTATTCTTCTTATGTACATAAAATAAAATTTTAAGATCAACAAATAAACAGTTCACTTAAATAATGAAAGATTTTTGAAAAGCAACTATACATATTCCATTACATGTATGATAACAAAGGAATAACTGAACTATTCTAGAGTCTTATCTGTTTAAAAGCAAAATTCAAAATAGTGCTCATCTCCCATGCAAAAAAAAGCAAGTCTGAAAAACAAAAAGACATCTTGTTAAGAAATTAAAACATACCACAGAGGATTCAATAACAGTAGAATAAGGATGACATAGAGGAATTCTAGGGATTTCAAAGAATAAAATGTTATATCCACAATTTAGTAAGAACCATAATGGTAATGCAAAAGAAAAGTCTACAAATGTAAATTACTCAAAAGTGAACCTCTACAAAACAGGCATTCTCATACAATGCAATGAGAGTATGAAGTGAGACCACTATTTTGAAAACAATTTAGTTGTATATTGAGATTCATGGATGTTTACATCCTCTATTCTCATAATTCCTCTTCTAGAAGAGGAAACTCAGAGTGATGGCCTATATTTGGAGTCACTTTTCTCCTAAAAACTGTTGTTAATTTGAAAGCAGCAGCTAAGAAGCTGAGAAGTTAATAATATATTGGCAGTTTCATAGGACCAGGTGAATAAAAATTGGGTTTCAGGGCCTATCCAGAAAGAGGGTAACTGATAAACAACACAGGTTTTCAGCTGGAACTTCAAAGGGTCACCCAATAGTAGGGCTATATTCAATATAGGCCATCCTAATTGGAGCTGAGGCATAGCATCAAATCATTTCACACCCTGGTTTGATTAAAGTGATTTACCCCCAACTTAGATGGCTGCCAGAAGCTAAAGTAAATCCTTTATGGGTTGAGAAAATGCTATACGGAGTCTTAAACTATCTCTGAAGCTTTTTTTTTTTTAATCTATAATACTAGGCACTAAGTAAACAATAACAAGGCATACAACTGAAAAATCTCTCCCCGCCCCCCGCCAAAAAAGAGAAAGAAAGAAAGCAAAAAGAAAATCCATAAAAGAAAAGAAAATGTTTACTAATCATATATCTGATGGGACTAGTATCCAGATGATATGAAGAACTCTATAACTCAACAACAACAAAAAGAGAAGCCAGTTTAAAAATGGGTAAAGTGCTGGGTGTTATATGCAAACAATGAATCATGGAACACTACATTGAAAACTAATGATGTAATGTATGATGACTAACATAACATAATAAAATAACATTTAAAAATAAATAAATAAATAAATAAAAATGGGGGGGGGAGTTAACCAAAAACTAAGGTTAAAATGGACACTAAAAACAGGCCTTGGTGGTACAGATATTATTGTTATCTGACAGGGATTTTAAAATAACAATGACTGAGTATTCAAGGAATTAAATGACAAGATAGAACTGGAAACTAAATATTTTATTGGTTTATTCTTATTAAATTATCAAAAGGAAATTCTAGAACTAAAAAAAATCCAATAAGAGAAATTACTATTTCAGAAGTAGATGGGTTTAACAATATATTTGATGCAACAGAAGAGAGAATTATTGCACTAAAACATTCTTAGAAGAAAATACCCAGGCTGAATTGCAAAGATATTAGAAGAACAGAAACAAGCATAAGGATAAATAGAGAAAGATAAAAAAATATATACCTACTTGTAATTGAAGTTACTTAAGGAGAGGAGACACAGATTAAGGTATAACAGTACTAGTGGAAATACAGCAGAGAAGGTTCTCAAACTAATGAAAGACATCAAGCCACAGATGCAAGAAGCACTACCAACTCCCAGAAAGATAAAAGATGGAAAAATAAAAACCCAAACCTCTGGGTGCATATTGGAAAAACTTCTATAACAGAAGACATAAGAGGAGTGCCGGGGTGGCCTTAGTCAGTTAAGCCTCAGTCGGTTAAGATTCTTGATTTTTGGCTCCATGCTGGGTGTAGAGCCTGGTTAAGATTCTCTCTCACCCTCTTTCTCTGTGCCTCCTCTCCAACCCCCCTTTAAACAAAGAAACAAACAAACAAATGAAAAATTCAAGACATAAGGAAAATCTTAGCCAGAGAAAAAGGAAACCTACCTTCAAAGGAACAATAGAAGATTGGGAGTGGTTTATCATTAAAAAAATAGAAGACAGAAGACTCTGGCAACATTTCTGGCACACAATTTAAAAATTTATAAGTGGATATTAGTTTTCTATTGCTTGCAATAACAAATTATCACCATTATAGCAACTTAAAATAACATGAATAATATTCTTTTATTACAGCACAGTTCTTCTTCTAAAAATATGTGTATATATATTTAAATGCTATTTTATTTAAATACTATGAACTCAATCATAAAAATGTAAAACAACCTTATAGAAGTGGAAAAAATAATATGAACATGGAATTCACAGAAGAAAACTGGGTGGCCAATAAATAGCTTATTCAATTGCACTATAATCAGGGGAAAATAAGTTAAAATAACAATGAGATACCATTTTGTACCCATTGTATTGAAAATATTAAGAAGTCTGAAAATTTCAAGTGTTGGTAGGAATGTGGGGAACAAGAAGTACTACTAATACTTGCATAGACAGTGGGTAAAACATGCAATGGTATGAAATATCACATGTTAGGATAAATCCTTTGTGGTTGAAGTTCAAGCAAACTAGGAAGTGGGAAAAAAAGAGATTAACAAGGCTAGCAGATTATGTAGGGCCTTGTTTTCATGCTATGAAGTTGGTGTTTTCTCTGGAAGGAAATGGTCAGTTATTGCAATATTTATCCTTGCTCTGGATAGCAAACAAAGACTGTTCTGAAAAGAAAACAGAGAATAGTTAGGAGGGTACAGAACTGGAGAAACCAGTTAGGACACTGTTAAACAATATCACACAGAGGTGAGGAGGATCTAATGAAGACAACAGCAATAGATGGAAATAGATGGGGAAAAGAGGATGGTTTATAGAAGATAAAAGGATAGAATCAATAGTATTTGTCACAGATAAGGCAAGAAAGTTAAGAGATTGAGAAAGTAATTGAAACTTCAGACATGGCCAACAGGATAAATGATGATGCAATTCACTGAAGTAGGTTTCCCACCCTTCCAAAATGATGAATTCAATTTGGGGCATGTTGATTCAGAGGCATCTTTGGGGTCTGTGGTGGTCAATTTTTTCTATGGGTCCAAAGCTTAGCAGGAAAATCTAAGGAAGAGATTTAGATTTAGCAGTCATCAGTGTATTAATGGTTACTGATGCCCTGTTCATAGGTGATATCACATATATGGAATGTGATGAGAATAAAAGATGGTTAAGGAAGAATCCCAGGGATCAATGTCTGAGAGATAGATGAAGAAGAAAAATCTGAAAAAGAGACTAAAAAGATAAAAAGAGAGAGAGAGACTGAAAAGGAGCAACTAGACAGAAGGAAAACAGGGACTTGGGTAAACAAGGAGAGGAGTTCCAAAAAAGAAAGCATATCTGGTAAAGGCAAATACCACAGAGACATTAAGACAAAGACTAAGTTAGTGGGAATGTAAGTTGGTGTGGCCACTATGGAAAAGAGTATGGAGGTTCCTCAAAAAATTATCATATGATCCGGCAATTCTACATCTGGGTATTTACTGAAAAATGAAAACAATCTCAAGAGACAGATATATGCCCACCCTTGTCTTCATTGCAGGCTATTTAAAATAGCCAAGATAATGGAAGCAACCTAAGTTGCCCATTAATAAATGAATGGATAAAGAAGATGTAATATATATATATTATTCAGCCATAAAAAAAAGAATGAAACCTTACCATTTCCAACAAAATGAATGGACCCAGAGAATATAATGCTAAGTGAAATAAGTCAGACAAAGACAAATACTGCATGATTTCACTTATATATGGAATCTAAAAACAGCAACAACAAATGAACAAACAAAACAAGACAGAAAAAGACTCATAGATACCGGAAAAAAACTATTGGTTACTAGAGTTAGGAGGGGCCGGGGGCAGATGAAATAAACCTATTTCACTAATGAAATATTAGTGTCCCTCGATTTTTTTTTTTACCATGACTTTCAGTAAGAAATATGTAGCCTTATCATGAGAATTAAATGAATATCTACAAGTTCACAATGCCTTCCCCAAAATATTTGGGGACTTGATCTGTTTCAAAATTCAGAACTTGGGGGATTTCAGAAAAGTAATATGATGACTAGAACACATATTATGTAACACCCCATCAGGGCTTAGAAAAGTATCCAAAATCAAACATTAATTTGTCCACAGCCAAACATATGAATAATTCACACAAACCACAAATAAAGACTATAAATAGAGGCCCCAGTTTCAGGTCAGATTTTGCCACCAAAGGAATTCAGGTCAGATTTTGTTTCAAATGTATTCTTTTCCAAGTTTTTCTTTAAATTCCAGCTAATTAACATTAGCATTACAGCTAATATTAGTTTTAGCTGTAAAATTTAGCAATTCATCTCTTATATACTACACCTGATGCTCATCAAACATCAAAAGCATTTTTTTAAGTTTTGGGGTTTTTCAGAACTTTATGGATTTTGGAATTGTGGATATGAATTTGTAGATATAGATGTAATCTTTAAAAAGTGCCCAGCACATAATAAGTATTGGTTATTACTATTGGCATTTCATTTTTAAAATGACAGCTATAACCCACCAAATGGATTTCATGATGTACTATTAGGTTGTGACCCACACTCTGAGAAATGCTAACATATAAATGTTTATTAGCCTACTCCCTGGTACATATTAGGCTCTCAACACATGTTAGAGGGAAAAATTACCATCTTATATTTGCATAATATTTTAAGTTTGCAAAATTCTTTTAAGCACATAGTTGCTATTTATCTTCACAGTAACTTTATCAGAAATAATCTAAATGGTTTACCTTTCCTCTTTATTTACTTGATAGTTTCACGTCTCATGCTTTTTTGAAGAATAAAAGGAAATTTAAATAATGATAATCACATCTTCCTATGGCATTTATACCTTGACACTTTTTAAGTTTTCTTTATTATTTATACTTTGGCACTTTTTAACTTCCTTGTGAAAGAGATAATTTTGTTGCACAGATAAATAGAACTAAGAGATCAAACCATATGTCTTAGGTTATAAAATACACCATTTCTGTGTAGAATGTGTCCAGTAGAATACACAGCAATTTAAAAGTTGTACTTCTAAAGCATGCTATTCAGTTCTTAAAATGAGCTAAAGATACATTTCTCTAAAGTTACCTTATAATCTTTGTGCTTTATTTTTTAGTGCTCTTGGAGACATTAAAATAGCTGAAGTAAATTTCAAGGGTTTATTTGTGAAACTCATTAACTCTTCCCTTGACAAAGAACTGGAGATTGGAGGTCATATTCTCCAGCAAAATATGAATGGACAAACAGTCTCTTTGTACCGCTTCCCTCCGAATATCATAATGCAGGCCAATTGCACAATAACAGTGAGTATAAGATATAAATGCTATGATCTAGAATTTTACAGGAAAAACTCCTTCACCCAGCCAGACTGGCTTAGCACCAGTTTCTTCATCACTCGATCTCTAGGTAAAATGTGATTCCTTGTTGTTTGTTACTTGTCCCACTTTGTCCATCCCTGAATGTAAATTAATGCCCATAATTAAATTTCCATGGCTTTCCTCAACCGGGTGTACAATACCTTTTGGGATTTTTAAAGATTTATTTATTTATTTGAGACAGAGAGAGCGGGGGGGAAGGGCAGAGGAAGAGGGAGAGAGAGTCTTAAGCAGACTCCACGTTAAGTGCAGAGCTCACTCTCATAACCCTGAGATCATAACCGAAGCGAAACCAAAAGTCGGTGAGGTAACTGAGGTAACCGACTGCGCCACCCACGCGCCCTGAATACCTTTTGTTTTTATGATTCAACTATTAAAACAAAATACCTAAGTTCCTAAAACTAAGCAAATATAATCCTTAAAAGAAAAACAAAGAGATTGTTTGCTTAGAGAACAGGTAATTAGCTGGTGCTGGAAGGTTTCCTCTCTTTCTTGTGCTTTCCTTTAAACCATGTACAGTTACACAGCTTGACATTATATATTATACAGTCATATTTTAAAACCTCATTTGTTTAGAATGATACATTGCAATGACCCTCTGACATATACAAAACTATATGGAACTCAAATGGCATTTGTCATTAACAGACCATTTTCTTACAGGTGTGGGCAGCTGCATCTGAAGCAAAGCATCAGCCACCATCAGATTTTCTTTGGAGAGAACAAAACAAGTTTAGAACAAGCCCAAATTGTACAACGATTCTGTGCAAACCTAATGGTGAAGTCAGTGTCCTATTCTTAACGATAAGTTTTAAAAGAAGAATGGATAGCTGTCCTTAGGTTCCCCTTCTCTTCTTAGCTGACTCAAGTACTTTCCATCCTTAATAGCTTAAACCATCACTAACTGCAATAACATGTCAGGTAAATCAACAGCACCCTGTTCCCAGGGCCAAAGTGCCAAAGAGCTACTTTTAATTTGGCAAAAATAATTTTTGTGGCCCATATTTCCAAGAAGTTACTTCAAATTTGAGTCAAGGATGGATTTTATTTATGATACTTAGACTGAAGAGTGGAATAAGAAAGGAAGGTACCACGTAGAGATCTTTTCTGTTCATTTATTAATTTCTCAAATATTTGTTGAGATTATTCTCTATTCCAATGGCTGTAATAAGTGCTGAGAATGTAATGTAGAATAGGACATGATATCTGCTCTTAAGAGACTAATATTCTAATGATAGGATCCATAGTCTAATTTGTAACAACTATACATTATTCACTATAAAATTAAGTGTATTAGTAATAATTTTGGGTAACTCATTCCCAGTATTTGACAGTTTTATATTTTCATTCTACCTTTTCCTTAGCATAATATGAGCATAAATATATGCCCAAATACACACTAATAAAGTTGAAAGATATCTTTGTTTACAACAAAAAAGTTATTCCTTTTGCAAAACCATTCTTTTGATTTTTCTTAAATACCTGCCTCCTTATTTTCTTACCTCCAGTCTTACTTACTGTCATATAACTACTAATCCAGATATTATGTTGATTGGAATCTATCTCTCTGTCTTGCTTGCTACATTATACCTCATGCTTAGTTTGACTCTTTCTTTAGAGTAGACTTGCTAATTTATTAAGAGCCATTTAATGTCTTTCTGTAAGAGCAGCAGTTGTCCTTAGATAGAGCACTCGTTAGATGTAATTTTGAAGCCTTTACTCACCTTTAGATCTTTTAGTGGGCTCAAAATGAATTTTATAATACTTCTAATGATTTTCACTGTTGGGAAAAATAAGGTAATGTGATCTAAATTATTTACTCAGGCTCATAAAAAATCATTGGCAAAACTCTAAGGCATTCTTATTTCAGACTTTTCATCATATTTATCCACCCATTTATTCACTCTGCAAACATGTTTGGGGTTCCTACTTTGTATGCACACTGTTCCCAGGCACTGAGTGTTGAACCAGACAGATCAGGTCCCCAAGATCCTGGAATGCCCATTTGAATAAGTTGTCATTCTCTGCAACGGGATTAGTCTTTGTACTTACACTACTCTTTTTACTCTGGTTTGAACTACTTTGCACATATAGGATCGGATTATTTCTGCAGGGTGATGTAAACACAAATAATTTTATTTGCTAGTAAAAGAATGAAACTGACCAATTCATTCATATGGGAAACATTTACATATGTTTAGTGTCTGCCAAGCATTATGCTAGGTGCTGGGGAAAAAAGAGCATAACTATTGCATGGTTTCTGTCCTCAGGAAACTCAGAGTCTAGTTAGTCTCCTTAATAGTTCCACCTAGGATTCTAACTCAAAAAATGTGGTTTCCTCTCCATGTCTCTAGTTCTACTGCCCATTTCCCCATTTCAAATAAGACCTACATACACACATATACATATATATGTAATATCTTAAATATTTAAATTTTAATGATAACATTACAACTACTTTTTGCATAGTTCTTTATAGTTATGAAATTTAGTAGTTTAGCTGAATCTCACAACACCCTCATATAGCAATTCCCTACTATCACCCCCCTCATTTCACATATGAGGGCACAGTCCAAGACAGTAAGTGACTAATCTGCCTGAGGTTATGCCCCTTATCATTTTCAGAATTGGAAACTAAGGCCAGGATGTCTTACTACATCCTCATTGTGTTCCACTAATTTACACACAGTAGGTAAGTGACATTAAACTGTTTGACTTTGAAATGTTATTGCAATAAACCTATGACATTAAAAAAATCTATCTAACTGCATTGATATTTCATATTAATGAATCATTTTTGTTAGGCTGTTGCCTGGTACACTCCTATTCACTGGAAGCAAGCGTGGGAGAAATTAGAGACTGACATTGAATTTGACAGACGCTCAGTAGTAAGTACAACATCTCGAAGGCACGTGGTTAATTGGCCAGCAGCTATAACTACAACTAAAGAAAAACAAGATAAATGTAATAAAGATATCTCAAAATATCAGATGGAACGAGTCAGAGTTTTTCTCAAAAGGTAAAAGTTGCTTGGCTTTTTTTTTTTTAATTGAGTCCTTCCCACAATTAGTAACTGAGCAAGTAGAAATGACTGGGTGACAAATAGATACATGATGAATAGGTAAATCAAATAAAAAAATCCTATTTCAAATAGGACCATAAAAGCCATAATACTTTTTGTGTTTTATGAAAAACACAGAGTAAGCAGGGTTATAGTCATGGAACAGTAAAGGTGGTGACTTCTACTAGGCAATATCAAGACCCCTCTGGCCATTTCACTTCTTAGTGGCACTGCTGTTAGAGGCAAGGCTGTGGAGAGGTGAAGAGATGAAATTATCACCATGTCTTTAGCAGTGTTTAGGTGGAGGAAGAGGTACATCATCTAGAAATTTCATCTTGGATCAAGAGCTGGCTTGTGGCTTAAAGTGCAGAATTTATGTCACACTTATCTAGGCAAATGCTTCTGATGTTATAAAAGTGCTGCCAAAAAAAAAAGGTGCTGCCCAAAGGTCTAAAAAAGCCATATTCTCTGGTCTTAAAACATGCTTTCACTTTAATTGAACCTTCATTGCTAATTCCACTATATAAGATACCTTTTGGGTTCACTTTTGGATTAATTTTTTTTTTAACAGAGAAAAAGAAACCCCACCAAACCCTTTGCCCAATAGCAGCCCTTGGTGCCACAGTCCCAGTGTCCCTGCACATCCCTACGGTACTCTGATTGAAACTTGCAATACGTGCATGACTGAAAGCAGCTTAGATAGACAGCCGAGGCCTCAGTCATCCAGGCCTGATCCAGCCCAGGTAAGTCAAAGGGATACTTACTCCAGTGGAGAGTTAAGGGATGTGAGGGTGTGGGGAGGGAGGGCAAGAAAGGAGGAGGGAGGGTGGGGGAGGGAGGAAGACCTGGTGAAAGGGGTTAAGTGGTAAAATTCACTAAGGACTAAAAACTATTCATATCCTCAAGTATAGATGGCTTCTAAAGCAAATATCTGAAATCATTCACTTACATTTGTTTTAGCACTGTGTCTTCTACTGTTCTTGATAAATGTCTGTTGAATGAATCAATGAGTCAAAAGAATAGTGTGGCCAACAACAGTATATAGGATCCTTGAAGTTTGGTCAAAAGTACATTTGTTTTTCATTAGGCAGGAAAAACTGGCCCTACAAAGTTATGCTGTGTTTAAAGATAAATCCATATTTTCCAAACACATTCTAATTTAATCCCAAATTCTTATTCTTTTTCAACAAGAAGTTTCTTATTTAAGTCATCTAAAGTTTTCAGAGTTGTGTTATTAACCCAGGATCTGTGAATGGATTTCAAGAAGTCCCTGAACTGCTGTATTTGGTACATAAATGTGTGCCTATATGCTGTTTCCTGGGAAAAGAGTTTCATCAGGTGCCCCCTAATGTTTACAGGAAACTAATGAAATCACAATGCCAGATCCTAAGCTGTGGAGAAAGCCTGTTTCATACAGGTGCTATATCCTGTTCAAGCTATAATGATTTGCAAACTTTTATTTAGTAGAAGGACGCTTTTTTAAATGAAATCTTGGGCAGACGCAATATATAAAATGGATAAAAGCAAGCCTGTCCAAGTTGAAGAAAAGATAGCAATTCCCACTGCCCACTACACCCTTTTTCCATCCCATCTTTCCTTGCTTCATCACTCCTTCCCTGTCATCTTTGAGGCACCTCTCTGGAATCACAGAATTCTATACCACAGTATGAAAACCACTGTGTTAGTAAACCAACACATAATTGGAGGTAGCCCCCAAAATAGTAACTTTTAGAAGTGAAATGATGAAAATTATGTAAAGTCCTGAATATATTCCATTTCATAAAATTAAATAACCTATATCTTTGTGCTTGAGTTTCTTCATCTGTCAAGTAAGAGATTTGGTCCAAAATTTAAAGAGTTCTTTCAGCAATAATTTGTACATATAATTTTATGTATAGTACACATAGATACACACTTTAGTACATTACAACTTAGATTTGAGACTCACAAAAAGTACGTGAATTATGTTTTTCTCCAATTAATGATAGTCTTCATTGGGACTATTTGGGAAACAACTTGTTTCCCAAAGAAGTTTGACTTCAAATTTTCTTTTTTTAGTTTTTTAATTCAACTATAATTAACATAAAGTGTTATATTAGTTTCAGGTGTACAATATAATGATTTAAATTTCTGTGCATTACTCAGTGCCCTATATGATAAGTGTACTCATTATTCACCTATTTCATCCATCCCCCCACCCACCTCCTCCCTGGCAACCAATAGTTGGTTCTCTAAATTTAAGAGTCTGTTCATGAATAGATATTACTCTAAAGAAGACATAGAGATGGACAACATGAAAAGATGCTCAACATCACTCATCATCAGGGAAATGCAAATCAAAAACACAATGAGATATCACCGCACACCTGTCAGAATGTCTAAAATAAAAAACTTAAGACACAAGTGTTGGCAAGGACGTGGAGAAAAAGGAACAAAACAAATGAACAAAGGGAAAAGGGACAAACCAAAAAACAGACTCTTAACTATAGAAAACAAACAGATGGTTACCAGAGGGAAGTTGGATGGGGGGATGGGTGAAATAGGTGAAGGGGATTAAGACTACATTTAACTTGATGAGCACTGAGTAATAGATTGAACTGCTGAATAACTATATTATACGTCTGAAACTAATACCACACTGTATGTTAACTATGCTGGTATTACAATAATTTTTTTTTTTAAGATTTTATTTATTTGACAGAGAGAAACACAGTGAGAGAGGGAACACAAGCAGGGGGAGTGGGAGAGGGAGAAGCAGGCTTCCCGTGGAGCAGGGAGCCCGATGCGGGGCTCGATCCCAGGACCCTGGGATCATGACCTGAGCCGAAGGCAGACGCTTAACGACTGAGCCACCCAGGTGCCCTACAATAATTTTTTTTAAAAAGCATCTTTTTGTCTCTTTTATTCTTTGTTCACATGTTTTATTTCTTAAATTCCACATATGAGTGAAATCATATGGTATTTATCTTTCTCTGACAGACTTATTTCACTTAGCATTATGTCCTCTAGATCCATCCATATTGTTGCAAATGGTCATTCATTTTTAACGTTGAATAATATTCCATTATATATATTTACATACACACATACTATTTCTTTATTTATTCATCTATGATGGACACTTGGGTTGCTTCCATATCTTGGCTACTGTAAATAATGCTGCAATAAACCTAGAGGTGCATATCTTTTTTAATTAGTTTTTTTCATTTTCTTTGGGTAAATATCCAATAGTGAAATTACTGGATCATATGGTAATTTTATTTTCAATTTTTTGAGGAACTTCCATACTGTTTTCCACAGTGGCTGCACCAATTTGCATTCCCACCAACAGTGCACAAGTGTTCCTTCTTCTCCACATCCTCACCAACACTTGTTATTTTTTGTTTTTTTTTATTTTAGCCATTCTGACAGATGTGAGGTGATATTTCATTGTGGTTTTGATTTGCATTACCCCGATAATGAGTGATGTTGAGCATCTTTTCATGTGTCTAGTGCCCATCTGTATGTCTTCTTTGGAAAAATGTCTATTCAGTTCCTATGTCCGTTTTTCAATTGGATTATTTGTTTCTTTGGTGTTCAATTGTTTAAGTTCTTGTTTTTTTTGAATATTTATTTAAATTCCAGTTATTTAACATACAGTGTAATATTAGTTTCATGTAGAATTTAGTGATTCATCACTTATTTACAACACCCAGTGCTCATCACAGAAAGTGCCCTCCTTAGTACCCATCACCCATTTAACTCATTCCCCTGCCACCTCCCCTCCAGTAACCATCAGTTTGTTCTCTATAGTTAAGAGTCCATTTTCCAGTTTGCCTCTCTTTTTTTCCTTATGTTCATCTGTTTTGTTTCTTGAATTCCACATCAGTGAAGTCACTTATTTCACTTAGCATTATACTCTCTAGCTCCATCCAAATGGTAAGATCTTATTCTTTTTTATGGCTGACTAATATTCCATTGCATATATATACCACATCTTCTTTATTCATTCATCAGTCAATGGACATTTGGGCTCTTTCCATAATTTGACTATTGTTGATAATGCTGCTATAAATATTAGGGTGCATGTATCCCTTCAAACTTAGTAGTGCAATTGTGGAACATAGGGTAGTTCATTTTTAACTTTATGAGGAATCTCTGTACTGTTTTCCAGAGTGGCTGCACCAGTTTGTATTCCCACCATCTGTGTAAGAGATTTCCCCTGTATCTGCATCCTTGCTAACACCTGTTGTTTCCTATGTTGTTAATTTTAGCCATTCTGACAGGTGTGAGGTGATGTCACATTATAGTTTTGATTTGTATTTCCCTAATACTTCCTTTATGTTTGTTATTAGCTGCTTTATGTATTTGACTGTTCTCATGTTGGGTGTGTAAATATTTACATTTGTTATATCTTCTTGTTGAATCGTTCCCTTTATGATTACATAGTGTCTTTCTTTGTCTTTTGTTATGGTATTTGTTTTAAAGGCTATTTTGTCTGATATGTATTGCTGCCCCAGCTTTCTTTTCACCTGCACTTGGATGATAAATGCTTTTCAGTCCCTTCACTTTTAATTCAAATGTGTCTTTAGGTCTGAAATGAGTCTCTTGTAGGCAGCATATAAATGGGTCTTGCTTTTTTATCCATTCCATCATCCTATATAGTCTTTTGACTGGAGCATTTAGTCCATTTACATTCAAAGTAATTAGTGATAGGTAAGTATACTTACTGCCATTTTGTTATTTGTTTTATGGTTGTTTTGTAGTTCTCTGTTCCTTTCTTCTCTTGCTCTCTTCTCTCACGTTTTGCTGGCTTTCTTTAGTGATATGCTTGGATTCCTTTCTCCTTATTTTTTCCATATCTATGAGTGGTTTTTGATTTGTGGTTACTACTACGTTTATATATACTATCTTATGCATATAACAGTCTACATTAAATTGATGGTGGCTTAATTTTCAACACATTCTCTACTCCTTCCCCTCCCACATTTTAGGTATATAGTGTTATATTTTCCATTCTTTTATTTTGTTAATCCCTTATCTGATTTTTATAGTTATACTTAATTTTACTGCTTTTGAGCTTTCTACTTTTCTTACTCCTACTTTTGGTCTTTCCTTTCCACTCAGAGTCCCCTTTAACATTACTTGTGGGGCTGGTTTAATGCTCTTGTGTTCCTTTAACTTCTGTTTGTTTGGGAAACTTTTAATCTCTTTTTCTATTCTGAATGATAGCCTTACTGGATAGAATATTTTGGGCTGCAGGTTTTTTCCTTTAAGCACTTTAAATATATCATGCCACTCCCTTTTGGCCTGCAAAGTTTCTGCTAAAAAATCCACTGTTAGCCTTATAGGGTTTCCCTTGTATATAACTGTTTTCTTTTCTTTTTGTGCTTTTAATATTCTCTCTTTCTCACTACTTTTTGCCATTTTAATTACTATGTGTATTAGTGTGGACCTGTTTGGGTTGATCTTGTTGTGGGCTCTCTGTTCCTCCTGGTTTGGGATCTGTTTTCTCCCTGATTTGAGAAGGTTTAAACTATTATTTCTCCAAATAAATTTTCTGCCCCTATTTCTCTCTCTTCTTCTTCTTGGATCCCTATAATACAAATGTTATGTTTCATGGTGTCACTGAGTTTTCTGTCTATTTTCATTTTTTATTATTAGTTTTTTTCTCCTGTTCAGCTTGATTGTTTTCCATTACTCTGTCCTTCAGGTCACTGATCCATTCTTCTGCCTCCTCTAGTCTACCCTTTATTCCATCTAGTGTATTTTTAATTTTGGCTTTTGAGTTTTTCATCTCTGATTGGTTCTTTTTTAATGTTTTCCGTCTCTTTGTTAAGGGTTTCACTGATGTTTTCTACTCTTTTCTCCAGTGCAGTGAGTAACTTTATGACCATTACTTTAATTCTCTAGCAGGCATATTACTTATCTCCATTTCATTTAGCTCTCTTGCTGTGATTTTGTCCTGTTCTTTCATTTGGGACGTATTCCTCTGTCTCCTCATTTTGTCTAACTCTTTCTATATGTTAAGAAAGTCAGCTATATCTCCTGCTCTTGAAAGTAGTGACCTTATAAAGAAGAGATCCTGTAGTGCCCTGCAGTGCAATGTTCCCTGGTACTTCAGGAGTGCCTCCTATGTTTGTTGTGTGTGCCCTATTATTGTAGCTGAGTCACACTCGCCTTCATTCCAGTTATCTGCAATGACTCTATGCCTGTTGTGGGCAGTGTTTGGTCCCTGTGTTGTTAGTGGGCCAGTCTGGGGCCACCTTGGGCTTGAGTTGAATCAGACCAGTTGTTTTCCAGCACTTCAGTAGCACCAGGCTTTCTTTTGTGTTGCCCCCTGAGAAGTTTTGCTGGTGGTCAGGGCCTGTAGTCAGACCTGATAGTTGCCCCAGCCCACTGTGGGGCTTCATTTTGACTGGTTTCTTTCATTATCTTTCCCTCTCTGGTAAGAGTCACTCTGCAGTGGTCCTGGTCCCTGCTGAGGCTGTTTGTACCACTTTGGATGGGCTCCAGCCAAGGGCATATTGGAGGAGGGAGGTCCACAGGAAAACATGGGGGTGGGCTGAGGTGCCAGCAAGGGTCATGCTGGTCTGCTGTCACCCAGGAAAACTGCCAAGGCTCATCAGGTTGAAGGGGATAGATCCAAAGAAGCTCACAGGGCCCTGGCATGCAGTGTTAACAAGGTTGCCTCTGCTGTGGTAGGGGACTGTTAGCCACTTTGGAGAATTCCTGTAGAGGCTGGGTGCATGGGCAGGTCCATGCAGGAGTGGGGTATGCTTTTAGCAAGCTAGGTGGAGAGTGTTGGCACTGCACTTGTTCCCCCAGGCATCCATATATCTCGGCTGGGGTACAGCCACCAGCTCTTTTGCTCTTGTAGTAGTATCCCAAAGATCCCTGCCTCTCCAGTACATGCTCTGAGATTAGTAAATAAATCTTCTTGTATATTCCAGGCATTTTTCAAACTGCTGCTTCTATGCTATAACTTAGGAGGGCTGTTTGTTGTGCTATCTCTATAAGGGCAGGGACTCCACCCTCCCAGCTATCCCAGAGCTGAGCCACTGATTTTTTAAGTTCCAGGTATTAAGCCCCACTGATTATTACTCCCCTGTGGTTTTCAAAGCCAAATGTTATAGGGATTCATCTTCTCCATGTGTGTTCCCTGTGCCTGAGGTCCTTGGTATGGGGTCTGGTCCTCTCCCCCTCTCTATGCTGGGTGGCATCCCTCCCTCCCTGGGAAAGTCCTATGGGTCTGCTTGGCTCCCAACCATGTCTCCACCCTTCCTACCCTCTTTGATGTGGCTTCTTCTCTACATTTAGCTGTGGAGAGTCTGTTCTGCCAGTCTTTACATTATTTTCTTATTTGCACTGATGTAGGTGTTATTTACTTGTATCTGTGGGATGAGGTGAGCTTAGGATCCTCCTACTCTGCCATCTTCCTCAGAAGCCCTTTACCATTTTCTTATGTTATTAAATTGACTAGGTTCTCTGATATATTATGGAATAGTTCCAATGAGCATGACAATCTTTGGCTTGTTTCTACTCTTGATGAGAGTGCTTCTAAAGCAACAACAGGATGTTTGCCAAAAGTTACCACTTATCATTTGATCTGCTGACAACTTATTCCCATTGGAATTAGCAGAAATTTGGGGGAATGTTCTGGACTTCTAAAATATATGGGAATTTTATCCAGTGTGATAGAAATCACAAAATGCACAAAGGCTCCAGTTAACTTAGTGCCTACACATTATAGAAGGATTAAATAAGATATGAAATTCATTTTTCCACACTGAATGTTCACAACAAACTAAAACACACACAAAAAACTACTCATACAAAGAAAGTATTCCTGATAATTATGGAATTATGAAAGAAGGTTTCATCAAAGCCCCTTATGAAAAAAGCCAAAAATTGTGAATAGATTCTCCTGAAGAGTCCTTTCAGCTATCCTACCAAGGGGGAGAGGGCATCCACTGGCCCTTCATTCCATGAAAAACCAAATTTCTTGCCATAATTGCTCTCATTTTCTCTGTTAGAAACATACTTACTCCCATAACCTCAGAGATCACCACAACTTTTATCAAAAGGCTGTCAATATACCCTTCCCTATCTTAAGAGAATTCTGATGACAGATACCCATTATAAGTCCCATTATTACTTCCATTTCACAGATAAAGAAAGTTAGTGATAGAACTAGGAAATTTTCCCTCTTTGAAATTTTTTTAAAGCTATAAAATACAGAAAGTTGCAAAAGATACTCCTCTGCCTACTGCCCCAACTGAAAATGTTAATATGTTGTCATATTTGCATCAGTGATTTTCTATTTTAAAAGACATAAATATTATTTGTAAAGCAGAATTCCCCTGTAGTTCCTTCTGTGATCCTTGTCTCTTCCCCCTCTCCCTGAACTTGGGAGGTGGTGGTGTTTTGTATTGTGTTGTTGTTCAGCTCAAATCTAACTTGAAATTCTGAAATTTTTCCACTCTGAACTGTTGAAGCTCAGAAAATTTATCCATAACCATTAATATATCTTCCAGACCTAGAACACATCATTCCTTTTAGTATGAATATGTATTAAAGATATGTTATCAACAAACTTAAACTATTTCTATTATTATTTCTTTACTTTAACAGAAGAATTGAAGGAACACTGAACAAAAGAAAGAGGAAGAGAACATTGGCAACTATGCAAAGCATTTTCTACCATAAACAATTTATTAAAAAATGACTGAGTGCTATAATGAATCGCAGTGCTAAGCACCAGAGACACACACACAAAAATAAGGCACCCTCTTTCTAAGGAGAAAGACATCTAGTAAAGCAACAAGAGTAGTAGGGTAATGACTTTCGAATATTTTTTACCATAAACCACAGTAAGAAATATAGTTTATATGATTTTTCAATATACATATACAGATGTACATATGTAACTGAAACAAAAGTTTCAAAAGACAATACTTAATTTTTTGAACTATTTCCTACTCTGTTCTATTTCATTTTAAGTATCTGTAATGACCCTCTAAATATATTTCATAACCAATAAATGGGACAGGATCTGCCCTTTGAAAAACATTGTTTTAGAAACATTTATAAAGTGAGAAGAGAGCAATTGAAAAGGCAACTTAGAGGAGATGTATTTGAACTATGATATTGAAGGATGAATAGAAGTTATTCAGGTTGAAAAGAAAGTGGACAAAGCATTCTGAATAAAAGAAACAGCATATTTTAAAAGCATATGGAGATAAAAATAAACCCTTTGTGTCTAGAGAACAGTGAGAAATTGTATCCAACTGAAACAGATGTTAGTCTGGGAATTTTGGTGGGTACTAAATTTTAAAGGTCTTTGCACACCATTATGTGAAAGAGCTTAGACTTTATCAGGTAGCTAGGAGGAGACACTGATGGTTTATAAGCAGGTGTCTCATATAGACAGATCTATTTTTGAAAGAGAACTTTGAAAGCTATATGGGAAATGAAATGGAGTAGGAAAGATTCTAAAATCTATATCTTTAGCCTAACCCTCTAATCTGAATTCCTGATTCATGAGACCAATTGCCTATAATTTCTTAGATGTCACATGAGTGTCTCATTCCTAATATTTACAAAATTTATCTCATTATCATCTCTCCCTCAACGTTTGTCATTCCTCCTTTGCCCTATATCTTAGCAAATGCTATTCAGAAATCCTAGGACCTGAGACTCTTTCTCTACTCCTTTCCCTTTCTCAACTCCCACCTACAATTAATCACAAAATCTTATTTATTTATCTTAACCTCTTCACTTTCCTGGCTTAAATATTTTCATTTTTTTCTCCCATTGTACTCATGATAAAGCTCAAACCCATGAAATTGTTTATGTGTCTTGTAGCCTGGCCCAACCTATCTCATCAAACATTCATCTTGTGTTCTATGCCTCAACCATCTTGAAGCTCTTTTAGTTCCTCCAGCATGCCATAACTACCCCTAGGCCTTCACAAATTCTGTCACCCATCTCTTCACATGGATAAATCTTATTCATTCTTAACATTTCCACTTATATGTCCCTAACTCCAAAGAGTCCATCTTCTGGCCCCCACCAAATGCGTTTTATGTTCCTGATATGCCTTCCCCTATCATACATAGCACTTACTGAACTCTATTATAAATTTTCTTTATCCCTGGACCATAAGCTCTGAAGGGATAGAAATAGCTTTTATACTGCTCACCTTTTTGTCTCCTGCACTAAACTCAGTGCATGGCCCATAATAGTTGTTTAATACATGTTTGCTGAAGGACAGATGGAAAAGGAGATACTGAAGGTTTTTAAGCAGGTTATAAAAAGATATTAAGAATAAGTAGGTCTAATAAAGTTATAATTTGTGTTCCACAAGGAAAAGAAGAGAAAGATTTGGGCAGAAGTAATATGTAAAGAAATAATGACAAAAATTGTCAAAAACTGATGAAAGACACCAAGTCACAGAATCAAGAAAAGTAAATCCCAAGCAACACAAAGCCAAAGGGAACAACACCAATCTATATTATAGTAAAACTTCACAAAACCAAATAACAGAAGTCGGAAGATGATGGATGATAACTTCAATGTGCTAGATGTTAAAAGAACTACTAACCTAGAATTCTATGCCTAGCAAAAATATACTTCAGAAAGTGAAGGTAAAACAAAGGCATTTTCAGGCAAACAAAACTAAGAGAATTCAAGGACAGCAAACCCACAATAAGGAAATACTGATAGAAGTACTCCAAGAAGAAAGAAAACAATCCTAGAAGGGATGTACAGAGATTTAGGAAGAAATGAAGAAAAATGGAAAGAGTCAAACATGGATAAACATAAATGAATATTCACTATACAAACAATGCCAATATTTCCTCATAGAGATTAAAATTTATATAGAATTTAAACACACGACAACTGTGTTAGTTTCCCAGGGCTATTATAACAAAGTACCACAAACTTGGTAATTTAAAACAACAGAAATGTATTCTCTCACAATTCTAGAGACCGGAAGTCTGAAATCAAGGTGTTGGTAAAAGCTATACTGTCTGAAAGCTCTAGAGGATTATCCTTACTTCCCTCTTAGCTGGCAAACCTTGGTGTTCCTTGGCTTCTGGATACATCAATCCAAACCTGCCTCCATTTTTTAATGGCCTTCTCTCCTATGTGTCTATGTCTGTATTTCCCTCTTCTTATAAGGACACTAATCTAGTATGACCTCATCTTACTTAATTACATTTGCAAGGACCCTATTTCTAAATAAGGTCACATGCACAGGTTCAGGGGGTTAGGATTTCAACATGTCTTTTTGGGGGACACAATTTAACCCATAACAACAGCAATAACACATAAGTTGGGAGGGGAGTAAATGGAGTTAAAGTGTTCTAAATTACATATTTTGTCCAGTAAGTTGTAAAAGTTACAGTTTATATTAGTCTTTAGTAAATCAAGGATGCATGTTTTATAATCTAGGATAAACACTAAAAGAATAGTATAAGAATGTCATGTTTATAATCTGATATATATCATAGTTTCATTACCATTCAGTCCAAAATATACTCTAATTTCCAATGTGATATCTTCTTTGATATATGGGGTATTTGGGGATAATATATCACAAAGTGGGTTTATTTCAGGAATGCAAGGTTGGTTTGAGTTTTGAAAAGTAATCAAGTAAACTTATCATTTTAACCAAATAAAGAGAAAAATTATACAACCATTTCAAAAATATAGAAAAAGCATTTGATAAAATTCAGAACCCACCTATGAAGAGAGAACCTTAGAAATTTAGGACTAGGAAGAATTTTCTTAATCTGACAAGTGTCATGTACAACACTCCTAAAATAAATTGTCATACTTAATGGTGAAGTTATGGAAGTTTCCTCCTAGAGATCCAGATAAAGACAAGAATTTTCTTTATGACAACTTCTATTCAACATTACACTAGAAGTCTGAGTGCAATAAGGCAAAAAAAAAAAAAGGACATACAAATACATACAAATATCTAATTACTTTATAATCTAGGAATTCCATTCCCAGGAATTACATATGCCTAACAAATATATACATATGTATACAAAAAAAAAAAACCACAAACACAATAATGATTATAACAACTGCATTTGTAATAGCCAAAAGCTAAGAAGCAATCCAACTATTCATTAGAAATATAATGGATAAATAAATTATGATACATTAATACAAACCCATAAGCAATGAAAATGGATGAACTACCTGCCACATGAATTAACATCAGTGAATCTCATAAGCATAATATTGAGCAAAAGATGCCAGACAAAAAGGAATATATGTTGTATGATTCCATTTATATAAAATTCAAAAACATACAAAATTAAACCATTGTGTTAAAGATCAGAATAGTTATCTCTGGGACGGGAAGGGGAGTAGTATGTGGAGGCTGCACAAAACTGCTTCTAGAATACTAATAACACTCCATTTCTTAATCTGAATAGTGTTTATATGTATCACTGTTTTCTCACTATTTTCATCATGTTGTGCAATTATGACTTGTGAATTTTTCTGCATGTATGTTATACTTAATAAAAGTATGTTATACGTTATACTTAGATAAAATTCTTCTTTTTAGAAACTTGATGACAACAAAAAAGGAAAATTTTATAAAGGAAAATAAACACAATTAGTTACAATAATAAGCACTGACAGCTTATACCTTGACAAGGAAGGAGAAAGAAAATCCTAAAAAATAGATTGATGAACTCAAAATGAGTATTAATAACACAAAGCTTATTTAGTATAGGACAAAAATAGTGTTACCTGAAATAAGTCTAAGCCCATCATTATATTGGAATGTATAGGGAATTAATTTTAATATAGTTTGTCATAGCTTAGTTATTTCCAGGAATATCTCTGGCAAAGATGGTTAATTACTGCCCCTAGACCATTGTTCCTTCAGATACAAGATGTACAAGTCCAGGGAAATCTAGACACATGGCCACCAAGAATAAAGCCTGTTTGACCTAACCTCTGCTGCAGCTAGACAGGACCATGTGTCTACATTCTGCATAATGGAATGTGTACAGAGATTATGTATGCAACTTCTGGATTATGCCCTTGGAGTTGTACTTCCCTGTGTCTCTTCTGTGCCATAATAACAGGTTGCAGCTTCCATCTTTCAAATCAGAGATGAAGCTGTGTGTTGGATGTCAGGATGGAAAGCCACACTAAATACTCTGTATCAGCACATCTCCAGACTAATGAAAGAGAAATAATTTTGTTTAAGCCATTGTTAAGTTGTGTCTAAAATAGATGCCCCACACCATATCACTACCATTTAGTTTCACTTAAACTATTGGTTAAAAAACACAAAAGTCACAGCTAGAAAAGACATTTTTAATATAATTAAGTACATTTAAATATAGAATGAATATTAGATATTGACAAATCATTGTCCTTTCCTCAGGTTGCTAATTGGGTTGTTTGTGTTGTGGTTATATTGGTTGTTCTTAGATTCATACAGAAATCTTACTTTTCAATGGTTTGGTGATAAAAGCATAAATAAATAAATAATGCAAATATGGCAAAATATTAACTATTGAATCTGGGTGATAGAGATATGTATCTGGTTGCATTAAGCTTTCATGTTTTCTTTATATTTCAAATTTTTCACAATAAAAATTTGAAAAAATTAGCAAGAAAGACATCTGTTAGAATGTGGTATGCACTTGGAGCTATAAGCACACAGAGGCAAGACCTGAGTGCAGCATAAAGGAAGTTCTCTTAGGAAGGCTAACCTTTGACAAAGCAGATGTGTTTGCATTGTGTTGCCACTGTTTCTCCTAGGTCTAGAGAGAATTTGCTTTCTTCTTGCTGAGATTAGTGTACAGATTATGGACAACTTTGTCAGTCTTCTGTAACTCAAGTTAAATGGCAGAAAGTAGTATGAAGATAGTATGCTACCGACATTGTTTTAAGTTGACAGTGTGTGTGTGTGCTGTTTAATGTATTTTATTTGCATGCTGTCTGATACACTTTTCCTATCATCTCTAGTCCATATTGTACCCTGTAGTGGGATTCATTTTAATTGTAGACTCTACAGCTGCTACTGTCTTCCATATAGATGTTATAATAGTAATAATAATAATAATAATGTTCCTTTGTTTCTGGAGGCTACAGAACCACACAATAAAAGCCAATCTGTTAGTAAACAAGGGAAGCTAGATCGTAGATAACATGTAAGAATTAAACATTTTTAAAATCTTACTACTGTGAGCTCTATATATCTTAAGATCACATTTATGGAATTTGACTTTGGTTGGACTGTGGGCAAGTACTCATTACAGTCCCATAGGTCTAGCTTATCTGTGCTGGGATCAAGGTATTTTTTCCCACAAGAACATGTTTCCAATCTGTAATACGGACAAAGGAAAAAAATATAAGTTTGAAATAAATTATCTTTAAGTATCCTCCATGTAAGTATTTTGTTCTCTTTATTGATGTTTATACCTGTATTACATTATTTACATTTATCAGATTACAAATTTGGAATGTTGAATGTCACATCTCTGTGATTTTTACCTTACTTATATACACTTATATAAATATATATGTATTTATATATATATACATATATATATGACAGTACTGATCAATAATATAATTAAAAATTGTATGAACTGATATATAGGGGGGAAATCTGACTATCCTTTAGAATCCTTCAGAACAGAAAAGGCCAATTACTTGAACCTCTTACAATCCAACCGAGTAGAAAATAATTAGTTGAAGGAACACTGAAAACTGTCAAGAGTTTCTGTCCATTTTTTGGTATCAAAATAATAGCAGCAAAATATCAGGAACTTTTTTATAAAGTAAAATTATAGCATGTATTCAAGGGTAATGATTTTTCTCTTCTGTTGCTTTCAGAATTAAATTAAATTGTAAGATCACCATATTCCTTTTTCTATAAAATAGACAAAACCATTTACTTGTCTGTTCTTATAGGTAAAATAAAGGTTTTTTTAATGACTATACAAAAAATTCCAAGATATTAGCCCTAATGACAGAATGATTTGGTAACTTCCTGACTAGATCTCTTATTTCAAAACAGTTCAACGTTACACAACAGAAGTATTTTAAAGTAATTTACCTTTACTTAAGAACAATTATAATCTCATTTATGGATATATATGTCATTAATGAACCATTTCGTCACACAAGAAATACTATTTCAGGAAGTCAGAGTATTCTAAGATTAAAGTTACCAGGGCTGAATGCTTCAGGCTCAAATAACCATTAAGAAATTGCCATCACCCATCAAAATTGAAACAAACACCACTGCTACTGACAATCCTGTCATTAAATTTCAAGAAATTATAGGTGGGAATTTTCTTATAAATGTTTTTAGCTCCAAAATACAGTACTTTGGGGGCACCTGGGTGGCTCAGTCAGTTAAGCATCTGACTCTTGGTTTTGGCACAGGTCATGATCTCAGGTGGAGCCCTGCAGGGAATCTGCTTGAGATTCTCTCTCTCTCTCTAACCTCCCTGCCCTCTCTCTCTCAAATAAATAAATAAATCTTTTTTAAAAATAAAATACAGTACTTTGTTTCCTGAAGAACAAGCTTCCAGGGTGCAATTCAAAGCCTCCATCCTCAGGCTACTTAGTTTGGAAGGTCATACATAAAATAGTTACAAGGTTTATTTCATGCCAACAAATTGTACCAGAAGATGAGAAGTGATGAGCTAGATTCTTATTATATCTGAGCCACTGTCTCTAGTATGGAAAATATCTTAGAAGCCTATTTATACTCCAGGTCCACAACTTAGTATTCAGAAAGTTTACACTGTAATGAGCCAAACAGCATGCTGACTCACTGGATTCAGAAAACTATTAGTGACTAACAGAATCATTGTGTTAACCAGAAACACCCTGCATTTTTGTTCGTTTTTCTTTCAGATCACATTTTCACATCCAGCCTCTGGATATTATTTCTTTGTAATCAAATACTGGCAATTTAACTTGATAATGCTTTTGCACTTTCAGAGAAAAAGAAAAGGTTAGGTATGACTGAGTCGCTTTTCCTGTAGTTGTTTTTTTCCAGAGGAACTTATTATTGTCTATACCTAGAATATTATTTTGCCTTCTTATCTTTTATTTTACAGGGAAAAATCCATCTCATTTCTGGACTAGAAGTAATTTGTATTTCGTATTATTCGACTGAGCACTACTTCAATTTGATACTCTAGTTTTCTGTGTAAAAACTATATTTAAACAAAGTGACTTTCAATCCCTGCCTAAGCATATAGAATGAGGGAGGCCACCATATCTGTCACTTCATTCATCACCAGTGTGAAGGTGGCAAAACTGGCAGGCTAAGCAGCATCTGCTTCTGTCCACACACCATCTCATGCATCCCTCATGATGCAGCCTGATTCCCATGCCTCCCTTCACTAGCTACTCCATCATTATGGTAGCTGTAAGTGTAGAAAATAGAGAATTTAAGGAATTTTGAAAGCTGGTAAAATTACCCTGCAACCTCAGTTCTTAAAAATATATATTTCAGATTGACATTTCTTCTAAGTTTTGATTAATTATGTCTTGAAATATAGATTTCTTTTTTAAATGATTCACTGAAAACTTGAACTTAATATTCAAATATTACTTACCAAGTGGTTTTTAAACCCCTTGTTTAAAGTTACCATTAAATAAATGTCCTTAAACCTTAGATGTCTCCTTCAAATGAAAGAAAATTATTTTGTTCATAGTCTATCCCAGGATTTGTCTTAATGTGAAAACTCAATGCTTGGAATATTGGATTTCCAATCTCTCTTCTTTTGGGGGGCTTTGCAGGGACCAAGAAAAACATGACATCTGAGTTACAAAAGCAAATAGGCAGTCAACTCAACTTCTAAAGGTAAGCAATAGTATTGCAAATTTGCCTTCTCTGCTGAAAAATAAGAAGACTAAAGTAATTTGCAGATATATCTTTCAGAGCCATCAGGACATGGATTGTTCTCATATGTTCTGTAATCATTAATTTTCTGTTAAATATTTATTTATGTTGCTTTTGGATCCATCAGTTTTTGTCTTCCCTTGTTGTATAATAAACTTTCTAAGAATGGGAAAGAAGGAAATACCACATCTTTACTTTTTGCCCTATATCCTCATGCTATCCTTGTTGGTGGATAAGTAAGGGCAATTAGAATCCAGAGTCACTTCAAATGCCCAAAAAACATTCTGCAACTATACCAATACATTTTAGTTCTTATGCGCAACACATTATTAATAGTATAAAAAATTATTCTGGTTAAAGAGACTGCAGATGCTCTATCATTGTGTATCTCATAAATGGCAATGAAAAGGAGGATTAGGAACTCTGACCTCTGCTACTCAGTTGATAAATAACCTTGTATCATTTAACCAATCACTTCCTACATTGCTTCATCTTTTTCATGGTATTAACATCTAAGTAACTGAGGAAGATCTCAATGGCTTTCTGTTTTGTTAGTGGTTGTGTTTAAACTGTTCCCCAAAGAGCTGATGACAAGGTGATTTTTTTGGTTAAGGATTCCTTTTCTTCAGTATCCTTCTCTAGTTTACATCCTTTGTTGCCCTAGTCCATAACTGATCTATTTACATGTTTCCTTGCTCTTTTTTCTGAGTAGGCTTTAGGTTTATTCCTTGGTTTAAGAATAAAGCTATAGCCACCCGATCCTAAACTTGTTAATATGCTAGACTGCACTGGCAGAAATGACTTAATTTTACCACTCCACACAGCCTGTTGGCCTTTCATAGTGCCCCTTACGACCCACATCTGTGTACCAACACTTCAGTTTTTCTTAGATTGCTCCATTGTCCCAATTTCTTTCAGTTTGTCTCTCCCTAGATTTTCCTTAATCCTCATCTTCTATTTTTCTGAATGTCACCTACTCTTTTACAAGTCCACTCTCTCTATTTGTGTAGTATCATTACCCTTGAGCTTCCAACTTCCTAAAAATATGATGGTCACAGTTTTTCTGAGAAGCTTTCTTCTCAGACATTTCCTAAAGGACATTGGGAATGTAAAGAGATTTTTTTTCAACCACCTCATTTTACAGCAAAAGAAACTGAAGTGTATAGAGATGAGTTAGCAAAATTCACCTCATAATCAACCACAGAGTCGAAACTAAATCTAAGGTCTTTCAAAGTGCAAAGAACTGGAGAATCCAGCCTTAGTCCCCACTGATATAATTCTGGCTCTCAGAGGTCTACCTTCACTGGGACCCATTTCGTCCAGTTAGTATAACCATGAGCAAAGTGTAGTCGAAATGCAAAGGAGGGGATCTGAAATCCACCCAAGACATTGGCAGCCAGCACTTCTACAATCCAATTACCTTTCATTTCTTTAGCCAGGAAGGAATTATACTGCATATGAGTTGGAAAGGGGACATGTTATTATATATAAAAACAGGGAATTTTTTTGTTGTTGGCTTTGGTTGGGGGAAAAAAAATGTTTTGAATCCTCTCATTTGATATTGGATAACATAATTTTGGCAAAGGTTTTAGCTTTTGTTGGTCTTCTTCAGTTATTTTGCTTAACTTCCATGGTCACAAATTAATTCATTGATTCCCCTCTGTAGGAGATTCTTTGGGGTAGGTTTGATTGTTTTTTTTTTTTTTTTTTACCCACCCTGTTTTGAAAAGTTCCAGATGGCTTAAGATGCCTTACCTCTGTCTTCTCAGAGCCTCCACCCCCATCTGGTGGTATATTTAGGATTGACCATCAATGTGCCCTCAGAATATTTCTGAAGTCTTTATTGGGAACAAAATTTTATTTTATTTGGCAGTGAATAACTTTTATATGGTAGTCAGCTCTGAATCTAGCATGTCTACTCATGGAAAATTGTTCAGAAACTAAGTCATCTTTCAGTTCTCTTTGGTATTCATGACCTTTCCTTGGTAATTTATAATGCTATAGACTCATATAGCATTTCATGGTTTTCACATTATCTTGTTTGAGCCTATGAAGTAGGTAAGGCTGATTTTATCTCCCTTTTATGGTTGAAAACACTTTAGCTCAGAGAGATTCAGTGACTTGCCTAAAGTTACTTAGATAGTAAGTGGCAGAGCTAAGACTAGAATCCTAGCAAGCCAGCATTAAGATTGTCTTTGTCTTGGGTGCCTGGGTGGCTTAGTTGGTAAAGTGTCTGACTCATGATTTCAGCTCAGGTCATTATCTAAGGGTTGTGAGATTGAGCCCCACATCAGGCTCTGTGCTGGGGGTATGGAGCCTACTTAGAGTTCTCTTTCTCCCTCTTCCTCTGCCCCTCCCTCCAATTATTGTCTTTGTCTTATTGCCCGCCCCCCACTTGTCTGAAAGGAAAAATAACACATATTAAGAAATAGGAATAGAAAAGAGACATTTTTATTCATTAAAAAAAAGGAGTTGGCTATCATGAGAATCTTAAGACTGCTCCATACAGTAAACAAGATTCAGGTCTTATTTCCAAAACCGCTGATTTAACAGAGTGCTAATTATTGGTACAAACAGCAAAGCAAAGTTCATTCTCAGGGGTCTTTGATGCTAATCACATCTCTGTGCTACAACTGATTAAAACCATGCAGTTGTACTTGGAGTCACAATTCTCAAATGCTCTTGCTCAGTACTTTGCAAGGATTGTGTGGGAGTTCTACTGTGTGACTAATGGGCAGTGTAGGTGGGTGATGCCACAGAAGCCACAAAAACAGAAATTTCCATGAGTTAGAGTTAGAGAACTCTGGAAAGGCCAGGTGATTTCCCTTTGTCTGCCACTTGCCATATGAACTCAGACTTGCTAGGAGACACTGAAGAATCTAGAGGGAAGAAAGAGGAGGGGCAGAAGTAGGATTCATTACCTATCACCGGCACTGTCCTCAAAGTATCCAATTGCTTAGGACCTGGGAAGAAAGCACCAAAATTGCAAACACAGGATATTAAATTCATAACTGGTAAAAATGCTTATACCTAGGAGGCACTCCTAACAAAGTTCTGGTGATAGAGTCCTTCCACGAACTAAGCTATGTTCACACATCACTTAGGGTTCTGAATGGCCCAAACTGTACAACCCAAACATGAGGTGTCCTTCTAAGCCCTCCTAGGAGCCTTCTTTGGGACCCTGACAAGAACCTTCCATAACAATTTCTCCTCTTGGGGCCACTTTTTGTGAGCAATGAGTCAGTATTTAACAGCCCAGAAGGACTAATATTTAACACTCTTTAATATGAAACCTTGCTAAAGAAGTCTTGAAAGTCTAATGGTTAAATTTTCTGGTGTCAAATTTTTTTAATCTGTACTTTGTTGTATATTCCTGCCATTTATTTATTAATATATTTCTCCTCTCAGCCCTTAAAGTGCTGTTTCCAAAATTCTTCAGTTGAAATTTCATGAATATTTGTTTCCCCCAGCATCCTTCCTTCAAAGTTTGTCAGCCACCTTGTTCTCTCTCTTCCCACCCTAACCTTACAGTGTCACAGTTAAGTTGCAAGGGAGGAGTAAAAAGACCTGCAATGTAGACTCTCCAGCATGTGAGGTCACAGGTGTTCCAGAGTTTAAAGAAAACTACATGCCTGTGCAAAGGTCTCCAGTTCTACTTCCATAAAGGAGGCATAGAACGTAAACTTCTCAGACTGTGAGGTCTCCTGTCAAGATCCCTGGAGAAGACTCAAGCAGTTGCCCACAGAGAGAAAGGAAACCTTCCCCTTTTTATTACATTTTTATATGTATTACCTGGTACATTTTAAATCCAGGGAACATCTTAGACATTTAATGGAAAAGATAGTGAGGTACTATTCAAGTCCCATCAAGAAGGAAATGAAGGGCATGAACATTCCAAAATGGGTCATTAGACTGGTTGCCTCAGAACAATTTTGATCTTCATATTTAAGACCAGAAGTAAACAATATCCATGACCAGCTAATGAAATAGCTATGCTGCTTAACAATCAAAGAGTCCTCTACATCATAAATCATCATTAAAACTGTAACCTAAACAAGCACACATGTTACAGAATTGATTTACAAAAGAGGAAAAAAAAATGAATAATCCTTTCACCTTGGCAAAGGTTGAGGTATCACAGAATAATTTCCTCCCTTCCATTATTGTCCTCAATGAGTATGTTCAAGATCTACTATTTTACTGCCATAATCTTAATTTAAGATTAAGGCAAAGGAAAGATTCTATACATCTCAACTTTATATTCTATAACAATTTCAGCATATTTGCAGTCTGTGTTATATTTCACCATGCATTGCCATTTTATTTTTTTGTTCAGGACAATAATATCCAAATCTAGAGAATACAAGGATGCCCAACATGTCACAGACAGCCTTCCGCAAAGGAGAGGAAGCCAGCAGCAAGCAAGAAAATGGTTTCTTTTCGAAAAGATAATTCTTCCGGACTTTACGGTAATCTTTTCTTAAAGAAGGAAATAGAGTTTGTGGTCAAGTTAAACCATTTGTTTGCTAGGCTGTTAAGAAGAGAAACATTGGTCAAAAGTAAAACCATCCCAGTCTTCACATTATGCACATGATGTTCCCCCATCACTAATTTCTGTTATAACCTGCCTGGCTGTTAGGTCTACCATCCCACCATTTCTGCAGAGGCATTTTCCAAAAGCACATCTCAGGAATTCTGAATCTGTGGTCTGTCTGATTCTTTACACTTGGAATCTGGTCTGTCTCATTAAAGCATGGATTAACTGAGCTTCCTAATGACTGGAAGTAGTAGATGAGGTTTCCATGGAGTAACTAGTTGGGAGTTTTTAAACCTGCCTACACTTACCTCAGATTCATCCAAAATCGTGTCTTCTAGCTGCAGTACTAAGTACAAAATCCCATGATGGGAAATGCCAAGAATGTTTCAACTAATCTGAGGGAGCACTTTTTTTTCATATTCTTATTCCTTACTCCTTAACAATCTTATTCTATACCTATCACAAGTATAGAATTTAAAAAATAATGAAATTTGCTCATTTGTAATGTTGACTCTCTGTGTAGTCAGAAGGTATGATTGTTTCCGTTTCTGAGAAACACATCCAATCTATACCATGTAAACCTGCTTAACTTAATTTAACTTACATTGATTTATGTGTATATACATAGCATATGAAGAAAGATGGGGCATATACAGTTCTAGAATGTTAGGAGTGAGAAAAGTAAGGATTTTTCCCAGTATCTGTTTAAAAAAAATAAAGAAAAGCAAAATAACCCAAAAACCCATCCAGTGGTGACATTGAAGTTTGTTTTATTACATTCAAACACCAAAAACTAAAATACTTCATTTTTTAAAAAGTCATATACCAAGGGACTCAAACACATACTTGTATACCAATGTTCATAGCAGCATTATTCATAATAGCTGAAAGGTGGAACCAATGCAAGTGTCCATCAACAGATGAATGGATTTTTAAAATGTGGTATATACAACATAATTATATTATTCATTCATTAAAAAATTAAATTCTAATATATGCTACAACATGGGTAAACCTTAAAAATGTTAACGCTAAGTGAAATAAGCAGACACAAAAGGACAAATATTTTATGATTCCATTTATCTGAGGTACCTAGAATAGGCAAAATTATACAAGTGGAAAATATAATACAGTTTACAAGGGACTAGAGGAAGAAGGGAATGGGGAGTTATTATTTAATGGGTATAGAATCTATCTTTTGGGATAATGAAAAAGTTCTGGAAATAGTGATGATGGTTGTACGATACTGTGAGTGTACTCAATGCCACTGAATTGTCCACTTAAAAATAGTTAAAATGATTTAAAAATACCTTTAATAAAATCTGATTAGTATTTCCAAGGCAAAAAGTAAACATCATATGCCAGTCTAAAGCATTTCAGAAGACATACATTGCTTGACAGAAAAATTTGTCATACACTTTTTGGTTTAATGTAAAAAGGATTCACATTTACCCCTGCATAGTGATGCAACATAAATATTTTCTTGCCACCAGGCCACACTGATCACATTATTTCCTCATTCTTTGGACATTTAGGAATAGACTTGCACATTTTTGGAAAACTCAATATTACCTTATACCACTTTGAACCATTAAGTATGGTCTTTGAATCAATCGTATGTTGGCTAAATGTGTAGGCTGTTCTGTTTTTTTCATGGTTACCATGGAAACTGTGTAGTCATGGCATTATAAGGAGACTACAAGGGCATCAGAGAGTACACAATAAAAGTTAACTTATTTCATGGTTTACAATTTCTTCCAGCTGTCTCCATTTGTGATTATCATGTTCACATTGGGAGTATAAATATACAACCAAAAGGGCTCCAGTAACTATAGCCAATAAGCGATCTCACCCATAAAAGACTTCCAACCTCCTTTCCTCAAAGATTTGGATAGAAACACATGAAAGAAGTGGCATGTAAGCTTCAGGTGTTTTCAATTATTTCCCTCATATGAGCAAAGATTTCCTAATACAAAACATGTTTCAGTTCAAATAGTTTTCCTTAAAAGATTGTGTAGTTTCAGAAGAATTTCATCTACATATTCCTAATTCATTGACACTTCATCAATAACATAATATCTCCTCTGATCTCTTCTTTAAGATCATTTCTTCTCTGGGCACCTGGGTGGCTCAGTTGGTTAAGCAACTGCCTTCGGCTCAGGTCATGATCCTGGAGTCCCGGGATCGAGTCCCACATCGGGCTCCCTGCGCAGCGGGGGGTCTGCTTCTCCCTCTGACCCTCTTCCCTCTCTTGCTATCTGTCTCTCATTCTCTCTCTCTCAAATAAATAAATAAAATCTTTAAAAAAAAAAGATCATTTCTTCTCTGGGTGGTCAAAAATATGGTACATTTAAGTATTGTTTACTTTTGTGAAGTGCACTTTTAGAAAGTGTATAACCTTTTGCCCCTGTAAGAAAAAGAAATAAATACTCAGTGCTGGGATTTGTAGTAGATTCCTTGTCAGTTAAGTCACCACAGAGTGTTCTAGCACAATGCCCCAACTATTTTCCTATTTAAGAACTGTCAGTTTCTCTCTAGAATCGTATAGATGGGAAAAGATAGGCCCACCTTTGCTGCTTATAAATAATTAACTGCCTAAATGCTCAGGCAAGCCTATTCAGGGATTACAAAGAAAGAATGTGGATTTGGAGTATTTTGTTTTCCTGAGTTTCTATAAGTGAAAGTGACAACATTGTCATTTAGGCTTCAGCAGCCTGACATAGCAGTGAGCTCTATCTTACAGTTCCAGAAATTTGCCACTTCATTATTGCCATCTGCAAGTTAGCAGCCCCACTGTTTGTAATTATTTTATAGGAATTATGAGGATTACTTCGTAAAGCATTTGAATAATGAACATTGCTAAATAATATTCACTGTTTAGGGAAACAAATTCATCTACAGATGGATGAATTAGATGACAATGAAAAAGAAATCCAAAACCCTACCTACTGCTGAATATCCTCCAAGATAGGTGAACATTTTAAGCCCTACCTCAGCACATTCTCCCTGTCCCCTCCCCTTTCTGTCTGTCTCTTTCTCTCTCTCTCTCTCTCTCTCTCTCTCTCTCTCTCTCTCTCTCTCACACACACACACACACACACATTTTATGATTTTGGCAGGAAATAATGAAAGATAATTGTGAAAAGGTAAACCCTGTTCTGATGATGAAGTGTTTTTGGTTAATTGCCAATGAGCTTTGAAGAGGAATCCAAATTTTCAGATCAGTATCAGGTTTAGAGTTCTTTTGGGAGGTAAACTCCTGCTACTCTTGGCACTTTATCCCAAGTCCAAGTAGAGGAGGCATTAAAATCTAACCATCTGAGCAAGTTTTAAATGTATAGCAACAATACAACTTTGTACTTACATAATAAAAATGGTTACCACTCATTTATGTTTGCAAAAATACTGGTTTGAAATATACCTATATAGACATATCCACAACATATACATATTATTTGGAATACATTACAAGACAAACTAGATACAAGTAGAAATTTTGTTTCATTTTTAGAGTTTCACTTTCCTAATATTTTACTTTTCTTATGCTAAAGACCCTTTTAGTAGGTTGAATGCCATGAAACTACCAGCCTGTAGTTTATATTTTACCACGGTATGAGAAAATGTAAAACTTTTAAAATATCATAGGAACTAATTTTCAAGTTTATTTCTCATATTTCCTGTTCTACTAAAAACAGGGGAACTATAAGGAACTTGGGGATGGTGATAGGTAGGAAAATATCTACTCCCAAGATGGCTCATTCAAATGACAGGCAAATTGGTGCTGACTGCATGTTCGTGCCCACATTGGCCGCTGCATAAGGCAGGTTGGGCTTCCTCATGCAAGTTATCTAGGTTCCAACAGTGAGTGTCCTAAGAACCAGGAAGTGGAAGCTACCAATGTCTTAAGATCTGGATGCAGAAAATGACATGGCATTGTGTCAAGAAGTTATAGAGCCTATATTTCAGGGGAGAGGACATAGACATCACTTTTCTAAAGGAGGCCTAAGAATTTTGTGGCTGGTTTTAAAACCAGCACTATTTGTAAATCAGCAAGAAAATACGTACTTCTTTTCAATTTGATCTTGTCTTTTTAATCTCAAGTGGGAATGTCTGCCCCAATCTTGAAAAATAAAGTATATCCCCTGAACCAGTTGAATCCTGATATTTCAAAGAATCACAACAAAACAGGAAAGAAACTGTGACATCCTCATCTTTACTTAAGGTGTATTGTGAGTTTAATTGAAAAAGGGAAATCTGTTTGAAATATTGCCCTGAAACAATAATGGGCTATAGAGATTATAAATTAGCTCTTAATTTCTTGCACCACCTTTCTAAGACCCCTCAATATCTATCTCTCTTTAAATCACTAAAATCTATGCAGATTAGCTGGAGATATATCTTGAAGGGTTGGTAGTTGTCTAGCTAGTTTGCATTTTGCAAGCTTATTTTTCCCTGTCATGCATTCTTAATCACCAAATATTTTTTGAGCATCTTTTATATGCTAAACCCTGGAATTTTAAAAATACATGATTCATGGTTTTATGGGGTTCATGTATCAGTGGGAAACATGCTTGTAACAACAATAACAAAAAATCAAAGACATACTACAGTAAAGCTAAACACAGCACCCTGTGGCTTCTTAGGAATGAAGAATTCCAGATAGGTGCCATGGAGCTGATTTTAAGAAAAAAGTGAAGATGCTTCAGGCACATGCATGAAGTAAATGCACCAGATGGTTTTGAGAAATGACCATTTATATTGGTGTGCGTAGAATATGGAATGAAAGGAAGAACAAGGAGATGAAAGTAGGAAGGTAGATTGAACCAATCCTGAGCTTTGTGTTCTGGGGCCAAGTTTGAACATTATAGAAAGAAAATAGTAATTCCAGATTTGCCTTTGGAATTGTCAGTACATGGGAAAGTGAGAGATGGAGAGAGAATTTGTTCCACTATAATATGGTGGCTATTTTTCTAAGAAACCTTTTCCAAACACACTTTTTATAAGACTTGCTTTAAAAAAAAAAAAAATTTTTTTTTCAATGAGAAAAAATAGAGTAGAGCATTTCTAGCTACACACATATAAGTTACAAAACCTAAAAGTCATTGAGAAAATGCAGTGTTTGATTACATCTAGCTTTGGCTTCAGGGTAAAGATCTGTCTTTACTGTCAGGATAAGCTTCTTAAAATTCTCCTTACCTCCATCATCTACTGTTAGAACAAAGCATACAACTAAATACTCGAAGAAGGTAGCCAGGATTTGTGTGATGGAGTCCCCATCCTCCAGGAATTTAATGTTAAAGCCAATATCAATCTGTACAATTAACTCATGTTACCAAGTTAATAATGACATATTGTCCAATCTCCTTTGTGAAAATATGCTACTGAGAAATCATCATATTCAAGGAGCTGTCTCAGGAATTGAGGAAGGTATTTTATTAAGGAGAAAGATTGGAGGTGGGAACCTCAGTTGAAAAGCTGGCTTGAATTATTCTAACCCTATGTTACAGAATTTTCAGGTAAAAACTTCATGGGGGATGGGGAGATAATTCTAATTTTAAAAAGACTTTTGAAAAATGTGCTAATAACAAAAACAGACACATAGATCAGTGGAACAGAATAGAGAACCCAGAAATGGACCCTCAATTCTATGGTCAACTAATCTTCAATGAAGCAGGAAACACTATCCAATGGAAAAAAGACAGTCTCTTCAACAAATGGTGTTGAGAAAATTGGACAACCACATGTAGAAGAATGAAACTGGACCATTTCCTTATACCATACACAAAAACAGACTCAAAATGGATGAAAAACCTAAATGTGAGATAGGAATCCATCAAAATCCTAGAACAGAAGACAGGCAGCAACCTCTGTGCCTCGGCCACAGCAACTTCCTACTAGACACATCTCCAAAGGCAAGGGAAACAAAGGCAAAAATGAACTTTTGGGACTTCATCAAAATAAAAAGCTTTTACACAGCTAAGGAAACAGTGGACAAAACCAAAAGACAACCGACAGAATGGGAGAAGATATTTGCAAATGTCTTATCAGATAAAGAGCTGGTATCCAAAATCTATAGAGAACTTATCAAATTCTACATCCAAAAAACAAATAATCCAATCAAGAAATGGGCAGAAGACATAAACAGGCATTTCTGCAAAGAAGACATCCAAATGGCCAACAGATATGTGAAAAATGCTCCACATCACTTAGCATCAGGAAAATACAAATCAAAACCACAGTGAGATACCACCTCATACCAGTCAGAATGGCTAAAATTAACAAATCAAGAAACAACAGATGTTGATGAGGATACAGAGAAAGGGGAACCCTCTTACACTGTTGATGGGAATGCAAGTTGGTGCAGCCACTCTGGTAAACAGTATGGATGTTCCTCAAAAAGTTGAAAATAGAGCTACTCTACAACCCAGCAACTGCACCATCAGGTATTTACCCCAAAGATACAAATGTAGTGACCAAAAGGGGTACCTCCACACCAATGTTTACAGCAGCAATGTCCACAATAGCCAAACTATGGAAAGAGCCCAGATGTCCATCAACAGATGAATGGATTAAGAAGATGTGGTATAGGACGCCTGGGTGGCTCAGTTGGTTAAGCGACTGCCTTCGGCTCAGGTCATGATCCTGGAGTCCCGGGATCGAGTCCCGCATCGGGCTCCCTGCTCAGCAGGGGGTCTGCTTCTCCCTCTGCCCTCTTCCCTCTCGTGCTCTCTGTCTCTCATTCTCTCTCTCTCAAATAAATAAATAAAATCTTTAAAAAAAAAATTTTAAAAAAATAAATAAATAAAGAAGATGTGGTATATATATATATAATGGAATACTACTCAGCCATCAAAGAATGAAATCTTGCCATTTGCAATGACATGGATGGAACTAGAGGGTATTATGCTAAGCAAAATAAGTCAATCAGAGAATGACAATTATCATATGATCTCATATGTGGAATATAAGAAACAAAACAGAGAATCATAGGGGAAGGGAAGGAAAAATAAAACAAGACAAAATCAGAGAGACAAACCATAACAGACTCTTAACCATAGGAAACAAACTGAGGGTTGTTGGAGTGGGGGATGGGGTAACTGGGTGATGGACATTAAGGAGGACACATGATGTAATGAGCACTGGGTATTATATAAGACTGATGAATCACTGAACTCTACCTCTGAAACTAATAATACACTATATGTTAATTAATTGAATTAAAAAAATAGATACTAACCTTTTATCAAAAAAAATAAAGAAAAATGATGCTAATAAGAATGACCTATATTTTTTTAAACCTGCACTATTAGTTTTGCCAAAGTGAAAATTAGCTCATATATTATGGCTCAAGATCCCACAATGATGCTTACTCCCTATAGTTTGAAATCTGAAGCAAAATCTAAAGTATGTTAAATCTTCTTGTTGATTTCTGGTCACATCATGTTTCTCACTTCTGTATTTATTTGCATATTACTGTCTCAATTAGCATTTTATTTTTATGTAAATTGCCAATTCCTTAAATGTTCCCAAGGACTCTTCCTGCCCCCATCATAGGAAACCCCCATCTCTTGGGGGTTTGATTGTTGATTGTTTAGGGGTTATGTTCCCACTGGTCACTAATTCCTCCTGCTGAATTCTCCATGTGCTGTTCTTGTCTTACCTTCTCCATGTGCTGTCCTTCCCCTCAAGCTGAACATTACTGGATACTACCAGAATCAGGCTGAATACTACCAGAATCCTCCACATGCCAAGTACTTCCTACATAAGGCTGTATGTGTCCAGCACACATTGTATTGGGGCAGTAGAGAGGATTTGTGTCACTTAGTCTACAGCACAGCAAAGAAGTTAGATCTGAATGTTTATCATGTATGTTCTGAAGTTTTTGGGACATTCCCATACCAAATTCTGCACCCAGGGGCACCTGGTTGGCTCAGTCAGTAGAGCATGACTCTTGATCTCAGAGTCATGAGTGTAGGCATTACTTTTTTTAAAGATTCTGCACCCAATTACAATGTGTGAGTTTTTTCCCCACACCAAGGAATTCTCCAACCCTAGTTGAGTGTCTTACAATTTAACTCAATTCTAACACTCTCTACCTGGAGATAGCATCAGGTCTCACATGTTAAGGGCTCAGTTCTACCTGACTGCCCACCGCCCCACCACCACTTCAGATGCCCCCTCACAAGTTCAGGTTGTCACCTGTTCTTCTGACCCACTGGTATCCAATGACCCCTTCTTTGAGTTAGATTAATTCACTAAAGCAGCTTGCAGAACTCAGAAAAGCATTTTACTTACTAGATTACCAGTTTATTATAAAAGGATACAACTCAGGAACAGCCAGATGGAAGAGATGCGTAAGGCAAGGTATGGGGAGGGGGCACAGAGCTTCCATGCCCTCTCCTAGAGCATACTGCTCTCCTCGAATCTCCACATGTTCACCAACAAGGAAGCTCTCCAAATCCTATTCTTCTGGGTCTTTATGGCTTCATTACAGAGAGGCATGATTGATTATATCATTGGCCAGTGGTAATTGATTCAGACCCACCTCTCCTCCCCAGCAGTCAGGAGGGTGGAACTAAGCCCTCTAATCACAAGGTTGGCTCCCCTGGCAACCAGCCCCCATCCTTAGATGTTTTCCAAAAGTAACTTATTAACATAACAAAAGCTCTCATCACAGGAAATTACAAGGGTTTGGAGAGCTCTGTGCCAGGTATGGAGATGAAGATCAAATACGTATTTCTTATTATAAATCACAATCTCATACCACCTCTGGGAGCTTCTCAAGGACACTGCTCCCATAAAAGCATGTTGCTTCATCAACCTTCCTTCTTAGCTCCATTTCCTTAGCTTCCTAGTCCAGTTCTAACTCTCCAACCACCCCAACACCTCCATGATTGACTTTCCTATTACTTCTCTTATGGAAAATTACTCTTTCTAGCTTTTTTGTTGTGGTTGCTAAATAAGTCAATCTTCTTTCAAAACAAACCCTGATTTCAAATTTATTAAGTAATGTCTTCTGCACTCTATTTTATACCCATTGGCCCATTCTCTAATCAGCTTTTGATTTTATCAGTATAAAATGCTGAAATATTATTTGGACATGTTTGCTGGCAGTTTCATTTGGTAATTATTTTTGTAGAAAGAAGAGGAAAAACCAGTTATTGAACACCTACATTGTGCAAGCCACTGAACTAGATAGCTCTCATTTTATCCTCAGGCAACATTGGCACTCAACCCCAGCAGTCAACTAGAGCTCAATTGCAGTTGCTTTATTTACATCTGGCCAAGTACTCTATGGCTCATCTCTGTCAACTATCTACTTTCATTTCACTTTTTACAAAGGCATGCAACTTTGCCTTCTGGTATTCTGGAGTGGTGCTAGTCAAAGATTAGTCTGTAGACAGTTGCACTGAATCACCTGGAAATTTATTAGAAACTCATCACCTTAGAATCAGCTCTAGAGGTACTTTCTATCCCTAGGTAGTTAGTATGCACATCAATGTTAGAGAAGCACTAATTAGAGAACTAAGTATGTTACTAGGATTTCAGAAGCTTTACAAATACTTCCTGATTAAGTTCTGTATTCAACCAAGACTGCTAGCTCAGCATAAGAAGATGTTGATGACCCTGTATCTCCAGAAGAAAAAGCAAAATAGTTTAATAGTGCAAAAGTAAAGAGAAAGGAAAGGCTTTAGTTCTGAACGTAAGCTATTCACAAAAAATTTAAAAGTAATTTTCATCTTCCAAATTCCCTTCCATACCCCCCATTAAATAAGATTTCCTTTTGTCCACACCTTAACTATAAATGCTTCATTTTTAACTTTTATGAACTTATCCATTCTGTTTAGATAATAAATCATTCCTTTTGTTCCTTGGCAACTAAGGAATATATCTGCCTTAAGATCTGTAATTGCCATGTGTTTCAGAAATGATATCCTGGAAGGAAGTATTATGGTTTAAATTTCACTTATGTTAGGAAAATTTTACAAATATAAGTAAATCCTCTTTGAAAGTGCCAAATGGAGTTTTTACTAGTTCTTTTATAGCTAGCAAAAAACCAGTATAAATGTCTGTCATTATCTATAGTGTTTCTTTGCTAGTTTCAGGTTTGTTTCCTTATGTCTTGCTATCTTTTTTAAAAGGGGAGTTTAGGGGATAGAAATATGAGAGAGTGTTAGAGAAGAATAAATTACACATTATAGACTTTTAGGGGCCTATAAACTTTTAGCAGCACCTGGGTGGCTCAGTGAGTTGTGTCCAACTCTTGATCTCAGCTCAGGTCTTGATCTCAAGGTTGTGAGTTCAAGCCCCATGTTAGTCTCCACTTAAAAAAAAAAAGAAAGAAAAAACTTAAATGTTCAACAAGTAGGGGGAGCTGAGTTGGGTGGGGGAGCAGGAAGCTCAAAAGGATATTTGCTGAACTGGTTTTTTTTATTTAAATTCAAATAGTTTCCAAAAAACTAAACTTCCTGGTTTTCTTTAGATTTTATCAGCAACGTTTTCACAATCTCTCTTTGCTATAAAAAAAGATCTAATATATTATTTCAAATTATATTAATAAATTTATAGCCATGTCATAAAGATATTGAAAGCTATAGAAATAAGTACATTTGAAATCAGTACATATAATCTTTATATCCTGGTTTTTCTCTTCCTTTTGTTTTTCAATAATATCATTGGATTTTCTTGTAATTTTATCATAAGCATGGTACATGTTGTCTCATAGTCTTCATAACTACTTAAAATGACCAGTGTGTCAAGTCTCATAATTTATTTATCTATTCACCTCAGGATATTCAAATCATTTCCCAAATATTTCCTGTTACAAACAATGCTTCAAGAAACATATTTGTGTGTATTATTATTTCTACATGTTGGCTTATTTACTTGGTGTACAAAAATGCTAATGGACATATTTATTTTAAAAATAAAAATAATTTAGAGAGAATTTAACTTTAAAACTCTAGTTGAATAAAATATGAATATTTTCTAAATTTAACTCCCCCATTCTTAACTCCAAAAAATTCTCATATTTCTTTTAAAAAAAAGAAATTCCACAAGAAAAACTTAAAAGTAACTATCTAGGTTAACTTAAATACATTTGCTTTTTTCTGTCAATTACCTGGCAAATTTGAGATTAATCCCCTCTCTGATTGAACTTTGCTTTGCACGAATAGACACAATCTTTAAGGTTAATCAGTACAGTTAAAGCTCTTGGTCTTCCAAGTCCTATTTAGTTCTCCAGATTATTTATTTCAGCAAAGAAATATTTTAACCAAGCGTTAAATGGTTAGAATCTTAATTCATAAATTTTGTGGGGTTACTACCCAAGAAACTTTAGCTTCAACCATTAGCTATTCATTTTTAAAGGACCACACTGCTATTTCTTATACCCATTTTATTCTCTGCTACTTGTCTTAGATTTTTAAGTATGGTGTCAAAATCCAAGGGGAATAAAAAATTCTTAGATAAATGATGAGCAAACACTCTAAAGTTAAGAGAGCAATGTTAGTGGATTATGTGACAATAGTTTTACAAAGATATTGTCACTGCTTTGAAAACCTTAAAGATGATTTACCAAATGAAATGGTTAATATAAGTGAACACACATTCTGAAGTGCACTGTGGCCTGGCAACATTCTCGTCTGTGAACACAGAATTTCTGGGCCTCAGAACAGCGTTCAGAATGTCGTTGACAAATGATAATTAATTTAATTGTGAACAGCTGTTTCCTGGGCCTGTGCCTTTTCAAGTGAGGGGGTTGAACATAATAAACACAATCACCCAGCTAGGCTCTAGGAGGATAGGAGTTCAGAGACATGAGAGGTGCGTCTTCTGAAAAAAATTGAAAATGTGATAAATTTCACTTCCTGTTTCTTCATTTTAGAAGGAACTACTTGTCTTTATCTCTTACATTTTATTACTGGTTCTTACTGGGAACATTAGCAAAGGATCCATCCAGAACTTAACTGTTGTTGTTTTTTTTAATAAGGAAAAGAGACACTCTTAAATCATTCTGAAAAAGTATAATGAGTCAATGTATAAGTATTAATAATGTCTTATTGTGGCAGTTAGATTTGTGTTAAGTCCTGGGCTTTAATTTTTTTTTTTTTCTCATGAAAGTAGATTGTCTTACAACTTCAAGATTAATGATCTCTGACGACTGTAAAAAAATATAATTACTGGGAAATGTAAGATTAAAGATAACGAAAAATGTTGAGGCTAGTGTGGTTCTGGAATCAATATGAACTGTTAAGTTATTAGGTCTCAACATATCTTCTGTTGATTCTAATCACACTCAGCCAATTAATCACTTTACCTCATAACTGTCAAACACGTACTGCTGACAACAGCCATTTTATAGCCTGAAGTTTAGAGTATGCAGAATTCTTTTTTTAATGTTTGTTTTTGCCTCCATTTTGTTTTCATACATATTCTAAACTGTTTTTGCGAATTGTTTCACTTTTATCTAATCATCCACAATTAGCTATTTTCCATTACCACACAGAAAAATGCTGCTGAAGAGATTTGAGTTTCAGAAAAAAAAAAAAAAAAGTATTGCTTGACTTATAGCCTTTAAATGAAAACCCAGATGAATTTATTTTCAACTTTCTTTATATCTTGAGATATATCTGACCTTGAGCAACACGGGTTTAAACTGTGTGGATTTACTTATCATAGATTTTTTTCAATAAATACAGACCAGTACTATAAATGTATTTTCTCTTCCTTATGATTTCCTTAACATTTTCTTTTCTCTAGCTTACTTTATTGTAAGAATACATTATATAGTACCTACAACATAAAATGTTAATCAACTGTTATCAGTAAGGCTTTCAGTCAACAGTAGGCTATTAGTAAAGTTTTGGGGGAGTCAAAATATATTCGGATTTTCAACTATATGGGGGGTCGGCGCTCCTACTAACCCTTGTATTGTTCAAGGGTCAGTGTGTGTGTGTCTATGTGTGTCTGTGTGTGTCTGTGTATGTGTATGTGAGCATGCAAGCATGCATATCAGAAGAAAAGACAATATATTAATAAATGTTGGTGACTTTATGTATCTGCTGACCTTACTGAGTAAGCTAAGTAGTTATTTAAGTTTTGATTTAAAAGGAGTCTTCAGAAATCTAACTGTTCAAAATTTCTTTTTTTTTTTTTAGATTTTTTATTTATTTGAGAGAGAGAGAGCAGAGTGAGCAAGAACACAAGTGGGGGGCAGAGGGAAAAGGAGAAGCAGGCTTCCCACTGAGCAGGGAATCCAAAGCGGGGTTCAGTCCCAGGACCCTGGGATCATGTCCCGAACCAAAGGCAGATGCTTAACCAACTGAACCATCCAGGCGCCCCTACTTGTTAAAGAATTTCTTCCTCTTCACCTCCTCCTTCTCCTCCTCCTTCTTCCCTATAATATGGACCAGCTTTCAGTTGAATCACTAGCAACCCTATTGAACCATGAGGTGACCACCTGAATGGAAGTCATGTGCTTAGGATAACAGATAAGGAAAATAAAAGCTTGGATCACCAATACTATCTTAAGGATATCATAGTATATCCCCAGACCTAGAGAGAAATAAACTATATCAGGCTTAAGTCACGGTCATTTTGTCTTGTTTCATCCTGTTTTGTTGTAATGTGGAGCTGAACATGATCTTAGCTAATACACAGAGACGACATGGCCATTATGGAATACGCAGGAGAACACCACTGAGCTGGCACTCACCCACCACACCCTGGCCAAGACAAATTAGAATTAGAACACATTTGTGGGGAAACAGCAGTTTTAAATGAACTTTTTTTTTTTTAAGATTTTATTTATTTATTTGAGAGAGAGAGAATGAGAGAGAGCACATGAGAGGGGGGAGGGTCAGAGGGAGAAGCAGACTCCCTGCCGAACAGGGAGCCCGATGCGGGACTCGATCCAGGGACTCCAGGATCATGACCTGAGCCGAAGGCAGTCGCTTAACCAACTGAGCCACACAGGCGCCCTAAATGAACTTTTAACATAGGATTATAAAATATTATGAATTGACTTAAGGATTTCTTACCAGTGGGGCACCTGGGTAGCTCAGTCAGTTAAGCATCTGCCTTCGGCTCAGGTCATGATCCCAGAGTCCTGGGATGGAGCCCCACATCAGGCTCCCTGCTCAGTGGGGAGTCTGCTTCTCCCTCTCCCTCTGCCCTCCTCCTGTTCGTGCTCTCTCTGTCAAATAAATAAATAAACTCTTTAAAAAAAAAAAGGATTTCTTACCAGGAAAAGATCACCCAGATTATGGTCTATAATAAAAAGCAGAAAACTCCATTATAAATTTCCCTTCTTGGGGTACCTCGGTAACTCAGTTGGTTAAGCATCTGGCTCTTGATTTTGGCTCCGGTCATGATCTCAGCGTCATGAGATCAAGCCCCACGTCAGGCTCTGTGCTCAGTGCAGAGTCTGCTTGAAATTCTCTCTCTCCCTCTTCCTTTCTCTCTGCCCTTCCGCCTGCTCATGCTCGCTTACTCTCTCCCCCCCACACCTGAAATAAACAAATAAATAAAACCTTTTTTAAAAATAAAAAATTTAAATTTCTCTTTTCAACCAAAGGAGCCCTACCCATAAATGTAACTTTCTTGATACTTAATACTCTAATCATGTGTTTGCAGTTTTCTCCCACTATACAAAAAGTAAAAGAGGAGGTAGTGGTGTGTACCATTGATAATGTATGCTCATAATATTTTATTTTTATATAAAAATAAAATGGTAGTGAAGTGGAACTTTTAGTTCCAAGAAAATATTTTGCCATATGTTCAACATGTTCTTCTTAAAGAAAAATAGTTGAATTCCTTTTATAGTAATGTCAAAGATAAAGATTATTTTTAAAACACACAAGTTCATAGCAGCATTGTTTGTAATAGCCAAGAGTTGTAAAGAACCTTAAATAGTCTGGCAACAGCATAGAAAATCTATGGTATGTATGGTATGTCCAAGGGATGGGACACTATATAGTAATGAAAATGAACAGCTACATACAAATACATAGATGAACTCACAAACACGGTAAAAGTAGCCAGATATAAAAGAGTACATGCCATATGAGTCCATTTATGTAAAGTTCAAAAGTAGGCAAAACTAATCCCCCATGTTAGTAGTTAGGATAGTGATTTCCTTCATGGGAACCAGTGATGAGGAGGAGGCAAAATGGGCCTTCCAGGGACCTGATAATTCTTCATCCTGTACTCACAAAAATGATAAGTCCACCTGCTAAAAATTCACCTAACTATAAATTTATGATTTTGTACCTTTGCATATATAAAATATACTGAAATAAGAAATTGACTTGGATAAAAGCAAATCAAAATAAACACCACCTAATTCTGATTTTTCCCATCCTTACTTCCTGAATCTAAATAAGAAGTTAGAACATTCACCATCCTACACTGTAGCCAGCACCAAGATTTTGAGTGACACAGTAATCACCCCCTTTCCATCCTTTGTTTTTCCTGGATAGTCTCATTTTTGAATGGGAGTCACCTGGTCCCTATGAGTTCCTTTTGTATCTTCTCTAACTTCTCCAGTATCACATTTGGAGGATTATGGGGGGGGGGGGGGTCTCAAATTCTAGATTTCTCCCCACCTGGTTTCTTTTTTATCCATTTTTTAAAAGTTGCTCCCATTGGCAGACAGAGACTTCATCCTATTCAGTAGCAGCCCTAAACAAGTAGGCCCAGTCGGTGGGGACAGGTGCTGGCTTTTGCAGTACATATGCTGGTTGTGACTGACCAGTGGCTCATACATTATCCTAGTGGGTTATTACACTTGGAGCTTTCACTTTATTCTTTTTCTCCCCCAGCCCCCACTAGAGCTTTCACTTTTAGCTCATCTAGAGGGGTTAAAAAAATTAATGTGCTATAGGCTTGGCATTTAAAATTTATTATTATTATTATTATTATTATTATTATTATTATTATTATAAATGTTTTCTGCACCCTTGCCATGCTTTTAATAATTGACAACAGAGCTCTAAAAGCCACCATAGCCAGGCCCAGAGGACCTCTAGTGAGAAGGACATAATGCAGTCCACGGCAGCATCCTGTGGAAGCCTCAGGAGGCCTGCAGACCCTGCCCTCATGCCAGGAAGGCCTGATCGGCAGTGTCACAACAACACCATCCCTTCTTCAGGGAATGAGGAGAGGACTTTGGCCTCATCCCAGGGGTACTCTTATCTTCACATAAATTCCTTTGTTGATAAAACAAATGACAAAGCAAAGATATGGTTGATAATGGTCACCACTGTGGCATTGAGAGTGGTCTGCCAACCTTTCTTAATGTAATTCTTTATGCAAGTACCTCGGGGTAGGATGGGCTGGTCTTGTTGAATTCAGGGCAGGAGAGGAGCCTTACCACGTGAGCTGCTCCCCTCCCACCAGCAGCTTCTAAAAGGGCTCTGCAGGGGACATAGACACACTTCCCTGAGTCTTTGTCCTGATAGAATGGTATAGTTCCCAGGCCACTGAAAGAGCAACTTCCCAAATCCAGTCTCTAGTGGAGGCCAGACTGGTTATGTAATAATCACTTGTAGAGTTGGTCAACATTCAGATTGCCAGGCCTGATTAAATTTAGTGGTGGGTCTTAAATATACAAGAAATCTGGATATTTAACAAGGTTCCCAGGTAATTCTGATGCACAGACAAGTTTGGTCCATGGGCATGGTCAGGACAAAAACCTACACCCATGTTTCTGAAAGTAAGGACCAGGGACCATCTGCATCAGTCCCCTGCGTGTCTGGGATGTGCATATTAGGTCACAGAAGATGACACTGAGAAATGGCTCATGGGGGCTTCTTTAGTTGAACTGAACAAGGACTTCCCTGTATTGAAAGTTGGGTGCTACTGGATCTGGAACCATTTCCATGTGAATCAAAGTTCCTATCCACAGTTTCCCTGATAGAGTTTCTGAACTTTGGGCAGGGCCAGTTTCCCTTCTGAGAGACCCACTGGTGTCTTTGCTTAATTTGCTTACTTCATTTCTTCTCCCCTCTTCACCCCTCCAAGAATCCTTTATCTAGGCTTATGGTTAGAAAAATCAGCTAGGACTTATTCATGTTCTTCCAAGTCTCTCATTCTTGGATCTCTGTCAAAAAGTAAAGTTCCTTTTTTTTTTTTTTCTATGATCTGCTGAGACCTCCCAAGACATGAAGTTGGAAAACTCTAGCTTAAGGTAGAGAAAGGGCTTCAGTGTATAAGTAAAGGCAGAGGGAATACACACCAATTCTGGTAACTTTCTGTTTCTTGAGCTAGTGTTAGGCACATGAGTGTGTTTAGTTTAAAAAGACACATTGATTTGTGCATCAGTACACTTGTGATTCATGCACTTTTATATATGTATATTATAATTCAATAAAATTTACAATAAAAATTCGCTAATATCTCAAAATATTATTGTGGTCATAGGCAGACTGGTTGATCAATTGGTAGAAGCAAACAAATATAGAGATACAGGTATATTCTGAGTAAAAATTGTTATTGGAAACTTTCAGTATTTTAAGTACAAGTTATTTTTAATTTCTTCAATTTAAATTCTTCAATTTATCCATATCCTTAAAATTGTCAAATGCTTTAAAATTTAAAAAGAATAAGAATATTCTTAAAGTCTCTATTCTAAATGAGGACAATAATCAACAGCAAAAGCAATTTCCCAATCATGCTACCTGAGGATGACCTTTTGAGGGGGCTGCTCCAGCAGTGAATTTCGAGCATATTCTCTTTCACATAACTTTATTGTTGTGGAGTTCATTTGCACAGGAATATGTCAATCTGTGGATAGATCTGCACACACTTGCTGGAGCCAATAGAAAACTTCAAAGAACTTATAAGAAACAAAATGCTTTTCAGAGAGCCTTGCAAAGTCAGAACTCTGTCAGTATTTATATAAGAAGCCACTTAATGTCTGCTTAACTGATGGGAACTTCAATTGCCATAGGGCAGTTGCTGAATAGAAAGTAAAGTGTTTGCAAAGATGAAAGAGACAATACTCCTGTGTGCCCTCTCCCAAGGGTCAGTGTTCTACAACATCCATGCCAAAGAATCACATGAGGGCTTCTTGAATGGTATTTCCCAGGCTGGTTTAAGAGAAATTGGAAGCAGGCAGAATTGCCTCTGGTGCCCAGATTCTCTCTCAGATCCCCTATGCTTGCCACCCCCATCCTTACTCCCAACCCACGTCACCCCCAAACACACACACCATTTAGCTTCTTATTCTTTTTCCCTTTCTTGCTCTCAGCTGGATGACATTAAATTCAATCTTTTCGTCAAATACATGTAAAACAGCCACTCTGAGGGATTAGCTGGTAATTCGTGTTACCTGAAGACAGTTAAACGCGGTCCCTGTGTCCTTCCCTTTGTAAACAGGGAATTCTGGACAGAGAGTTTTCAGATCAGGTGGTAGGATGGGTATTTCTGGCCAGAAAGCATCTCTGCCTCACCTCAGTGTTGTGCTAAGAGTCATGTTACCCCACAAAGCCATTCCATTCCTCCCTTGTTTTTTTTTTGTTGTTGTTGTTGTTGTTGTTTTGTTTTGTTTTGTTTTGTTTCAGTTTGCATGAATGCCAAGTACCTGAGTTTTAGGAAAGCATTCCACTGCCATGTCCTCTGCTAATAGGTGCAGGAAAGTGGCTTCTTGCAGCAGTGGCTTCTAGGTGAGTGGATAAGAAGTGTGCCCTGCAGGTTCTTACCACCCCCTCTGCGGACAAGGGAATTTGCGGTTTAGCCTATCCACTCTCTTCTCCCAGACCAGGCTGTGGTCCCCTGCTCTAAGCCCAGTGGCTAGCATGTGAACGCTGTGGATGAGGGAGCTCTGCCCTAAACCACCTCCATATGGCCCATCAATGTAGTCCTGCCTACTGCTTGGAGAAGTGGGTGCTTAGCTTCTGTGTACCTCCATTTCCTCATCTGTCAAATGGGAAGAGCAACAGTGCCTATCTTATGTCATTATTATGAAGATTAAATAAATTCAAACCGGAAAAGTGCTTGAGCACAGTGCCTCGTAAGTGTGAGCAGCTGAAGCACCCAAAACCAATCTTTTCAGAGAGTTCTCCACATGATAGAGGTCAGAACTCCTGGGTGACACCTTATTTGTATTTTGCATTAGGATCTACTTCAAGTAGTCTTCTACTCGAATGTGCTTCATCAAGGGATCCTGGCTATCAATCTTTAGTGCTCACAGCTTGCTGGGCGCATCGACATCCCCTGGCTCCTTTAATCCCCATGACGATCCTCTGAGGTAGGTGTTGCTGTTTTTCTCGGTTTACAGATGACAAACTGAGGTAAAGGGAGGCTCACTAAAAGCCCAAGGTCACACAGCTACTAACTGGCAGGACCGGGATTAGAATACAAGCAATCTAGCCCCCCAGTCCACAGGGGCTGCGGTGTTGTACCATATACTGCACTGCCTACAGTCTGCCTCAGGCCAGAAGATGCAAACATGCCTAGTGGTCCGAGACAGGGGCTGGGGGTAACAGGCCCGCCTCCAGCACTGATCCGCGCCTGCACTCGAATGATGGCCCCCGCATAGACGTTGGATGTTCTGAGTGTTTTTAACATTTCAAGTATTTTTCACATCCATAGTCTGTAAACACTTTCCTCCGACAGTCAGGGATAAAAATAGCATAGCTTTTTAGCAGCTAATACTTTGAGCAGTTGTAGGGGAGGGAAAATAGTTTTGCCTCTACCCTTCTACATTCTATGGCTGAGACAACCCCCCTGTAATAAAAGATTAATGGGGGGGGCATGGAATTTTAGGTTCATATGTGCAGGAGCTCCACAAAGATGAGATTTAGAAAGGTGCCAGACAAGTGAGGCTTGCTTACATACCCTCCTGAGCTAAGGAAAGGGACAGAGGGCGGGTCCTTCAAAGAGAAGAGAGAATGTTTGGTAAACAAAGTTGGCCCTGCCAGGCAGATCAATCTCTCAAGTGAAAAAGTTCTGTCTGGGAGTAGCTCTCTTCCTGGTACAGGCCCCTTTCTAATGTAAATTTCCCGTCGACTCTGTTTTCAGAGTTTCCCCTGTGTCTGCAGTTTCTCAAAATAACCTTATGCCAAGGAGGCATATTTGGGGGCAGCATATTCTCCTACTTTTTACACTTACTGTATACTAGGAACAGAGCTAAGTGCTTTACATTGATTCTATCAGTTAATCTTCACAAAAACTCTATGAGATAGGTATTGTGACTCCTTCCACTTTATAGATGGGTCTCAGAGAAGTTAAGTAACTTGCCCAAAGTCACACAGCCAGCACCTTGTAGGGCTGTGATGGGGATTAAATGAGATAATGTATGTAAGCAAGTGCTTGTGTATTACTTGTGATGTCCCCAGACTGTTCAATGAATGTAAGAAGGTAGGATTCTTTATCTCGCTCTCTTAGGAGAGACCATTCTGGTTCAGTCAATGTGGAAAGAGATCTTCACCAGTTAAAGCAATTATACTAATTACCAGCTAGAAGGAAGATTTTTAAATCAGCTGCCTATGGAAAATATTCAGATTCATCAGATTCTCCTTTTAACTGAAATTAACTTCTGGTTTCCTAACTGATTTAACTTAATGGGTTTAACACTAGGAATTTTGTGGGGGAATAAACTATAGTCAGAGCTACATCATATATTTATTTTTCTTTCATCTAATTATATTATTATTACTTAAAAGTTTGGTGGGAATTATATTTTATGGCCTGAAATATGTCAGTCCCAACAGAACAGACACTGTACTAACACTTCCTCCTTTTCTATCCTTGTTCCCTTTCCAAGTCCAGTCCATTCTTCCCACCCACCACCTCTCCAAAGCCAACCAGACCATTGCTCCGGGTTCTATTTTGGGATGTAACAGTGGCTTCCAACATTCTCAGTGGGACTCTTGACCAAAGAAGTTATTAAGCAAGCAAATCTTCCTCTTCCTAATATAGACCTCTCATAGCATAATTTGGATATGTAATCAGATCAGAAGACACGTTCCCCATCTCAGGTGAGGATGAAGGGAAGACAAGAGTGCAGAGGAAGAACACCCCATCCTGCCACACTCCAGGTCATCCTCTGCTAGGGTGCAGGAGAGCTGGCACTGCTCAGAGCCCCAGCATGAGAAGCTGGGTTTGGCTCCTTACCCCTCCTCCCCCAACCTCGTATGCCAACTGGTGTCTGTAAATTCCCAGAGCATTCAAAGGGTTAGCAAGCATACTTTTAAATGCCTTCTTTCTCCCTGCCCTCTCCTTCTCCTCTCAGACCCTGATTTCTTTGTTCAACGGAGGGGATCTGGAGGCACTGCCTGCACACATCCCCACTAGCACAGAAAGGTGAGGAGAGGAGGGGCAGGTGGGTGACAAGGATGGTGTTTTAGTCACTGCCTAGTCACCCCACTGTCAAGGGGGAGATTCCCACCCTAGGGTTCTGAGGATGGCCAAACACCTGACACTTAACATTGGACAGATGAGCTCAAAAGCAGCTTCAGTCACATACCCTCACAGCCTAGGGATGGAGGACACAGCGCCCCATGCAGGGTCACATGGAGGTTGCACTCAGATGGTGTGAACATCCAGGGGCTGTGGGAGGCAGGCTTCGTAGTGTCAAGAGGGTGGGGTGCCCTCCTGTTCAGATATGATTGGCTTGTTTGAATAATTCCACAGCTGGCAAGAAACTAAAACCCATTAGTGAGGGATAAGCGAAACTGTGCCTGGTTCCCTTGATAAGGAGGGTGGTTTGGCAAGGGGGCCTTATCCGTGAGAACACAGTGGGGAGGGAAATTGGTAGTTCAGCCGTTCAAGCCCTTCCCAATTTTACCAGCTGTCAGGGCAGCACATCATATTAATGTTAGGCCTTATATCGCAGAAGGTGAGTACAAAGTGGAGTCTATGTAAGACAGCTTTCAGTATACACAGGTAGATGAAGAACAAGTTAAAAACTTGAGAGACAAAGTCTATCATGCGAGCCAATGTTGTTGTTCAAAGCCAGAAAGAGTGTGATGTTCAGAAGCCCTCCATAAAGCAGAGCTCTGCTCTCAAGTCTCCAGATACTCAAATATTAGTTCGTTTTATTTTTTTTCTTCTTTCATAAGAAACTTGTTTGCTTTATATTAAACCTAGGTAACTATTTGGGAGAAAATATATTGTTAGGATTATGTAAGATACAAATATGGAAAGCACACGAATTACAAAGTCTTATATCAATGCAAGGTCATCCTTTCAATACACTAAGAATAATACCAGCTCCCACCTTCACGCAGAACTTACTGTGCCCTTTACACACATCACCTCTTGGCTAATTCTCCTGCCTGCCCAGTAAGCCACTTGTTATCCTCAGAAGGGAAAAAGTCATAAAGTCAGAGAGCTACTAAAAGCCAGAGCAGGGATTTTACCTCAATACAATTGATCTCGATACAATTGTTTGATGTTTTACTAAGAAGTGTCCAGTCTGGTGAATGAAGAATAATATTGTGTCTTTAACTTTATAGTAAAGTTGGGTAGACCAGTTATTCGCTGAGTTAGTCATTCAGCAACTAATGTTTGACTATCTACTGTGTGCCAGCCATTGTCGCCAGAGGAGTTAAGGTCCTTTCCTTCATGATTCAAAGAATAGTGTGGAAGGATGGAGATCCACTTCTGACCATGAAGGAGTATCAGGCTAGATCTACAACCTTAAAAACTAAACAGGAATGAACAAAATATAAAAAAACTGTGGTTTTTAGACACTAGACAAGAGGCAGTAGAGAGAAGTGATCCTGCAGAAAAGGAAAACAAACAAAGGAGCCCCATGATAGCCCTAACACACCACCTAGTTTCCAGGCCTCGGCATCCAAACAAAGCCTAGCAGTCTCCCTGAGTTGAGGAGACCGAGTGGAGAATTTGGGGAAGCCAAGGCAGCTACAAGAGAGGAGAGAGCTGAATGGAGAGGAGGGAGCCCCACAAAGAGAAATTTCTAGAAATTTCTTGAGGGTTCCTCTTGCATCTTAAATTAAATACTGATCAGTGCATGCATGTGAAGAAACTACCAGAGCCAAGAAAGGACCACCTCAAGAAATAGGACAGTTCCTGGGGCTCACACAGGACTTGGGAATACTTTGTGTTTCCACCAGGCAGAGTGGAAAAACCTTGTAATGTGCAGGGCATCAGATAGGGAACACAGAAGAGCACTCACCGCCTTGGTTGTGGGCCTACAGGCTGCTCTGGTCCCATGTAACAAGGCTCAAAAGACAGCATCCAAAGGACCAAGCTATGTTCAAGTACTTTAACTGCAGAAAAAGGCTCAAGAATATTTAAAGGAATATTATCCAATAAGCAACAAGGTAAAATTTGTGTCTGGCATCCAATAAAAAATTACTAAGTATGCCAAAAGGCAGGCAAATACAACCCCTTATGAGAAGAACAAAATAATCATTCATGGGAAACAGTCCCAGAAATGACACAGATGATAGAATTAATAGACATGGGCATTAAAGCAATTATAATAAATATATTCCATATGTTCAAGAAGGTAGAGAAAAGATTGAGCTTGTTAAGAGGGGACATGGATGATATGAAAAAGATTCAAATTAAACTTTAAGGCGTGAAAAGTACAACGGATGGTTTTTCAGGTGTCCCAGGCCCACCCACATGTTGGATTCCTCACTAGAATGGCTCAGAGGGCTCATTACCACAGTGGGAATGTAATCATAGCTATAGTTTATTACAGCACAACCATACTTAGCAGGCCCCACAAGGGAAGAAGACGCGTAAGGTGGAGGCTGCAGGAATTCAGGCACAGATTTCCAAAGCTCTCCCTTTGGGAATGGAGGGGGTAAGGAGTGGAGGAATAGTCACACAGAACATGCTCTTTCCTTCCAACAAAATACAGGGTTTCTTCCTGGGAAGCCTGCTTAAGACTCAAAAGTCCAGGGTTTGGCACACACTACAACTGCCAAAATTCCAGACTCCCAGCAGGAAAGCTGGTGTTCACTATAAATACATCATTTGTACAATTAATCTAGGTCAAGGCAAGCTGGTACAGCAGGGTCCCCAGTGGGCAAAATAGCCTTATCAATGTGGGGAACATTCCAAAGCCAAGTTCCAAGGCAGCAGCCAAGGGCCAGGCCCCCAGGTAGGTCCTTCTAAAAGGTATGCAAAGTTGCCTGCACAGGGGCTCAGGGTGGCTCAGTCAGTTAAGTGTCTGCCTTTGGCTCAGGTCATGATCCCAGGGTCCCGGGATCGAGCCCTGCATCAGGCTCCCTGCTCAGTGGGGAGCCTGCTTCTCCCCCTCCCTCTGCCGTTCCCCCCAGTTTGTGTGCCCATGCTCTCTCTCAAATAAATAATAAATAAAACCTTTAAAAAAAAAAGTTGCCTGCACAAATGAGATTGACATCAGAGTAGGCACTGCTGAAGAAACAATTAGTATATCATAGAAGTTATCCAAAACAAAAGTGAGTATTCGAATATGACAGCCCCTGAGTTTCTGCCTTGAGCGATTTGGAAAATGGTGACACTATGAAGGTAGGAGAAAGCAATGCACTTTCTATAATACCTCTTAAAATATAATTCCTGAACAAGCAAGCACTAAACTAACCCGTTATACAGTTTTGTGTAGTCACCAAGCACTAGCCAGATCTTGCGTTGAGTGTTAATTTCTGAGATCTCCGTAACAAAAAGCTTGGTCAGGATATTTCCATATAACCAAAACCAAGAAAAAAAATGAAGCTATTAAACATTTTAGTAAATGACCTCCATCAGAAGTAAAGGAAAAATGAATATGAAAAGATACAGTGTATGGATTAGTATGAAAGAATGAGGGAAGAAACATTCGCCTTCAGCATATAAGGCATCTCCAATACTATTATCTGATTTAATCTCCAGGACAATTTAAAAAGTAAGAATTATCTTTCCAGTTGAGAAAATTGAGGTTAGGGGAGGTTTAATAAGTGCTACACAAGAAAACAGTTAATTCGATGGAGACAAAAATACAAGCCCATATCTCTGTCTCCAAACTCTTTGTGCTTCCCATTGCCCTCTGTTTTTATTTCAACTGAGGACAAACAGAATGAAAGAGGCAATTCTTTTTTAATAAATATGAAAATAGCAGTCTTGAAATGCATATGGAGTCATTGGCACTATGCCAGTTGACAGGAAGGGGGTAGACCAAAAGTGTGCTTTCTAAGGCCTGTAATAGCCCTAACCTCTGCCCTCTCATCTCCCTCCTGCAGAAACAGTAAATAAGTTAATTCTGTTCTGCCTACAGATTTTTTTTTTCTATCTCTAGAGCTTTATCCCTGTATCCCTAATTCTAGCATAATGAAAACCATAAGGCAAAGATGGGAAATATGCAATTGCTCCACCCTTTCACATAAGGGAGACATTGTTCATACATCATGGCGCTTTTCCCTTCTAAACCCAGATACACCCTCCAAATCCTTCTCAATACATCGTTCCAGGCAGCCATTCCCAGTGATTGCAAGTAGAGCTCAGAATGAAACTTCCTTGCTATCTTTATTCTGTAGATCCTCTGTTACAGCATAGTAGTTAGAGCTCAGATTCTAGAACTTGGCTGCCCAGGCTCAAATCCTGGCTCCACCACTTAATAATTCTATGTGAATGTAAATAATTACCTTAACCACTCTCTGCTTCCATCTCATCTGTAGTTGGAGGACAGTAAGGTATCCACCTCAGAAAGTTCTGCAAGAATTAAATAAGTTAAAATGAATGTAATATTTAGGCTAGAACCTGGTACAGGGTAAGGCCCTTATGCCCTACCTATTATTATTGTTACTGCTATGATTGTTAAAACCAGAGAGATGAGGATTTGATAATTTTTTCTTTGGGCAACACAGGGGTGGGGGGCTGACGACATTGGGCACCTGAGCAAGAAGGAGAATAAAAGAAAATGGAACAGAATAAATCCCTTCTACAATTTTACTTAGTCTCAGTCCCACTATTTATAAGGATGATTAAAGGATAACGGAGGTATGAATAGACCATCCCTCAAAGCCTTTTCTATCCCTCTAAATTCTATAACATTTTTGACAAGGAAAAGGGAAACTTCTACAAGAAGCCTTATCTAAAACATCCTAGATGTCCAACAACAAAGTATTTGGTTAGGTATAAACTCTGACCTATCTACACAGTGAAATATGAAATATCTCCATAAAAATGTATGTTTCAGGATACTTGATAACTTAGGAAATATTTCATACTGTATTAAGTTAATGATAACATTCTAAATCAAATATAAAATATGTTCACATGTATACAAATGTATACAAATATTAATGCAGTATATTTGAAAAACATTCTACATGTACACATGGTACATATAACTATATTACGTTTACCAATGTACAATATATAAATAAAACTATATGTGAAATATGTACATATCCTATCCATAGAAAACGTGGGTAGATATATAACAAAATATTCACACCACTGTATTTGTATGATAGGATTATCGCCAATTCTTAATTTTCATATGTAGCTATATTTATCATATTTCCAGATAAGCATATATTATTTTTATTTAGATTTTTTTTGTTTTAACTATACATTTACAAGTTCTTCAAAATGCCAAACATTTGCTGGTATTTTTTACTTGGCCATAACAGGGTGCTAATTCAAGAGATATATCCTATTAGTGAAGACAGACTACAAAATAAAAGAATCGAGATGTTTAAACAAATGTCATTCACATAATTCCACTCCACAAAAATCCCAAGTTATTCTTTTCTATATAGAGAAAATTTATTTTTCCTGAATAATTATGTCTAGCCTAGAATTTTCTTGTATCAGACCAAAGATAGGGTTGGTTTTTTTTTTTATCCCTTTGAAAGCCCACAGGTCAAGCACTCAAACGTCAAACAGTGCTTCCCAACTTTTGGTCTAAAGGACTATTTATAACATCAGGTGCCAGCATTTCTAAACCTGGATATCCCACCACACCTTGGCCCCAGTCCCCTAGAAAACAGAGCGTGATGGCAAGTTTACATGGTACCACTCTTGTTCACAGAACAACAGGAGTGAGGGCAGAGGGGGAGGAAGACAGTGAAGGAGAGAAAGCAAGCACAAGGTGGTGGCTGTGCCTTCACAAGACACCTAGTCCATTCTTTGCCTGCATGGACATCTCCAAGAAGGCCATTTGGAACCACTGAGTCTCAGAAGAGTTGATGGGTGGGAGGATGAGAGAAGGATTATGTTCAGGCTCTCTTCTGTTTCCTGTTTGAGTGCACTGTACCCCATACTCTCAGCTTATGTTTCCCAGCCCTTTGATGAAGCTGCTGGGGAAGCCAAATCTCCTGTCCCGTAGCATGTACTTCCTCTGAAACCAGAAATGGCAGCAGGAGCCAGAACCTTTGTGAGACATTTGATCAGACAGGGATGCATGAGGAGCCCTCCTAGGAAGGTTGACCTAGCAGGTAGTGGCATGTGGCCAAGGCCTGAGGGGCAAGTGGGGCAAAGTGAGTTGGGGAGATGCATCACTGGTTATGGTACACCCCACTAGGCCTGGTCCACCCGCCTCAGGTCACAATTTCTTCATTTCTTACAGCCCTTATGAATGGACCTACCACTTCTAATATGAGGGTTTCATAAAAACTGCTTTGAATTAAGTCAACTTTGCCTACCAGGTGTGACTTGGCAAGTCACCTTCTCTGAAATTTCTTCCTAGAATCTTTATTGATCTTCAATCATTTTTTTTCTTTAAATTCCTCTTAAAATATTAAAAAGTGACATGTTGCCACTGAAACAATGTTGCAGTGAACTAATGCAAAGAAGAGGAAAATTAATAAGCTCACCTTCCTGCCTCTTTCTGTGTCACACCATTTCCAGGGACATGTTGCCACTGTCTCTTCCTGTCTCTTTCTGTGTCACACCATTTCCAGCCTGGCCTGCAAGTATGTTTTGTGAAAGAAAGAGCTCCAGGCTGTGTGAGCCTTCCATTATTTTCTCCTAATTTCGGGAATCACACTACATAGTTACTCTACAATTTGGTTTCCTTACTTTACTACACAGTATATCAGAGACTCCCTCAAGGCAAATAGGAATAGCTCTAAAATAGCTCTAACTCAATCAAATACAGCCTTCAACTTAATCCTGAGACATTCTCTTTTGGTGACTGCCATTTTTATTTATTTATTTTTTTAATAAAATTATATTCTGTCCCATTAAAATTATCTTTAGAATCTCTTCCTAGGATAAAATACAGGCAATATAGCCCAGTGCTTAAGCATGCAGCCTCTGCTATCAGAATGCTTGAGTGTGATTCCTAGCTCCACACTTAGTAGCTGTGTGACTTAGGACAAAGTACTTAACCTCTCTGTGCTTCAGCATCCTTATCTATAAAAGGGATTATAGTACTTACTTTCTGGATGGTGTTAGAAGATTAAGTGAAATAATACAACAAAGGCACTTAAGACAGTGCCCAACACAGAAGAAACAGTAACTGTTAACTGTTACTGTTGGAACATAAACAGAAACGCCTACATAAACAGAAACACACCCATTTAACAAAGAAACAAAAGTGAGATGAACTCTACCTTGTGCTACAAGTGCTAAGTACAAAAGAACAACAAAGACAAGGTCTCCGCTCCAGAAGAATGGTGAAGAAGATAAATTTAGGGACCGGTAAATTACAATATCACATGACAGATGGTCTTACAAGAGTAGAAACCAACAGCTGTGGGGCTCAGCGATGGCAGTGAGTAACTGTGCCTCAGGAAAACTTCAGGTCTGAGGTGGATCTTAAATAATGAGTAATAGGAATTTGCAAGTCTGAGTGGTAGCATTAGAGTGGGTGTTCAAGTCAAGGGAGCAATATGTGCAAAAATGAAAATAAGACTCTTAGCGGCTGACAAACATGTTCCATGGGGAGATAGTAAGATATCACAGTTTTCTTCCCATTTTCCAAAATGTCATATCTCAGTGGTTCAAGCCAGAGCATTTGGTCATCCGCCAAGCACTTTGCAAAATGTTTTGGTTCTTGTGACTCATCACCATCATAGACTAATCAACTACTATGACTCATTTCAACCCTCTTGGAATTTTATCTCTGCAAAGCCTATCTCTCTGCATTAAACATGCCTTTCAAGTGAAAGACTAAATACTCTTGTTAAGGACTACGCTGGACAGTTGCTAAGGATCGTTGTCACACTTAACTAGATTTTGCACTCCAACATTGATTTCTGCACTGCCAGGGAATTTGTCAGGGAGCAAGAAACTGACATTGAGCCTGAGCAAAACGTATGGATGTCCAAATGAGGCAAGGCATTTCATGTTGCTACTCTTTGATGGGGACCCAACAAAGTACTTTAAAGCAAATACTGCAGTGGCACAATTTAAAAGCCAAGAGACTCACAAATAATTACTAACACTGACAGTTCTTTTCTGTCTCCATGATTTCATAGAGTCAGAAGGGATAGAGAATTTAAGGAAAACTTGTTCCTTTCAACTATCTCTTTTGTTTGATCATTTAAAATCAGACTTTGCTCAGTTTTTAGAATGTATGGAGTACATCATTATTAAGTAGTTGTCTTATGAGAAAATACCAAGGACTGAGAAGATATTTTTTTAAACATATATGTTGTCTTAGCTTCCCTAAAATTCAAGGTTCAGAAAGTTTTCAAAACAAAAGGAGCTTATATCACTGTTTTAATGATAGCATAAAAATTGGAAATAATCTAATAGGGAACATAGCAATACAATGTGGAATAATCAGTTATGAGGAAATACTGTGAAGCACTTGAAGCAATTGAACTAGATCTATGTATTAAACAATGTGATTTGAGGAAAATATACAAGATGGAGAATATGTACATATGATGCTATTTTTTAAATGCATAAAATATTTCTACATATTTATATTTAGAATATCAATTGGAAGCATATAAACAAGTCCAATATAGTGGTTGCTCTGAGAAAGGAAGAAGGGAATGGGAAATGATGTCAGCGGTGTGGAATGGGGGGAAGTGATGAAGATTAAGGTAGACTTAGCCTTACTTTAAGGTTCAAAAAAGACAAAGCAAAATGTTGGTAGTTATGACTTTTCTGTTCTTTTTTTCATTTTTAAATAAAAACATGTGGGTTTTTTTTCCTGTTATACAACTTAGTTTGTATCTTCCCATTGTCTTTGCTATCAGAGACATATACTGGTCCTACCATTTGAACTTCATAGACACTCTGATTACAACTTTTTTTATGCTTTTATTTTAATTCTAGTTGGTTAACATAGTGTTATATTAGTTTCAGGTGTACAATATAGTGATTCAACACTTCTATACATCACCCAGTGCTCATCACAGCAAGTGCACTCCTTAATCCCCATCTTTTAACCCATCACCCCACCCACCTCTCCTCTGGTAACCATCAGTTTGTTCTCTATAGTTAAGAGTCTGTTTCTTAGTTTGCCTCTCTCTCTTTTTCCCCTTTGCTCATTTGTTTTGTTTCTTAAATTTCACATATGAATGAAATCATATAGTATTTGTCTTTCTCTGACTGACTTATTTTGCTTAGCATAATACCCTCTAGTTCCATCCATATCATTGCAAATGGCAAGATTTCATTCTTTTTTATGGCTGAGCAATACTCCATTGTATATAGATACCACATCTTCTTTATCCATTCATCAGTCAATGGACACTTGGGCTGTTTCCATAGCTTGGAGCTCATTGATAATACTGCTATAAATATCAGGGTTTATGTATCCCTTTGAATTAGCGTTTTTGTATTCTTTGAGTAAAAACCTAGTAGTGCAATTACTGGATCATAAGGTTACAACTTTTTAAATCAGAGTTCAGTCAGTAAAACAGAATCTATTCTATGTATTTCAAGCAAAAAGGATTAGTACATAGAATCAGATGTTTTCAAAATGACTGAAAAAGCTAGGAGCAAAAATTACAGGGAGTGAGGGACCACAAGCTTTTAGTATTTAGCTAGAGTTTTGGTCCAGAGAATCAGGAAGCTCGCACTGCTGCCCAGAAATGGCAGGAAACCACTGCTGAAAGTCAGAGCTGCCTGCAGCCCTGAGGAGGGTAACTGGCAGGGAAGTGTATTAACTATAAAAACCCACGTTTTTAGAACTGCTGAAGTTCACACACCTGCCATTGATGCCTGGAGAACCTTCCTTTACCTTCTAAATCTCACATGAATGCATCTCGCTATCATTACTTAAATTGAGTCCAAAACTCTGCTGGAAATGGAGTCTGGGATATGAAAAATCAGTCTTTCAGCTCCAGGTCCCGGGTCTGGCATAGAAAGGGATGGAAATAAGATGAAGTGCTAAGACAAAATCTGGAACACTTTTGTTTTATAAAGGCCAGACATGCAGTTCTTTTACTTCAGTCATCATTTTTTCTTAGCCAGATTAAAAAAAAAAAAAAAAAGCTAAATAGGTGCTTCACTGCCCCATTCATCACATGGGACTGAATCAGCAAGGAGCTGCCCAGGGACCCCCAGGGACAGAAACTGTCTTCTTACCAAAGGGCATGGACCACCTCTTCTCTCTATGAGGCAAAACCGGTTGTTAGCAAAGTAAGCTTCCCTCTCTCTTAGGTAAGCATCTCCCCTATCTCTCTAAGTTGCCAAATAAAATGTTATGGTGTCTGTTGACCTAATGCTGAAGGGCACAAAAAAGCAGGGTGGCACCAGGCTCTGGTAGAAAAGACACTAAATCCATAGTCCAGCCTTATCATTCACTAGCTAAGTGACACATCAGGAAAAGTACTTAGTCTTCCTAGAAAGAGGGAGTATATCATTACTCAGTGCTTTCCAGCACTCAAATCTAGCTCTCAAGTGATACTGTTAGAGCAATGCAGTAACTCTAAATGTCACTCTTAAAAGCCATCATTCTCACCTGAGATAACTAATGCAGATTCTAGCACCAGATTTTTCTTGTGGAGAATGAGTAAATTTTAGTTCCCTCTTGGCACTTATAAACTGAATATATCAGATGTGCCTTCCTCCACTCAGAGCCTTTCATACTATACTGAGATGGACATGTAAAAAAAGTTTCCCGTTTTCTGAAACTTCAGATCCTGTTTTCACTCTTTTACGGTTCAATGAGTAGTAGGAAACAGTTTTTATTTTTTTTAAGTTTATTTTTTAAGTAATCTCTACACCCAACATAAGGTTCAAACTCATGACCGTGAGATCAAGAGTCACGTGTTCTTCCAACTAAGACAGCCAGGTGCCCCATAGGGAACAGGTTTTAAATATCAATAGCCCTTCTATGAAGATATCTTGAGCCCTTTAACTTGCAAAGATTTTTATGAATTCGTCATTTCCTGTATAATACTTCTATCTGGTTTAAAAAAAATAGAGTGCTTGTTATCTTTTTTTTTTTTTTTTTTTTTTTTTATTCATGAAAGTCAGAGAGAGAGAGAGGCAGAGGCAGAGGGAGAGAAGCAGGCTCCCCGCCTAGCAGGGAGCCCGATGCGGGACTCAATCCCAGGACCCTGGGATCATGACCTGAGCTGAAGGCAGTTGCTTAGCCAACTGAGCCACCCAGGCGCCCGAGTGCTTGTTATCTTTACCAGAATCTTTACCCATTTCCCCCACTGTATGCTATAAAGACATTTGTCATAGAATCCACATTTTACTGTACTGATTTATTTAGATAGTATTACGGGCCCTAGCCCCTTCTCAGAGCAAACACCCTATTTTATTCATCTAATTACTGCCAGTGCCTACACCAGTGTCCACCACATAGGAAGAACCCAATGAACATTTACTGATGATTGAGTAAATGAATAGATTATGATTCTTAGGCTGCAGTAGGTGCTTTCTCCTCAATGATTGCTGTTACCACTTTTCAATTCAGTTCTGCTATGGGCCCAGGGCCGTTCTCCCTCCCAGAGGCAGACACAGATTACATATAGCTGTGACTTCTCAGAAGAAATCAGGAGACATGATTTGTCTATCTGTCCATTTTGTTTTGTTTTATTTTTTGTTTTGTGTTATCACTTTAAAAAAGGATGAGAGGGAAAATATAACAGAAAAAATCAATTTAAGAACTATTTTAAAATGGACACCCCTGTAATCACTACCCAAGTGAAGAAGAAAACATTGCCTGCAAGCCAAAAGCTCTTCAAGTGCTTCTCCCCAAGCCCAACCCCCCTCTTCTTCTAAAATTAGCTACCATCTTGACTCTATGATAATCACGTCTTTGTTTTTCTCTATAGTGTTTCCTCCTAAGCATTAATTTCTGAATACTACAAGCTACTATTCCCTGTTTTTTGAAATTTGCATAAATGAAATCACAGAGTATGTTTTCTTTTGGGTCTGTCTCCTTTCAAATAATAAATTAACATTATTTTCACTTGGAATCAAGGTTTTTAGCATAAGAAATGTAATTATAAAATAAAGGAAACTGAGTAAAAACCATGTAATGCTAAATTCAAATTGGAAACATCAGTATAAACTCATGATGTATTTTTTCTTTTAAAAGTATACATCTCCTAGCTATGCCCATTGAAAAGACCTAAAAATAATGATCAATATAGGCAATGTATCATCCTAGAGCCCAGATCTCTAAGTACTATTTCTTACTAAAAGGAAGCAGGGATCTCTGAAAAATGGCTTATTCCAGATCTGAGGCAGGAAATGTACATGATGAGCTTGGAATCAAAGCAAAGAAATTATCAACATCAGATTCAAGTCAAAAAGACAAAGCCAACTGAAGTCTCCCATGGGTCAATAAAAAGGAAATTTGAGGAAAAACCTCTGTAGCTCCTGATGAAGTAATTGGAAGTACCAATTAAGAAATATTCTACAGGGGCACCTGGGTGGCTCAGTCGTTAAGCGTCTGCCTTCAGCTCAGGTCATGATCCCAGGGTCCTGGGATCGAGCCCCGCATCAGGCTCCCTGCTTGGCGGGAGGCCTGCTTCTCCCTCTCCCACTCCCCCTGCTTGTGTTCCCTCTCTCGCTGTCTCTCTCTTTCTGTCAAATAAAATCTTAAAAAAAAAAAAAAAAAAGAAATATTCTACAAAACATCTGACCAGTATTCTTCAAAACTGTCAAGATCATCCAAAAACAGGGAGTGTTTGAGAAAGTGTCACAGTAAAGAAGAGTGTAAGGAGACATGATAATTAAATTTAGTATTCTGGGTAGGATCCTAGAACAGAAAATAGGCATAAGGCAAAAACTAAGGAAATCTGAATAAATCATTTTAGTTAATAAAAATATATCAGTATTAGTTCAGTAATTGTGGCAAATATACCATACTAATGTAAAATGTTACCAATACAGGAAACTGGGTATAGAGTATACAGAAACTCTCTGCACTATTTTTGCAGATTTTGTGTAAACCTAAAATGTTTCCAAAATAAAAGATTTATTAAGTAAAAAGGCTATTGAATCTCAGATCTGTACCTCTGAAACAAATAATGTAATATATGTTAAGAAAAAAAAAAAAAGAAGAAGAAGGTAGCAGGAGGGGAAGAATGAAGGGGGGGAAATCGGAGGGGTAGACGAACCATGAGAGACGATGGACTCTGAAAAACAAACTGAGGGTTCTAGAGAGGAGGGGGGTAGGAGGAAGGGTTAGCCTGGTGATGGGTATTGAGGAGGGCACATTCTGCATGGAGCACTGGGTGTGATGCACAAACAATGAATCATGGAACACTACATCTAAAGCTAATGATGTAATGTATGGGGATTAACATAAGAATATAAATAAATAAATAAATAAATAAATAAATAAATAAATAAATAAATAAACAAACAAGCAAGGTGTGAGGAAAAAAGTCCTTAGAGAGTCATCCTGAAGTAAGATATCCAGGATTTGCCTTAAAATAATCCAGCTGGGGGAGGAGACAAGGTGGGAAGTGGGAAGAGGTATAGATAAAACTGGCCAAGAGTTGATAATTGATTAAACTGAGATTATGAGTATGTGAGGGGTCACTATATTTTTCTGAGGTAAACATTGTATTTTTTATATTCCTTATAAGGGGAACCACTATTCAGCATTTATTCACATTATATTGGGACAGAAAAGAAGTGTTATTTTTTGGTCAAGAGTAGTCACATGTTTCTCAGTAAACATGTGGTATTCAGGATCAGGAGCATACCCTCCTGCCCTGGGACATAGTGACTACCTGGTACATTTGAGTCTAACACACTAAACTTTCCCACTTAGCAGATCATGGTCATGATGCTTTCAAACCACACAGAGGACTCCTGTCTCAAAAAAAGAGGGACATTCATTTCCTCTGGAATTTGGTAGATATTCCAGAAGATCCAGTAGAGGCCGATTTGATTTTCATTCAGTTCATGAGAAATTTTATATCGTAAGTCTTAACCAAATTAACACACTTTAAAGCATTTCCTATAACAAATATATTTTATAGGTTTTACTTTAACCTTTATTGTTAAATCCACAGGAAAATATAATAAGGCAAAATAGTGATATTCCATAAGTCTACCTTATGGAGAAAATACTTTTGTTTTTATGACCTCTGTCTAGACAGCTATAAGTTTCTCAGTTGCTGAACTTCCTTATCCTCTTGATATAAAATACTTCTAAAGTAGCATTTTTATATGTCGCAAAATGACTTGTTACTGGTGTGGGTAGAGCAACTTGCTTCATAATTCAGGTAAGAGTATATTCTAAATAAAACAATATACTTTATTATTCTAACTCTGTTTATTCCCTCATATTTACCATTTTCCTTTTTAGAAAGGCATGACTTAAAGTAGATGTATTTCAAATATTCAGTTAAATGTGTGTTTCCTCTATAGGGAATAATAAAATTAATAAAATTTAATGCTGTGGTCTTCTGTCAAATGCTTTGGTGAAGTGTTATAAAATAATGCATAAATGACCTTTTAGGATAACATAACCAGCAGAATCTGGGAGGCAGACTAATGTAGTGCTATTTTGTGCAAAATGTACTTCACATAATTCTAGTTCTGTGGAGTGTTAATAGATATGATTTGCTGAGGTGGGGGAAAGTGCTGAGGTCAAAAAAGTTTAGAAAACATCATATTAAACAAGTTCTTTACTATAGGACTTTTAACATGCTGTTGGATATCATGAATCTTAAAGAGAGGGAGATAGCCTACGGCATTTCTTAGATTGATTTGACCACAGAACATTTTTTTTCCGAGTCACCTTACAGTACTACAATAATAATGGGAAGAGAAGAGGGGCAGGCCGGGGAAAGGAGGTGGGCACATGTTCTGTTGGCATGGAAAGTTTAACCTGTACTGAAATTCTGACTCTGTTACACATAAATTGGATAATATTAGGCAAGTGGTCTGCTCTAAGCTTCATCTTAATCTTTAAAATAAAGATGAAAATATCTAATTTGCCTGGTTTTCATAGGGATTACAAATAATTTAGATGAGTTTTGTTTTAGGTTGTAACGTAAAACGCTGTAGCAGATGATAATTATCACTATAACAAGTAGGGGAAATTGAAAAACTAAACAAACAAGCAAACAAAAAAACCCACAAAACTTTAGAAGTCTAAAAGAATTAAATTCCAGATAGGGAAGAGTCATTTCCTCCCTGGTAGCATTTGCTGAGCTTGGGATAGGTAGATGATTGAGTTTGCCATGAGAAGAGGAAGACTTTTTCTGAGGGAAAAGTCAATCTAACAGAGTCTAAAATAGCCATATGAGCATGAGTGATATCTTAAGAGTCTAGAGGACCCCCCCCAAAAGAATAAGCAGTGCTCCCCACCAATCAGTCTTTACCTAAGCTTTTGATAAATGATGGGCAGTTTGTGAAGCTGGGGCACAAGGTTGAAAAGGTAAAGAGAGATCTCCATAGTCCCAACATGATTAAATCCCAAAGAGAGAGGGAACAGCTGTATTAAACACAGAACAGATCTCATTCTCAATACATTTGAAATCAGATGGGAACTACAGCAAGCTAAAACTGTAACTCATGCCCATCCCAACTCAATTCCTGACAGAACTGAAGTGAACAGCCCCTCAACCTTGCTGCCTGATATAGGAAAAAGTGTGCCCTACCTGGAGAGAAATATCTCTCTGTCAGTATCTAAGATCTCTTTATACAATGTCCAGTATAACATTTTAAAAATCAAGAATAAAAAAAGACATGCAGAGGAACAGGAAAATGTGACTTGCAATCAAGAAAATAATAGAAGCAAATGTATAGATGTTTCAAAGGTTGGAATTAACTGATATATCAAAATAACTATTATAAATATATTAAATAAAATAGAGGAAAGGAGGGACAAAATGGATAAAAATATGAAGAATTTAAGCAGAGAAATGGAATCTCTACAAAGTACCAAATGAACTTGCTACAACTATACAGTTAGGAAATTATAATTTTATGGAATGAGTCAGTGAATCCCAAGACAGCTCAAAATAAATTATTCAAACTGAAGCATGGGTAGGAAAAGGAATTTTTAAAAAAGAAAAAGATACTGTCAAATGGTCTAACATATGTGTGATTAGAGTCCTGGAAGAAGAGGAGAAAAAGAACAGGGAAAATAAATATTTGAAAAGATACTGTCTATGGGTTACCCAAAGCTGATGAAAGACCACCACAGATTCAAAAAGCTCAGTGAATCCCAAATAGGATAAATACAAAGAAAAAACTCCTAAGAACAGTAGCTTAAGACTAAAGATAGAAGAAAATTTTTAAAGTAGCCAGAGAAAAATGACACATCTTCAAGGGAACAATTATATGATTGGTGAAAGCCAAAAGACAATTAAATGACACCTTCTAAGTGCTGGAAAAAAGTAAAAGAAAACTGCCAACCCAGAATTCTTTACCCAGTAAAAATATCTTTCAGAAGTGAAGGTGAAATAAAGACATTTTCAAACAAACCAAAACTGAGGGAATTTTTCACCAGCATAGCTACAATATAAAAAATGCTAAAAGAAGTTCTTCAGCATGAAAGGAAATTATCCCAAATGGAAATGTGGAATTGTTTTTAAAAAGAACAAAGAGGTCCAGATATGGATAAATGTAAAGGACTAATTCTTTTAAAGCTTTTTAGACTAGTGATTATTTAAAGCAACAAAATGATAAAAACAATAACATGTAGTAAAGTTTATAATATAGGTAGAAGTAAAATACAAGGTAAAGAGAGAAAAAAAAAAGGCCATTATAAACTTTTAGAGATTTTTTTACATTGTTCATTAAATGGTAAAATAGTCCTCAAAGACTGTAGTAAGTTAAGGACGCATATTATAATCTCTAGAACAATGATTTCCAAAGTATAGTCCCCATACCAGTTATATCTGCATCACTCAGAAACTCGTTAGAAGTGCAGTCTTGATTTATATCCCAGATCTACAAATCAGAAACTCTCAGTGTTGAGCCCAGCAATCAGTGTGTCAAAAAGGCTTCCAGATGATTTTAATGAAACTAAAGCTTGAGCACCTCTCTGCCAGACTTGGAAAGAGAGGTGAGAGGAAAATCTTCCCAGTGGTAGAGCTGTGAGCAGTATAACTGGTCATTCACTTGGGTGGAAGATGAAGTGACCCAAGGTGAGAGTATATATAAATTCTTGGCCAGTGGCCAATAACTTGATTATCTGGTTAGAAAACTGAAAGGAAAAGAACTGGAAGATCAGAGACAAGGAGGTCTGTGAATAGACATACAAAGATGACAGCATGAATTGTGAGACTTGTGTATTACATGTGGATGCTGACTAGAAAGCATCTACCACGGAAAAAGCCCTTAACAAAGCCAAGGAAACAAATGACTAGCAACTTGACCTTATAGCCAGTCTTGTCATCAGTCACCCAGAGAAGGTATGATAGACACATGAACACAGTGGACATAGTAGGAGAAACAGAATCTATGTATGAGCCCAAGAGCATAGACCCTGCTTACCAATGCCAAATAACTACTGCTGACTTTGAATATCTAACTTGTCAGCAACAGAGACAAACACTGAACTCCCAGTATGGCATCATTCCTTGGAGAAATCAACCAGCCGCTTAGTAGCAAGTTGGCTACATGGATCCTCTCCACCTTGAAAAGGCCAGCCATTCACCTTCACAGGGATAGATACATAATTTCACATGTATGTTTGACTTTCCTGTCTGCAGAGCCTCCATCAGTACCACTATTGAGGGCTTGTGGAGTGCCTCAACCATAGGCCTGAAAATCCACGCAACAAGGCGTCCAACTGGGATACCTACTTCACCATGAAGGTGATGAGGAAGGGAGCCCATGACTGTGGGAACCACAGATCATTTCACATACTGTACTATCTAGAGGTGGTTGGCTTCATAGACTGCTGGAATGGCCTCCTCTTAGGTAACAAAAGATCTTTTGTCATTTTTACTCATTCAAATGGTATATTTTCCCATGAGAATGCAAGAAGCAGAGAGTACTGACATGCAGAGAGAACAGAATGAAGTAATGACAGAGAGAGAAGCAGACACAAGAGACTGAGTGTGTCCTGACAAATCTCTAGTTTCCAGATCTCACGTTAGCCACAGCCCATGAGCCATCTCTGTTTCCTGACAATAAATTCCCCCACACCCTCCTGCTTTTTCTGCATAAGCATTCCTGATTTGATTTCTATTACTTGCAAGTAAAGGATATTGTCTAATACAATAAATTCCAAAGAGGCAAATTTTCTCTTCACATGAAGAACATCCAATAAATAATATAGCTATACCCAAATGGAAAGAACTTCTCTTATCATTTTTAGATGTAGACAGCCCATCAGTATATAAAAGAGACTTCATCTATTATAACAAATAGGCCCCTTCCCACTCCAAGATCCCCTGACAAATATCAGAAAAGTATGATTTGGAAAATAGAAATGTTTCATGATTTAGGAAATAAAAAATAATGAGTCTCCAAGTGCTCAATAACATTCCAAAAGAGTATGTGCAAGAATGTATGATATTATGGGGGGGGGGGAGGGGAGGCAGATTCTAGATTTAGAATTTGTTAGAAATCCAGAACAAAACTTTGCAATGATTTATCTTTTATTAAATTAATGCACCCCCAAAAAGTCTAGAAGTTAAGTATCTAGGGTGTGAAATATAAGAACAAAATAGCGAAAAGGTAGCCTTTGAATGTACATTATTTTTTACTGGCTGAAACGAAAATTGAAAAAGGTCTCAGAATAAATTTAGGCAAGATTCTTTTTGTTTTTGCTTTCCCTTCATATCACTGCCAACAATGCCCTCTAGTGGTGAATTAAGTAGGCACTGAAGTATGGAAAAGATGAAACCTAATTAAACAGGCCCGTTAAACTCATTGGTAAGATTTTCATGAAAATATGAACTTTTACACTTCCAGTTGGTAACTGAATGTTATATTTGGCAAGAAAATGAATCCTTACAAAGTATCACAGCATATACCTTAAAGCACAAGCATTTCAGAGCCAATTTTCTCCTGCGTTTTCCTGAACATACGCCAAGCAGCACATGAAAATAGCCATCTGTAATGTCTTATGGGGGCACTTCTGGGTCACAACTTCCACTGTGTACCTTAAAAGAAAGTAAAATGTACTTTTATTGAGGATGAAATCAATCTCCCAAAGACTTCTGCTTTTAAACCCAATTACCTTCAAGAATTATAGCTTCAGATAACAATAATGACTCTTTACCACTTTCAAGATTGTATCTGAATTTTGAACTCATCAACCAGACAAAGTTCCTTTGCTTGAAAAATCTTCAAACTACAGCTCTGAACCACTGGGGTAAGCCAGTCAAAACAACAGCTACAGTTACAGGAATGAAATTTCTCCAACCTGGCTCAGCAAAGAGCTTCCCAAAGGAACTTCCACTGAAGGAAAAGAAAGAAGACAATGTACATTGCTCACTGCTCTCTAATTCAAACCAGCCAATTGCTGGCTCTAGTCTCTGGCTCAAGACTCCTTTTTCTCTGCATATTGTTATCTTTTCTCTCCCCACCAAGCCTCCTTCCCTCAGACTTTCTACCCATCCTACATTCCCTTCAGCAACTGATTCTGTGTGTGATTTTGAGAGACACTTAGACCCTTTTGTGATAACTATATTTGCATGAGAATATTTGCTGAGTGACTTTGACTAAGGCATCAACCTACTACTCTGTTCTGGGATTTCATCTGTTTAAATAGAAAGAAACACATCCACAGATAGCTCTGCCATGAGTAGACAAGGGCCATTAATATTAATATTAATTCCCTTAGAAAGACGGAGATGGCTACATTTCCTGTTTTTGCATTGCTAACATGGAATCCAAACACGAAGTAACATGTCTTTGAGGAACTCTTGCCTTCATCAATCTTAGACAAAATTTCATGAGGCAATCTGAACTTCAATAGCATTTTCTCCATTATCATTTCTGCTCTACCAGAAATACTTCTGCTTTTGGAGTCAGATAATAGCCTAGATGTAAATCCCACCATTGCCACTGACTTGGCTGTGTTGTTCAGCAAGTCATTTATATAAACCTGTTAAGGTGTTTTGTGGGAACTCACAGAATAATTACCTGACAATTTCACCTACACTTAGCACTAGGCCAAATGAAAAAACAACGTATATATTCCAAGATGGCAGCATATAGCACTTGTGTTTCTCAACGTATGCCTTCTAGAATAATCTCTAACTTATTTGATCATGATACTCTTCTTTTTTTTCACAGAGCATTTCAGAAAACCAGGGTATCAAAAAAAAAAAATCTCTTTAGGATATGGTAGGATAGGGTGTTCTCTGGATTTTTCAAATTCAAATTGCATTCTTTAAATTTCCTCAGTTGTGTTAGCCACATTTCAAATGCTCAATGGCCACATGTGGCAATGGCTACCATATTGGACAGTGCAGAATTGATCATTCCATTACTGCAAAGCATCCTACTGGACAACAATAGTCTAGAGTTTTCCTCATAATCTCATAATCATAATCAAACTCCAGCCCTTAAAAACCCTCACAAAAAAATAGTAACTTCAAAATAGAGAAAACTGTTAAGCAACATCTTAACCAAGTGACCAAAGATAACAACCCTGTAATAGTGCAAATAGACATCATGTATCTCCTGTCGTGTACATTAAAAAAAAAAAAAAACACCTCACGTGTGGCATTTCTGCCAATAATAGCTAACTTTAAACATTAGGAAACATCAAACACACAAATTTAAGGATATCACACAAAATAACTGCTCTGTACTCTTTAAAACGTCAAGGTCATAAACAACAAAGAAAGGCAAAAGAATTGTACCAGATTAAAAGAGAATAAAGAGACAAGACAACTAAATTCAATACGTGATCCTTGAATAGATCCTTGATCAGGGAAAAGAATGACTATAAAGGAAATTATTGGGGCAACTGATGAAATTTGAATATTGACTATGGGTTAGATAATAGTATTATAAGAATGCTAAGTTTCTTGATTTTGATTATAGAGTAGTCATATAAGAGAAAGTCCTTCATCTTAAGAAATGCTACATTAAAATATTTAAGAGCAAAGAAGCACTCTCTACTTTCCAAATAAGATGGAGAAAGCATACCTCACACTGCCTCTCCTACTGAATGCCACTTAAAACCCTTGGAGACCATGTACAGAGCAGCTACCTGAGGACTTTGAAAAGGAAATGGTAGCGAGTTTATTGGGGAAGACAAACAGATCTCTGAGAATCACTAAACTGGGAGTGAGTTTCCCTTTTCTTTAAATCTACTTTCTCCCAGCCTGGACTCAAGGGCAACCTGAAATCCAAAAGCGTATAACAAACAGGTGCCTACGGAAAGTGCTCCAAGAGAAGCCTTCTCTTTCTTGTCTGAGGAGCAGGAAATGGCCTATTATGGGTCAGAAAAATTGGGGGAAATCCTCCGGGATTTTTTCCCCCTCTCTTGTCCTAGCCCCTGGCACAGAAGTAACAATACCTGAGCAAGTGCCTAAAACTCAGAAGGAAAGGAACCCTTCTTCCTGGCCAGAGGAACCATAGATCCAAAAGTGTGAGAGAAATCCTGGTGCCCTTTTCTCTCTGACCTCTCGCTACTTGGTCCCAGTACCAGACACAGTTGCAGAAAGTGCATAACCAGGGAAACTAAAGTTGTAGCTGTCAGTCAAAAGACCAGGAAGGGGGTGCTTAGGAGCAGGAAAGATTCTCATGAAGAGAAGGAAGTTCAAGAAAGTGATCATAAAGCTATGTATGAACTCCTGTGTCCATCTCTGAGCTGCACATGCATAGATTTGACCCTAAACAGCATACAGGAGGCACTGAGAACTGATCTACAGGGTGGACCACTACCCGAGTCTCACACTGCTCTCTGGTGTTAATATGCATGGGACAGACCCAGGTAGCAGAGCAAAAGCTTTGGAAACTGAACTGACTTTGGAATCACAGCCAACAGAAGGCAGAATAGGGAACTGCAACCAAACCTAAACTGCTTGATTGCCTGTTAAATGAATAAACGAACATTCTCCATAGGATTTAAACAAGACCTAGAGTCCTATAGCATAATATTCAAAATGTCCAGGATCAAATCCAAAATTACTAAACATATAAAGAACCAGGAAAATCTTGACATTTCTCAAGAGAAAAGACAGCCAATCAATAGCCATAAATACAGATGTTGAAATTAGACCCTTAAATAGCTGTTAAAATCATTTACTTATTAGCAAAATCAGCTTGTATTATCCTCTTACTGTTTACCATACTTCTTCAAATCACTACTCAAAGCTCTAACATTCAATGATCTTTTATTTTATTTATTTATTTATTTTTAAAGATTTTATTTATCTATTTGAGAGAGACAATGAGAGAGAGAGAGCACATGAGAGGGGGGAGGGTCAGAGGGAGAAGTAGACTCCCTGCTGAGTAGGGAGCCTGATGCGAGACTTGATCCCGGGACTCCAGGATCATGACCTGAGCCAAAGGCAGTCGCTTAACCAACTGAGTCACCCAGGTGCCCTCAATGATCTTTTATTAATTGATATACATGTTCTTGCTACTTTAACTTAAAATCTTTTATTACTTACTAGGGCACCCGGGTGGCTCAGTCAGTTAAACAGCCAATTCTTGATTTCAGCTCAGGTCATGATCTCAGGGTCATGATCTCAGGGTTGTGAGATCGAGCCCCGTGTCGGGCTCCATGATCAGCGTGGAGTCTGCTTGTCCCTCTCCCTGACCCTCCCCCAGCTCATATGTGTGCATTCTCTCTCTATCTCAAATAAATAAAAAAAATTTTTATCACTTACTAATTATTTATCTTTTCATGTCTCCTCACCTTTCTTTTTCTATGTATGTTATCCAAATATACGTTCTTATTTGATTTTGCCTAAACAACTGAAATAGCCTCAGCTCTTTCCTTACCTCATCTTTCCACACTTCTATTCATCCTACACACAGTGGCTTCCTGAAGCACAGATTAGATCATGTTTACTGACTGCCTATGAACTGGAGTTTATGCTAACCATGGGAGACAGATGTTATGGGAGTTCAGTACCTACCTTCATAAATTCAGGTCCAGAGGAAAAGACAACATGGAAACATGATTATAATACACTGAAAAACTCCTACCACAGTTTTCTTATCTATAAAATAGAAACAATAATTGTACATACTTCCCAGAGTATGGAGAGGATTAAATGAATTATAGGTATAGCATGTAGTCTAGCATGTAGTCTAGAAGATAGTAATCATACAATAAACACTAGTCATTAATATAATTAACTGCTAAGTGCCAAGTACAGTGTTACAAGCTATGATTATTCTAATTTCAAGGGTAGTGAATTCAAGTGAATTAAATCAATTTTTCAAGCCACCCAGTGAGTCAAGGAATCTTGAACAAAGCCAAAACTCTGAAGTCTGTTTACCCAGATCTCTCATAAGGGATTATGATTTTCCAAATAAAATAAACTATGTCCTTTTAATTTTATCATCCATTTCCAACATTCTTTTGAAGATGTTTCCAAGATGAATTTCAGCAGAAGATGATTCCCATTTTCTTCTCAATCATGCATTTTATACAGAAGAGCACAATGACATAATCTCCACATTCTATTTTATTATACTATGCCTTATAATTCTTGCCAGCACTCACAACTCAGACACTTTTTTCTCTTCCAATATTCATACATATTTATTGGCATAAAATGAAATCTCTTCTTCAACAAAATGAATTAGGAATATTATATATAAAAAATAATAGCTATAATGAAAGGGCAGACAGGAAAATAAGACCCAAAACTCCTAACACCCTGAGGATTTGAAAAATAAAATGACATTATGCTTTTCTGAATCCCAAACATAATCTCTGGAGTGTCCCAAAGAAAGCCTGGAGGATATGGATAAGAATCAAAAACTATCATCCATTTCCAAACATGCCCAGAAAAATATGTTCTCCCCAAACTGCCAAGATAAATGCAAAACAGAGGTTTTATTTTTTTTATCTCACATTATGGCTTTTCAGATGTGTCCCAGAATAATTTTAAAAATAGACAGGCTGCCCCTATAAACAGGAATGTATAAGATTCTTGCAGTGCAGGAGAGGGTGAAAACAACAGAATGCAAAGACCTTGATCCTGAGATGAGCACCACACATAACCTGCTGCGGGAGTCTGCACAACGTACTGAATCATTTTGGAATGATTCAAAGCTATGGATTTAATGGATTCAAAGCTATGAATTTAATGGATTCAAAGCTATTAAAGTTAGGGGTAATGACATCTCTTCTTGCCTATCTCAGTCCATTGTTACTAAGAATAATAACTAGCATTTGTGCAACAACCTAACAACTACCTTTTGCCTCACGAATACTACTTTATTTAGTTACTCCAACAACCCTGTGAACTGGCTATTACTACAACTACTACTACTACTCCTGTCATTACATTCTTTTGACATATGAGGAAGCATATGAGGAAGCTGAAGTTCAAATAATATTTAACCAAGCTGCCTAAGGTCAGAGTGAGTGGTAAAGTGGGAATCAACCCACCTCTCCTAACTCTATACCTTTGCTTGACCCACTGGATTATAGTTCTGTGAATGCAAGGACTTCTTATTATCATGTCCTCAGGGCTGAGTATCACCCCGGGTTCATAGTAAACACTCAGTAAATATCTGATGAACTACACTCAGTAAATATCTGATGAACTCAGGGGAACCAAGATACCACTGTGGGAGGTTTAGTTCACCAAAGGTCAGCCAGATAAGACATTAACTACTATAGGATATGAGGGAAGGTTTTAGATTAAAAAAAATTTCTACTACTTAAATTTAAATTAAAATATCATACCTAAGGGATATATATCCTCTTCATGGCTTTTAGGCCTTCTGTTTGAGGGCACATTTGATTGGTTGTGAGGAACAAAAAACCACTCAATGGAGAAAAGGAGATAAATCTTCCTTACGGAAGAATTTAAGATAATATCTGTAGATAATCTCCCATCCAGGAGGTGGAACTTAAATCCTCTCAAACTTGAAGGTGGGTATGATGGTTAATTTTATATGTCACCTTGACTGAGTCACAGAGGGACCAGCTATTTGGCCAAAGATTATTCTTAGTGTTTGTATGATGGTGTTTTTAGATGAGATCAACATTTAAATCAGTAGACTGAGTAGAGCAGATTGCTCTCCCTGATGTAGGTACGCCTCATCCAAACAATTAAAGACTTGAAAAGAACAAAAGAGCTGGCCATCCTTTGAGTAAGAGAAAAGACAGTCAACATCATTTGTCATTAGGGAAATGAAAATCAAAATCGCAATGAGATATCACTTCACATGCACTAGGATGGCTATAATAAAAAATGTAAATAACAAGAGTTGGAGAGGATGTGGATGAATTAAAACTCTCATATATCATTAGTGGGACTGTAAAATGGTGCAGCCACTGTGAAAAATAGTTTGGTGGGTCCCCAAAAAGCTAAATATATAATTACCATAGGGCCCAGCAATTCCACTCCTACGTATGTACCCAGAAGAACTGAAAACATATATTCAAACAAAAACTTGTACATGAATGTTCATAGAAGCATTATTTGTAATAGTCAAAAAGAAGATACAATCAAAATGCCATTAACTGGTGAGTGGCAAACAAAATGTTGTACAACTGATTAGTGGCTGGCAGTGGCTAGAGGAAAGGTGGCATGGAAAGTGGCTGCTAATAAGTATGGAACTCTTTTTGGAGTGGTGATATATTCTGGAATTAGATTATGTGAATGGTTGTATAATTTTGTGAATACACTAAAAGCTATCAATTTGCATATACTTCAAAAGAGTGAATTTTATGGTATGTGAATTATATTTCAATTTTCAAAAATCACAGGACCAAAGAAAGGTTCATAATGATGTTCTAAGAGCCAACCTTATGAAGCAAGCAAGCAAGCAAGGCAATTAAAACCATAGTAAAAGGAAATAAATGAGGAAAAATTAAATGAATGAAATAGAAAATAAACAGTAGGTAAAGGCAATTAAGTTTAGACTACTAATTGGGAAAAGGTGGTTTATTGACAAGAAAAAGTTTATGAACCTCCTACTAGGTTGATCAAGGAAGAAACAGACAACACAGAAATTAGCTGTATCAGAAATAAAACAGGAAACTCACTACATATCCTACAGATGTTAAAAAGGTAATAAAGGAAAATTATACAAAACTTTTGGCAACAAACAACTTATATAAAATGGACAAATTCCTTGAAAAACTCATATTACCAAAACTGATTCAAAAAGAAACAAAAAAATATGAGCAGGCATAACTCTATTAAAGGCATTAAATTTATAATTAATCTTCCCACAAAGAAAATGCCAGATCCAGATGGCTTCACTGATGAAGTAATCATATTAATCTTACCTAAGATCTTCTAGAAAATGGAGAAGTTGGGAGCACTTCCCAACTCATTCTTGAGGTCAGCATTACCCTGAAACCAAAACCAGAAATATTGAAAGAAATTACTAATATGTCTTATGAACACAAATACAAAATTCTTTAGTAAGGTAATAGCAATCTAAATTCAGCAAATAGATCTGGAAAAAGGCAATGACATCCCTCTCACCATTCCTATTTAACATTGTACTGAATATCCTAGCCCATATAATCAGGAAAGTAAAGGATACAAAAAGCACACAGATAGGAAAGGGTAAAGAAAACGAGTTTTTGGGGAACGGGGGTTTGTAAACAACATGATCATCTCTGTAGAAAATCTTAAGAAATCAACAAAAAAACTACTAGAACTAATGAGTGAGTTTAGTAATGTCACATTATATATATATATATATATATATATATATATATATATATATATATATATATATCAACTGCTATATACTAGCAATAAACAATTTGGAACTTAAAAATTTTAAATATTTACAACAGTATTAAAAACATGAAATACTTGGGAATCGATTGAACAAAGATTGTGTGACACTGATATGAAAACTATAAAATATTTTTTGAAAAATTAAAGAAGACCTAAACAAATTGAGAGACATATCATGTTCATGAATTGGAAGAAACAATGTTGTTGATGTGTCAAATCTCTCCAAATTGATTTGTAATTTTAATGCAATCCCAGTCAAAATCTTAGCTGATGTATATGGAAATGCAAAAGAACTAGATAGGCCAAGACAACTTTGAAAACAACAGCAAAGTTGGAGTGCTCATACTGCATGAATCTAAGATATACTATAAAGCTAGAAAAATCAAGACAGTGTGGTGTGGCATAAGAAAGACATATAGACCATTGGGGTGCCTGGGTAGCTCAATCAGTTAAGCATCTGACTCTTGGTTTCAGCTCAGGTCATGATCTCAGGGTCGTAGGATTGAGCCATGCATCGAGACCTGTGTTGGGCTCCAAGCTTAGCAAAGGAGTCTGCTTAAAATTCTCTCCGTCTTCCCCTTCCGTGCCCCCTCCCTGATGTTCATGCTCTCTCTCTCTTAAAAAAAAAAAAAAAAAAAAAGACATATAGATCAATGAAACAGGATACAAAGTCTAGAAATTGACCTCTACATATATAGTTAATTTTTAACTTAGTTTCCAAAGTAATTGTGTGTGGAAAGGATAATCTCTATAACAAATGGCATTGAAGCAATTAGATATCTACATGGAACAAATACAAACTTCAATTCTTACTTTATGCCATATGTAAAAATGAACTCAAAATGAATCATAGACCTACAGATAAAAACACAGTCTACATGAGTATAAGAAAAGTAGGAGAATATTATTTGACTTTGGGTTAAACAAATGTTTTTTAAATATGACACAAAAAAGCATGAAAAAGAGAAATTTAAAATTGGTAAATTGGACTTCAGCAAAATTAAAAACCTTGTTATTTAAGCTGACTTTGGTGCAGGTCATGATCTCTCAGGTTCCCCACTCATTGGGGAGTCTGCTTCTCCCTCTCCCTTTCCCTCTGCCCCTCCCCCCACTAGTGCTCTGTCAAATAAATAAAATCTTTAAAAGGAAAAAAAATTTAAAAAAATAAAAGATGTTAAGAAAGTAACTAGGCAAACCACAAACTGGGAGAAATGTTTGTAAAACACATACCTCATAAAAGACATATTTGGGATGTGTAAAGAACTAGTATAAGTCAATAATAAAACAATCCAATTAAAAACATGGGCAATATCACTATCTAACTATTAAACCAACTAAAAAATTTTAAAGGTGACAATACCAAAGCCCGGCAAGGATGCAGGGAAACTGCATTTCTTATACATTGCTGCAGGGACTGTAAAATGGTAGAGCCATTCTGGAAAAGTTTGGTAGGTTTTTGTGAAATTAAACATGTACTTACCATACAACTGAGAAATTGTACTCTAGGGCATTTATCCAAAAGAAAACCTGTGTTTACATAAAAACTTGGTCATGCCATTTCCTTACACCACACACAAAAATAGACTCCAAATGGTTGAAAGACCTCAATGTGAGACAGGAGTCCATCAAAATCCTAAAGGAGAACACAGGCAGCAACTTCTTTGACCTCAGCCGAAGCAACTTCTTCCTAGAAACATCGCCAAAGGCAAGGGAAGCAAGGGCAAAAATGAACTATTGGGACTTCATCCAGATAAAAAGCTTTTGCAAAGCAAAGGAAACAGTCAACAAAACCAAAAGACAACCGACAGAATGGGAGAAGATATTTGCAAATGACATATCAGATAAAGGGCTAGTATCCAAAATCTATAAAGAACTCATCAAACTCAACACCCAAAGAACAAAGAATCCAATCAAGAAATGGGCAGAAGACATGAACAGACATTTTTCCAAAGAAGACATCCAAATGGCCAACAGACACATGAAAAAGTGCTCAATATCGCTCAGCATCAGGGAAATCCAAATCAAAACCTCAATGAGATACCACCTCACACCAGTCAGAATGGCTAAAATTAACAAGTCAGGAAACGACAGATGTTGGCGGGGATGCGGAGAAAGGGGAACCCTCCTACACTGTTGGTGGGAATGCAAGCTGGTGCAGCCACTCTGGAAAACTGTATGGAGGTTCCTCAAAAAGTTGAAAATAGAGCTACCCTATGATCCAGCAATTGCACTACTGGGTATTTACCCCAAAGATACAAAAGTAGGGATCCGAAGGGGTACATGCACCCCGATGTTTATAGCAGCAATGTCCACAATAGCCAAACTGTGGAAAGAGCCAAGATGTCCATCGACAGATGACTGGATAAAGAAGATGTGGTATATATATACAATGGAATATTATGCAGCCATCAAAAGGAATGAGATCTTGCCATTTGCAATGACGTGGATGGAACTGGAGGGTATTATGTTGAGTGAAATAAGTCAAACAGAGAAAGACATGTATTATATGATCTCACTGATATGAGGAATTCTTAATTGCAGGAAACAAATGGAGTGTTGTTGGAGTGGGGGGTGGGGTGGGAGGGATGGGGTGACTGGGTGATAGACACTGGGGAGGGTATGTGCTCTGGTAAGCGCTGTGAATTGTGCAAGGCTGTTGAATCTCAGATCTGTACCTCTGAAACAAATAATGCAATATATGTTAAGAAAAAAAAAAGAAGAAGAAGAAGGTAGCAGGAGGGGAAGAATGAAGCAGGGGAAATCGGAGGGGTGGACGAACCATGAGAGAGGATGGACTCTGAAAAACAAACTTAGGGTTCTAAAGGGGAGGGGGGTGGGAGGATGGGTTAGCCTGGTGGTGGGTATTGAGGAGGGCACATTCTGCATGGAGCACTGGGTGTTATGCACAAACAATGAATCATGGAACACTTCATCTAGAACTAATGATGTAATGTATGGGGATTAACATAAGAATTAAAAAAAAAAAAACTTGGTCATGAATGTTCATAGCAGCTTTATAAGAAGCTAAACACTGGATCTGTCCAAATGTCTTTTCAATGAGTGAATGTTAAAACTGTGGTACCTCCTTCATACTAAGTGATACTACTGATAGGCACAACCACCTACTGATAGGCACAACTTGAGTGAATCTCAGGTGAATTATGCTGAGTGAAAAAGCCCATCTCAAAGGGTTACATACTATATGATTCTACTTACATAATACTCTCAAAATGATAACATTATGAAGATAGAGAACAGACTCGTTGCTAGAAGACAGGGACAAAGGACGGGCCAGGTTGTAAATACCAACTGCATGAGGGGGTTCTTTTGTAGTGATAGAACAGTTCTGTACCTTGATTGTGGTGGTGATTACATGAATCTATGCATGGGATAAAAATCACGTAGAACTTCACCCTCATGCATATACACACATCCACATACAAAAAAAAAAAAAAAAAGGAAGGTTTTTATGAAAAACCAAAACTGAATTAAGTCTGTTAACAGTAGTATCAATGTAAATTTCCCGGTTTTGATCAGTGCTACAGGTACATAAGATGTCACTGCTACAAAGCTGGGTGAGGGATACATCGGACTCATACTATTTTTGCAACATCCTGTAAGCCTACAATTATTTCAAGATAAAAAGGTGTTTTTTAACAATGAGAAAAGGTTCTGCACACTTCTCCAAAGAATATATATAAATAGCAAATAAGCACCTCACAAAATGTTCAACATCATTAGTTATCAGGAAAATGCAAATTTAACCACAATGAGATAACCACCGGAAGTGCACTGGGATAGCTAAAATTAGAAAGAATACCAATACCAAGTATTGACAAGAGTGTGGAAGTAACTTGATCTCTCATACACTGCGGAAGTATAACCATTTGGAAAACAGTTTGTCAATTTCTTATAAAGGTAGAAAAACAAAGGTAAGAACTATATGACCCAAATATCTAACTCATAGGTATTTACTCAAGAAAAATAAAATCTCTTTGACCTCGGCTGCAGCAATTTCTTACTAGACACATCTCCGGAGGCAAGGGAAACAAAAGCAAAAATAAACTATCTGGACCTCATCAAGATAAAAAGCCTCTGCACAGTGAAGGAAACAATCAACAAAGCTAAAAGGTAACCAATGGAATGGGAGAAGATATTTGCAAATGCCATATCGGATTAGGGGTTAGTATCCAGAATCTATAAAGAATTTATCAAACCCAACACCCAAAAAATAATAATCCAGTTAAGAAACGGGCAGAAGACATCAACAGACATTTCTCCAAAGAAGACATACAAACGGTTAGCAGACACATGAAAAAATGCTCCACATCACTCATCGTCGGGGAAACACAAATCAAAACCATAATGAGATACCACCTCACACCTGTCAGAATAGCTAAACTTAACAACCCAGAAAACAATAGATGTTGGCAAGGATGTGGAGAAAGGGGAACACTTTTGCACTGTTGGTGAGAATGTAAACTGGTGCAGCCACTCTGGAAAAGAGTATGGAGTTTCCTTAAAAAGTTAAAAATAAAACTACCCTATGACCCAGCAATTGCACTACTAGGTATTTATCCAGAGGATACAAAAATGCTGATTTGAAGAGGCACATACACCCCAATGTTTACAGCAACACTATCAACAATAGCTAAATTATGGAAAGAGCCGAAATGTCCATCAACTGATGAATGATGAATGGATAAAGAAGATGTGGTATATGTGTGTGTGTGTGTGTGTGTGTGTATATATATATATATAATGGAATATTACTCAGCCATCAAAAAGAATGAAATCTTGCCATTTGCAAAAACATGGATGGAACTAGAGTGTATTATGCTAAGTGAAATAAAGTCAGTCAGAGAAAGATAAATGCCATTTGATTTCACTCATATGTGGAATTTAAGAAACAAAACAGATGAACATAGGGGAAGGGAAGAAAAATAAAATAAGATAAAAACAGAGAGGGAGGCAAACCATAAAAGACTCTTAACTATAGAGAACAAACTGAGGGTTGCTGGAGGGGAGGAGGATCGGGGGATGGGCTAAATGGGTAATGGGCATTAAGGAGGGCACTTGTTATAATGAGCACTGGGTGTTATATGTAAGCGATGAATCACTCTATTTCCTCCTGAAACCAATACTAGTCTATATGTTAATTAACTTGAATTTAAATTAAAAAAAGAAAAGAAAAAGAAAAACGTATATCCACACAAAGACCTATTTGTGACAAGGTCATAGCGGCTTTATTTCTAAAGCCAAAAACTCAAAACCTTTCAAATATCCATTAATAGAAGAGTGAACTAACATGTCATAATATATCCATAGAATAGAATAATTCAGCAATACAATGGGTGAATCTCAAAAAACATTACACTGAATAAAAGAATCCAGACAGAGAAGAGTACATACTATATAGTTCCATCTATACGAAAGACTGGGAAAGGCAAATTTAATATATAACAACTAAAAGAAGATTGTGTTTGCCTGGGACCAAGGGGCAGGAAATAGATTGGGAATGAGCACAAAAGAAACTTTTGGGTGATGTAAACGTTCTGTATCTTGATTGTGTTGATGGTTACATGGGTATGAACATTTGTCACAACTTGTACTGTACATATAAAATATATGGAATTTGGGGTGTGTGTGCTAAACTATGCTTCAATAAAATTGATTTTTTTAAAAATAGGACCTTAAGGTCTTCCTAGATTCACAAGAATAATGAAAGGTAAGTCAAAGGGAATAGTTTTAAGTCAAAGTGGTTAATAGAATGATACTGCCATTAACAATCATGTGTCTTTGAAGAGGCCCAAACTCAACAAGACCAAAATTAAAGACCTCCTTTCATCACTACTCCCAAACTGCTCTTCCTTAGGTGTTTCTTATCTCAGAGAATGGTATCAACAGATAGGCAAGTTGGAAAAATAGCAGATGTTTTTGATAGTTCTCTCTTCCCTTCACCCTCACATTCTCAAATCTGATCAGTTAACTCAATCCTGCCAATTGTTTCTTCCTAAATATATTTCAGATGTGTTGGCTTCTCTCCATCTGCATTATGACCACACTAGTCCAAGCTTTCATTGTCTCTCACCCGTACCACCGCAAAGCCTACCAAATAGGTCTCCCTACATATACTCTTACTCTGGAATTGGTCTGTACTCTTTGATTGCAAATGACAGAAATTCTATCCAAACTTGATTATTTAAAAAAAAAAAGCAAATATATTCATGGATCACATAATAAAGAGGAAGTGAACTAGATCTAGATGACTAGATCTATGGATTTGCCCAGTTTATTCAGGCATTCATCTTTCTTCCCATCTCTTACTTGTGCTTCCCTCTGTGTTGATTTGATTCTCAGATGCCTATCCCCAAATGATGGAGGAGTTGCTGATCTTTCCCTTGATGATCTGACCTGGTTCTTATAGATAATAGTCCCAGAGTGACAGGGATTATCTCTTTCCTGAGAGTTTGAGCGGAAGTCCTGCAGACAATATTGATTAGTCCAACTTGAGTCATGTGCCCACCCCTGAACCAAACACTGAGGACAGAAGAACAGGGAACTCTGATTATTTATATATTAAATGGGTTAAGTGCCCATCCCTGTGATGGGGGATGAGGGAGAGTCAACTCTACTCAAATTACATGGAGGGAGAGTCAACTCTACTCAAATCACATGGAAGGAGATCCCCACAAGCAGAGGGGTTCTGTTACTGGAAGTGGAGGAAAGGGATAGCATGCTAGATGAAAAAAAATTCTAACAGAGTTCACTTCCATTCTCACAGCAGTCAGCCATTTTACTTTAACTAATCTCTACATCCAACAAGGGGCTCGAACTTATGACCCTGAGAACAAGAGTCTGATGCTCTACCAACTGAGCCAGCCAGGTGCCCCTATTTTATTCTTTTTAAGTTAAATCTAAATCTCTGGCTTCAAAAATTTCTACAGCTTTCTATTACACTTAGAATAAAATTTAAAATCTCTCACAAGGCTGAAAGGCCTTCATGCTCTAAGTCTACCCCACTAGAGTAAATTTTGTCACTCTCCCTTCATTCTCTATTCCAGAAACCCTAACTTCTGTTGTTGTTGTTGTTTGTTTGTTTCTTTAACACAACATGCTTCCTCATTATTCACGTCCTTTCCACTGGCCATTGATTCCCCTGGACACATCCATAGTAACTCTGTTAAGGAACATCTAGTCATTTTTAGAGCTCAGCTCAGATGTTCCTTCCTTAATGAAGTTTTCCTGACTCCCCAGATCGGGACAGACTTCCTCAGTTAAACTCACTCATGGCACCTGTGCATCTCAATTGTAATTATATAGTTATTAAGATAATTATTGTCTACTCTCTGATCTCTCCTGTTAGAATGTAAGCTCCATCAGAGCTGAGACTTATCAAGTCATTCACCACTATAGTCCTAGCACCTAACCCAGTGCCTAGAAGAAAGAAAGCACTCAATTTTTTCCTCAGTAAATGAAGAAATTTTGTGAGGAAGCTAATAAATTTGGTTTTAGACAGACTGAATCTGAAATCATGACAAGGCAAGAAGTTAGAAAATTTATAATAGATAAATTATAAAAATTCCATGGTGAATAGAGTCCAATATTCCATGGGAATGTCTTTCCAAAAAAGAACAAATATCAAAATATCAAAAATGTATGTTGTTTCCCCAAATGAAGATTTATTGTGAATTGATGAATCTGGGAGTATAAAAGCCCTGGTCCATTCTGGAAGTATTTGCTGTCTATACAACTAGTGATTTACTTACAAGCTCATCCCAAATTGGAGCGCCGACCACAGCAGAAAAGGAAGGAAAAATATTGCATACAGAAATCTGAGGTAATTTTAGTTTTATTTACACAAGCCATTCACCTTAGAAACTGAAGTCAGATTTAGAGATTCAAACAGCCCCTGTAATGAGTACATTTCCTACCATCCTTTCCCTTGGTAAACAGCTTTTAGAGACACTGACAGCACAGAATATCTTTCTGAGAAGAGCCCAATGTTCTGCGTCTTTTTTAACATCCTCTTCTCCTCCATACCCACTCTCTGCTAAACACAAAGGTTTTGCTTGTTTGGGGTTATTCTAAGCCTGAAGAGTACTTCTCAAGAGAGTAGTCTAAAGGGTGTTTCTGTATTTTCCTTCCTGAGGTGTGTGCAAAGGAAAGAAAAAAAAAACCCTGCCACAGCTACACCCCCATTCAAAACAGTCCAACAATCATTTTTCTTAATATTTAACAGTGAGTAGCTAGAGTCCTAGAACCGTGCTTTAATAAAGAAAAATGAGACTGATGTTTTCAAAAACCAATGCTGGTTATAAAATATAGATACTGGCTAATTTTTAAAAATATTAAATGTCCAAACAAAGGAAAAAATGATGGGGAGGAGAAAAAAGCACAAGAAAAAGGAAACAGCTGTGCTTTAGTTTTACTCCAAAGTTCAACGAAACCCTTACTAAATTTATAGTTTATGTTGTCAGCAGCAAATGAAAAAACCTTAAGACAAGGAAAGAGAAGCAGATGAGAAACCCTTAGAAGAGAGAGGTTGGGCTGGGAGGAAAGGAAAGAAAAGATGTGAGGCCTTCTTTGAAGCTAAGTTTGGACTTGAACATCTTTTTGTAGCTTATCATCCCAGAATTTTCTCCATACGCAAGCCACATGTGTTGCCTACTACATTTCCAAAGAGCAACAGGGGAATAAAAGATTTAGCATGAGCTGAGAAATAGGTGAGTTTCTCAGCCACTTGTCCACTTGCCTTCTCCATGTTGAACTGTCCTCTTCCCCTTTTTGCTGAACAGAGACAGTGGGGAGCTCACATAAGCCTAGACGTTGGACAACCACCATAAGCCCATTGTATCATGTATGGCCTAAAGGTTCAGCAATGGAGGGAAGGCAGGAAGTACCATGCTAATCAGGCCAGCACAGGACTAGATGTTCTGTCCATCTCATTTTTAAGTGTACCTGGGCTGGTCCTTCATTTTTCCAAACCAACCCTTTTTCTGCTTAACGCTTACAATCCCAGACTTAAAAAGTAAATCTTATGAAAGATAAGGCACATTTGGTTAAATCATTAAAGTTGTGTATATCATTGACACTATAGTCTTGTTCAGAAAACAAGTTTTGACATGAAGGAAAGAGTGAGGAGGGAGGACTTGTGAAGGGCCAAGAAAAAGGGCATAGAAGATCAGGCTAGGAGAAGGAGTCCAAGGGCTGGGTACTACCAAGGTGTGGCTATTCTCTAAGATGGCAATGTTATGGCTAAACAATAACACCCCATTCACACATAATTAAAACATCCGGTGGTACAATAATTGCTATATAAGGAAGAGGCTTCTTATGGAACCTGCGATTATAGCCCCAACCCCAAAAAAGATTAAATTTCTTCTGGTTTCACCCATTACAATAATGTTAATGGGGTATTTTGGAAGCTTATCACATATTATATGCATACTGCTATGGCTGAATTATATGCCCTTGAAATTCATATGTTGAAGCCCTAACCCCCATTGTGCCAGTATTGGAAATGGAACCTTTGGGAGGTAATTAGGGTTAGATGAGGTCGGGAGGGTAAAGTCTGAATCTGCTAGGATTATTGTTCTTTAAGAAGAGATACCAGAGAGCTTGCTGCCTCTCTTTCTACCACAGGAGGACACAGCAAGAAGGCATCCATCTGAAAGCCAGGAAGAGGGCCCTCTCCAGGAACCAAATTGGCTGGCACCTAGACTTTGGATTTCCCAGTCTCCAGGACTGTGAGAATTAGATTTCTGTGGCTTAAGTCTCCCATTCTCTGGTATTTTGTTATGGTAGCCCAAGCTGACTAATACAGATTTTGGTACCAAGAAGTGGGTTGCTACTGTAACACCTAAAAATGTGGAAGCAGCTTTGGAACTGCATGTTAGGGTAGAGGTGAGAAGAGTTTTGAAGTACATGCTAAAAATATGGACATTAAAAGCAATTCTGGATGACAGCTCAGAAAGAAAAGAGGAGAGCGAGAGAGAAAGCTTCCATATTCTTGGAGAATACATAAAGAACAGTGAACAGAATATTGATAGAAATGTGGACGTTAAAGGCCATTCTGGCAAGGTCTTGGAATGAGGAACAGCTTCCTTACTGAGGAACTGCAGGAAAAGAGACCCTTTCCACAATGGGGCAAAAAAATTGGCTGAATCGTGTTTTATGTTTTGTAGGATGAAGAACTTATAAGCAATGAAACTGGATATTTAGCCAAGGAGGTTTATAAACGAAGTGTTCAAGGAGCAACTTGGTTCTCCTGGCTGCTTAAAGTAAAATGCAAAAGGAAGGAGATGAATTGAAGAAGGAATTGTTAAGCAAACAGGAATCTGGCGCTTTAGAAAATTCAGGCTATCCATATTGCAAAAGAAAGAGAACAGTTGTTCTGAACAGAATCTAAGGGTGTGGCTGAACAACCATTAGATAAAAAGATCATGGGTGTGATTCCTGGATTCAATCAGCCATCTCAGCAGAAACCAGGAATTGAAATGGGATTTTACTGGCAGAAACACTGGCAGCCGGAACTAATGGGGACAGAATAAACAAGTCAGAATGAAGGAAGGCTGTCAGACTTCCTAGATCCTATAGAACCAGACCATAGAGCTATTCAGCTAAGAATGTGTGGTGGTCTTCAAGAAAAGGGAAGAATGACCCCCAAAGACAATTCAAAGATCATCAGGACTACTTCTTCTCTTCCAAAGGGTGAAGCCACCACTTTTGGTTACAATAAACCAGATGGCCTCTGCCTGAAGCCTTGGGGGTGGGGCTACCCTGAAGAGCCATGGGCTTGGGGCTCCCTGGAGCCTTGAGAGCCAGCCTTGCTTAGCAGAGCTTTAGGGGTGGGACCACCGTGTCAGTGGGTCCAAAATGTAGGACCTTGCCTCTGTGGGTCTGGAAGGTGGGCACTCAGCAAAAGAGATTAAGATTTTATGGAATTTACAATGTTAGGTTTTGACTTGCTTGGCATGCCTCACCTCTTCTTTCTTTTCTATTTCTCTTTTGGAATGGGAAAGTCTATCTTATGCCTCTCCCACCACTGTATTTTGGAAGAACATAATTTGTCTGATTTCACAGGTTTACAGATAGAGAGGGATTTTAAATGATACTTAAATGACTTTGGACCTTAGACTTTAGAGTGGCTGCTGGAATGAGTTAAGACTTGGTGCTAATTGGATAGAATTACTGTATTTTGCATGAAATAAAGACATGAATTTGGGGGAGGGGGGCAGAAGCAGAATGCTATGGACTAAATTATGTTCCTCCAAAATTCGTATGTTGAAACCCTAATCCCCAGTACGATGATATTTGAAGATGGGACCTTTGGGAGGTACTTAGGGTTAGATGAGGTCGTGAGTGCAGTGCCCTAATTTGACAGGATTAATGTCCTTTTCAGAAGAGACACCAGAGAAAACTCCCTGCCTCTCTCTTGACCATGTTAGGACACAGCCAGAAGGCAGCCATCTGCAGACAAGAGGATTCTCATCAGGAACTGAATCTGCCAGTACCTTGATTTTGGACTTTCCAGCCTCCAGAACTGTGAAAATTCTAATTCTATTCTTTAAGTACCCAGTCTATGATATTTTTGTTATGTTAGCCCAAGAAAACTAATACACATATTAATATGTATTATATACATATACTATGATTCATAAATTGCCTCATTCCTACAGAAATAATAACAAGAATGTTCATTGCAGCAGTTTATAATAGGAAAAAAAAGGAACAACACTATATTAGTTTCCTAGAGCTGCTATAACAAAGTACCATACACTTAGGTTAAAGAACAGAAATGTATTGTCTCACAATTCTGGAAGCTAGAAGTCTGATATCAAGGTATGAGCAGGGACCATGCTTTCCTCTGAAACCTGTAAGGGAATCCTTTGACTCTTCTTAACTTCTGGTGGTTTGCTGGCAATCACTGGCATTCCTTGGTTTGTATTCCAATCCTTCATCTTCCACATGGCATTTTCCCTGTGTCTTCATATCATCTTCCCTCTGTACATGTGTCTCCGTGTCCAAATTTCCTCTATTTATAAGGATGCTAGTGATGTTGGATTAGGACCTATCCTAATAACCTCATTTTAACTTGATTACCTCTCTAAAGACCCTATTTCCAAATAAGGTCACATTCTAAGGTACTGGTGGTTAGGATTTCCACATATCTTCTGGTTGGAGGAGGATACCATTCAACCCATAACAACCAAAAAAGTTCATCAATAGTGGAAATGGAATTCTACACCCTATAATGGACCACTCTATAGTCATAAAGAAGAAAGGAATTTATAATAACATAGAAATATATACCATCTGGAATAGATTACTAAGTAGAAAAGGTGAGCATTTCAGACCAATATGTATAACATAGTCTGGAAGGCCATGGAATCCTTATCTGAAATCTGGATTTTGTTCTAACGTACCATTTGGAACAAAATTTACCAAAATGTTTAATGGTTGTTAAATTTGGGGAAAGGGTGAGGTTGGAGGGCAAAGGAGGTGCTTTCTCTTTTTTAAATTATACTTTTTATTTTGAGATCATTGTAGACTCACATGCATTTTCAACAAATGATACAGAGATGTCATATACTCTACCCAGGTTTCCCCTCTGGTAACATCTCAGAAAAATATTGTACAATATCACAACCACAATATTGATACAGTGGAGATATAGATTATTTCCATCACCACAAGGATCCTTCAAGTTGTCCTTTTATAGCCACATCTATTTCTCTCCCACCCCCATAACCTCCTTAACCCCTGGCAAACACTAATCTTTTCTCCATTTCTATAACTTTGTCATTTCAAAAATTTTGTGTAGATGGAATCCAATAATAAGTAACCTTGGGGTACAGCTTCATTTCACTCACATAATTCTCTGGATTTTCATCCAGACTATTGCATGTATTAATAGTTCATTGCTTTTCATTTCTGAGTAGTATTCCATGGTATGGAGATACCACAGTTTGTTTAACCATTCACCTGTGGAAAGGTATCTTTATTAAATATTTTCCAGTTTTGGATTGTTACAAATAAAGGTACTATAAACATTTGTCTACAGGTTTTTGTGTGAACATAACTTCTTGTTCTCTGGGATAAATGCCCACAACTACAATATGTGGGTCATATGGCCATTGCATGTTTAGTTTTTTAAAACACTGCCACATTGTTTTCCAGGGTAACTATACCATTTTATATTTCCACCAACAATGTATGGAGTGGTCCAGTTACTTGGCATTTTCTCAAGTATTTGTCATTTTCTATTTTTTTATTTCAACCATTCTGATAGGTGTGTAATAGTATATCATTGTGGCTTTAATTTGCATTTCCATAAGGGTAAGAGATGTTGACCATTTATTAATGTGTTTATTTATTATCTGTATGTCCTCTTCAGGGATATCTCTCTTCATGTCTTGTTGGAGTGTTTGTTCTTTTACTGTTGAGGTTTTAGGGTTCTCTATATATTCTAGATACTAATCCTTTTTTTAAAATATGTTTGGCAAATATTGTCTCACACCCTGCAACTAGTCTTTTCACTTTCTTAACAAGGTCTTTTGCAGGGGAGCCTGGGTGTCTCAGTTAATTAAATGACCGACTCTTAATTTCAGCTTGGGTCATGATCTTAGGGTCTTGAAATCAAGCAGGTTCCATGCTTGAGATTTTCTCTCTCCCTCTCCCTCTGCCCCTCCTCCCCACCTCCGCTCCCTCATGTGTACACTCTCTCAAAAAAATTTTTTTTAAAAAAACAAGGTCTTTTGCAGAGCAAAAGTTTTTCATCTTAATGAGGTCCATTTTATCAATTTTTCTTTTTATAAATTTTACTTTGTGTTTCAAGCCTAAGAACTCTGCCTAACCAAAGAGTTAAAAGCTAAGAGCTCTTTGATCACAAAGATCTATTTTTTCCTGAAAAGCTTTATACTTTTACATTTGACATTTACTTTGTGGTCCATTTTGAGTTAATCTATGTATAAGGTGTGAGACTTATCAAGGCTCATTTTTTTTGCCTATGGATGTCCAATTGTCCAGTACCATTTGTTGAGAAGTCTATCTTTCCTTAATCCAATTGCTTTTTCACCTTTGTTAAAAATCAGTGAGGCAATTTCTAGTTTTCTTTTTCTGTTCCTTTGATCTATGTATCTATCCCTCCCCAGAGTCTTGATTACTGTAGATATATATAATAAGTTTCAAAATCAGGTAGACTGATTTCTCCCACTTTATTCTTCTTTTTCAAAATTGTTTCAGCTATTATTATTCCTTTGCCTTTCCATACAAATTTTAGAACAACTTTGTACAAATCTTTTATAATTCATTAGGAATTTTTATATGAATTGTTTTAAATCTATGTATTAATTTAGGGAGAATTGATACCTTCACTATGTTAGATCTTCCAATCCATGAGCACAGTATGTCTCTCCATCTGGATTTTTTATTTCTTTCATCAGCATAGTGTAGGATATAAGATAAACATTAAAAAATCAATTGTATTTTGATATATTAGCAATGTTTGTATGTTTTTCTTGTGACCTTGCTAAACTCACTTATTAGTTCTAGAAGTTGTTTTGTAGATTCCTTGGGATTTTATATGTAGATAGTCATGTCATCTACAAATAGGGACAGTTCTATTTCCTCTTGTCTAACCTGTATGCCTTTTATTTCCCTTTCTTGCCTTATTGCACTGGTTAGAACTTCTAGCACTATGTTGGATAAGAGTGGTAACATTAAACATCTTTGCCTTTCTCCCCATCTTACAGAGGAAAGCATTCAGTCTTCCACTATTAAGTATAATGTTAGCTATAGGCTTTGTGTAGATGTTTGTAATCAAATAGAGGACATTCCTCTCTATATACCCATTTTTCTGAGTGTGTGTGTGCATGCATGTGTGTGTGTGTCATGAATGGGTTTTGAATTTTGCAAAAACACTTTTCTGCATTGATTGACATAATGATATGATTTTCCTTTTTACCATGTTAAAATTATGGATTGTATTGATTGACTTTTCAATACTGAACCAGCCTTGCTTCCCTGGAGTAAACCCACTTGGTCATGGTATATAATTGTTTTTACATACTGCTGAATTCTATTGGCTAATATTTTAAGGATTTTGCTTTTATATTCATGAGGGACATTGGCCTGTACTTTTCATTTTTGTGTGTGTTGCTTTGCCTGGGTTTGGTGTTAAGGTAATACTAGCTTCATAAAATGAATCAGGAAGTATTCTCTCCTGTTGTTTTGGGGTTTTTTTGGTTTTTTGGAAGAAGTGTATAACTTGTGTTAATTTTTCCTTTTTGAAAATTTGATAGAATTCGCAATGAAACTATCTGAGCCTAGACATATCTTTGTTGGGAGTTTTTCAATTATAAGTGCAATTTTCTTAAAATTTGGGGGCCATTCAAATTATTTCATTTTGGGTGAGTTGTGGCAGTTTGTGCATTTTGAGAAACTGGTCCATTTCTTTTATCAATTTTATGTGTGTAGAGTTGCTTGTAGTATTTCCTTATCCTTTTAATGTCTGCAGATTCTGTAGTTATAGTCCCTATTTTATTTCTGATATTGGTAATGTGTGTCTTTTTTTTTTTTTAAAGATTTTATTTATTTATTTGAGAGAGAGAGAATGAGAGACAGAGAGCAGGAGAGGGAGGAGGGTCAGAGGGAGAAGCAGACTCCCTGCTGAGCAGAGAGCCCGATGTGGGACTCGATCCTGGGACTCCAGGACCATGACCTGAGCCGAAGGCAGTCGCTTAACCAACTGAGCCACCCAGGCGCCCGGTAATGTGTGTCTTTTCTTTTTTTTTCTTTATCAGTCTTGCTGGAGGTTTATCACTTTTATTGGCCTTTTCATTGATTTTCTCTTTCTCTCTTTTTGTTTGTTTGTTTGTTTTCAATTTCATGGATTTCTTCTCTTTAGCCTTTCTTTCCTTCTGCTTGCATTGGCATTATTTTGCTCTTCTTTTTCTAGATTCTTGAAGTGAGAGCTGAGATTATTGATTTGATATTTTTTTCTCTTTTCTAATGTATGCATTTAGTGCTATATATTTCCCCCTCAGCTCTGCTTTAGCTGTTCTCTACAAATTTTGATATGCTTTATTTTCAACAGTGGGGGTCCCTCTGTTACTTCTGGGCATGGGTAGGAGTTCCAACTCCCCAAGTAATCTCCAATAGCATCACAGCCTGTGGTCTTATTATTGTTGTATAACGGTGAAAGTCCTGACTCTGTAACAGGTATTCCCAACACTAACCCAGTGGAAAGGGGTGGGGAGCCCCTTTACTTCCAGAAAGGAGTTGAAGTCCAGTATCCATTGACATTGCAAGGGGTAGGGAAGGTACCTTACTACGTACAAGAAAGGATAAAAGTCACAGCTTTGTGAATCTAGAAAACTAGACTTCCCACTCAGCCTTTGTTGGCATAAAGTAGTGTTGAGCTACAGTAGAGTGGTTATTGTCTAAAAATTTGTCTTGCTAGGCTATCCCTCTCCTGATCCTTTGGCTAGAAAAAAACAGGCTTTTGTCAAAGTTGTTTTGTTTTTTGTGTTTTTGTTGATATTCACTGTTCCTGGGTTGCCAGTTTTTTCAATTCCAAGTCTAAGATCTATGAAGCAAAAAGAAAACCCAGAATACTTACCACTATATTGTTCCTTGGGCTCTAAGGCCCCTAGTAAGTCTGCCTTTTTATCTCTACCTTTCACATCCTTCTTATGTTTGTTTTATATATAATATCCTAGTATTTCAATTATACATAGTGGAGGAAATAGGGAAAAAATGTCCATGCCATCTTCCTAAATATAGGAATTGCCTTTTTACTTTTTACCTTATATAATAATTATTCTTTTGTATACAAACAAGTGATTTTTGACAAGGTGCCAAACTACATAATGAGGAAAGGACAGTCTCTTTAATAAATGGTACTGGGAAAACTGGATATCTGCATGCAAAAGAATAAAGTTGGACCATTACCTTACATCATATACAAAAATGAACTCTAAATGGATAAAGGACCTAGAGGTAAGATCTAAAACAATAAAATTCTTAGAAAAAAAGACAGGAGAAAATCTTCAGCACATTGGACATTACAATTATTTCTTCAGATATGATACTAATATAAAAACAGATAAATGGGACTACAGCAAACTTAAAAACTTCTTCACACGAAGCCATGATAATCGCTCACTCTCACCCCCAGCCTTCCTGAGGCCTGAGATGCCAAGGGTGTGGGGGGCCATTCTGGCATCTGGCCACTCCGCCGCCTCCCACAGCAACATTACAAGGAGTGCAGGAGTGGCCCTCCCCGTCCTGCTTTAAGCTCTTCCATTTTTGTGTCTGGTACTGAAGATTTGGGGCTGAGGGTGGATAGGAGGAGGAGGAGGACAGAGAGGCAATTAAGGAGGTTTCCAAGGATAAAGGAGGGCCCCATTTGGCCAGACTTGCCCTGTGGAAGTGAGGAGTCCTGGGTGGTGGGGGGTTAGTACCTTGATGGCCCCAGGCACAGGACAAGGCAGGAGGCTTGGTGTAAGAGGGGTGCCCTCTGTTCCTTAGCCATTCTGGGAAATGTTACACACTCATCTGTCAATAAAAATATAATTTAGATAACGTGCCATTTTCCACCTTCACTCAAATTTAACATGTATTCAGAAGGTATTCACGATGATTTAATTGACAAATTCTTATCCTAAATAGCTCAAAAATTGCTATCATCATTATGGTTATTCATTTTATCATTACTTATCTGTAGTAAATGATCTCTGGTTGGTTCCAAAAATCATGACACAACATTTTCAAAGGGTATTTCTCTATCATTTTTGCCTAAACCACAGCACAATTATTAAAAAGCACTTAAATAATCTGATTGAAGATTTAATTAAGTACTTGGTTTCTTAAATGAGTTTTGGAGATGTGCCATGGTTTTAAATTAGTACCTCAGACTGAGCTATCACTTGCTTTTAAAGACTGTATAAATTCTAGCACATTGAGGCGCTTGAAAACCAGGGAAACAATTTGTTCTATCATTAAATAAATGTAAATTTGGGATTCTCTTGTCACAAATTGTGTGATTATATTTATAATCAGTTCTTCTGAATATCCAATAGTTACTCAAAATGAGCAAACACAGGCTTAGCTCTAACCTTGGCCAAGTTGCTTAAACTAAAAAAGATGCAGTTTTCTCTTTAAAATAGGAAGAATAGGGGTGCCTGGCTGACTCAGTAAGTAGAGCTTGTGACTCTTGATCTCAGAGTTGTGAGTTCAAGCCCCACGTTGGTTGTAAAGCTTACTTTAAAAATACATAAATAAATAAAATAGGAATAATAACTTCATATTACTCTGTCTCACCCTCTGTGTGTTTCACAGAGCGAAAGCACATATAATATTGTGGGCAGAAAGTTTCCTTCCCTTTCCTACTTCTGTTTTAAGATATCACTGAACAATCAAGAATCAGACTGACTTCCTCAAGGATATTTATCTATAAAGGTAAAAATCATAACATTTCTTGGAGAAACCCAGGAAACACACCTTAACCAAGTGATCAAGGGTAAGATCACCAGTTAAAGACATAATGATATTATGTGTCCCCTGAAATGATACACAGAGAAAAATACAAAGTCACTTCTGGGGTATTCATGACAAAAATGCACAACCTCGATCTAATCTTGAGAAAATACCAAACAAACCCAAAATAAGAGACATTCTCCAAAGTAATTGACCAGTACTCGTCAGCGATGTCAATGTCATTAAAGACAAGGAAAGAATGAAGAATTGTCACACATTGAAGAAAACTAAGGAGACAAACAACTAAATTTGGTATGGAATCCTGGAATTTAAAAAAGGACGTTACGGGAAAAACTGGTGCAGTTTGAATAAGTTTAGCTAATAGTATTATAGTAATGGTAGTTTCCTGGTTTTGATGATTATACAATGGTTATATGAATTATTAACATTAGGGGAAGCTGGTGAAGGGTATATAAGAACTCCCTATCTTCTATTTGCAACTTTTTTGAAGTTTAAAATGATTCCCAATAAAAAGTTTAAAAGGAAATATCAGAAAACAAATTCTTAACTTTTTTAAAAAAGATTTTATTTATTTATTTGACAGAGAGCGACAGAGAGAGAGTGCGAGCACAAGCAGGGGGAGTGTGAGAGGGAGAAGCAGGCTTCCCATGGAGCAGGGAGCCCGATGTGGGGCTCGATTCCCAGGACCCTGGGATCATGACCCGAGCTGAAGGCAGACATTTAACTGACTAAGCCACCTAGGCGCCCTTAACTTTTTTTTTTTTAATAGAAAAGGAAGGGAAAAGATCCCAATTGCTATCAATTGAATTGTGTTCTTCCAAAATTCTTATCTTGAAGCCATAACCCCCAATGTGAGGATATTTGGAGATGGGGTCTTTGAAGAGTAATTAGAGTTAGATGAGGTCATGAGGGTGAGGCCCTAATCCAATGGGATTAATCCTTATAAGAAGAGAAGAGCACTCTCTCTCCCATTCTCCTTCTCTCTCTGTCTTTCCTCCCTACCCCCAACCAAAGCATGCACAAAAAAAGAGGTCATGTGAGCATGATGGCAGCCCTCTACAAGCCGGGAGAGGAGCTTGCCCCGGAGCTCGACCATACTAGCACCCTGATCCGGCACTTCTAGCCTGCAGGACTGTGAGAAAATAAATCCCTGTTGTTTGAGCCGCTGAGTCTATGGTATGTTGTTATGGCAGGCCAAGCTGACTAATTGGCGATTTATATACTAAAGTGTCTCTCACTATAGTTCAGCTCTATAATCATGTTCTATAGATCTCAGTTATTTCCTAAGGTTTTTGCCATTTATTGGATGCAGCTTTGCTCCTACTAAATAATGGAGACCCAGTGGGCTCTAGCTTATCACTTCCGGGGTGTTCTTGATAAATAAGTGGCCTTGTCTCTCAGTTTCTTCCCAGATCTATTCCCTGTCCTGCTCTGTATTCCGGAAGAATAACCTCTGTGGTAGGAAACTCCTCACCCCTACCTCGGTCCCTTGCCCTTCCCCTTTTAGTTGGCAGTGTCGATTCCTCCTGCCTATGTGTCACCTCATCCCCTCTGGCTGTGGCTGTTCCTTCAACAACCATACTTCTTGTTAGAGGTCATGTCCAAGATCTCATCAGCTCTGATAACACCCTTTTCTCTCCTGCCCTTCAGATTTCCACAGTTATTAATCCCTGGTGCCTGAACATCTCTTACTGAGTCCGTTAATCCCTTAAGCCATTCACATCTCTGTAAATAATCATTTTAATAAATACTACTTTTATAAAAAGTCCAGTTATGCAAGATGAGTAAGTTCTGAAGATCTAATGTATAGCATGGTGTGTATAGTTAATAATACTCTGTTACATAGTTGAAACTTTCCAAGAAAACTGATCTTAAATGTTCTCACCACAGACACACACACACACACAAATCAGGACTATGTGAGGTAATGGATGTGTTAATTGGCTTGATTGTGGCGGTCATTTCACAATATATACATATATCAAACCATCACACTGTATACCCTAAATAGATAAAAATTTTATTTGTCAATTATACCTCAATAAAGCTGGGGGGGGCGCGCCTGGGTGGCTCAGTTGGTTGAGCGACTGCCTTCGGCTCAGGTCATGATCCTGGAGTCCCGGGATCGAGTCCCGCATCGGGCTCCCTGCTCAGCGGGGGGTCTGCTTCTCCCTCTGACCCTCTTCCCGCTCGTGCTCTCTGTCTCTCATTCTCTCTCTCTCTCAAATAAATAAATAAATAAATAATTTTTAAAAAAAATAATAAAGCTGGGGGGGAAGACAATCCCAGCTGAGTATGCTCCCCCTTTTCTGACAGAATTCTGATACAGATATGTTACTCAAAATCATTGGGGATTTTTAATATGCTCTTTCTTTTTTCTTCCTTTTTCTTTTTCCTGTTTTCTTCCCCCCCCGCCCCAAAGAGTCTCAGTTACTCTTAACACGTCTGGATTCAAGGCACATAAAACAATATCATGAATCGCACTCACTATACTATAAAAAACATAATTTATCATTGTCACTATATAGTCATTTTGAGATGATCTTTTATGGAAATTTGAAACGTCTTCTACCCTAAATACATTTCCCTAAAGCCCTTTAGGAGAAATATCCAGTTCTAGTGACAATGTCAGCTCTAAAACACAGCAAAAATGAAAATGTCTACTGAATAACCTAAACAGAGAGGCGGTATAGCCTAATGGTTCACTATACAGACTGCTTATTCTCCCTGTGTCTAAGTTTCTTCATCTGTCAAGTAAACAACAATAGCACCTACCTCAGTGAGTTGTTACAAGGATCAAATGAGATATTCTAAGGTGAGTGCTTAGCATAATGCCTTACACATAGTATATGCTCATTTTTGTTATTATTTTTATTAAATAAGCATGTTTTTACCTATTGTTGATAAAGTATAACCCAAAAGGAGGCAATATTCACCCTAAAGTATTATCGAATTATTTACCCAAAGATTTCATAGATCATGCAGTAGTTGTCTTTCCCTGACTTATTTCACTTAGCATAATGCTCTCAAGGTTCATTCATATTGTCACAAATGGCAACCTTCTTTTTATGGCTGAATAATATTCCACCGTATATATACACCATATTTTCTTTATCCATCATTCATTGTCAGACACTTAAGTTGTTTCCATGTTTTGGCTATTACGAATAATGCTGTAATAAACATGAGGGTTCAGATAACTCTTTTTTTTTTAGATTTTATTTATTAGAGAGAGAGAGCACGAGAGAGAAGGAGCAGGAGGAGGGGCAGAAGCAGGCTCCTTGCTGAGCAGGGAGCCACATGAGGCTTGATCCCTGGACTCCAGGATCATGACCCGAGCCTGAAGGCAGATGCTTTACCGACTGAGCCACCCAGGTGCCCCAAGGGTACAGATAACTCTTAAAGATAGTGATTTCATTTCATTCACCCAGGAGTAGAATTGCTGGATCATATGGTAGTTCTATTTTTACACAAGATTTTTTAAAAGATTAAGTTCTGGGGATCTATCATATAGCATGGTGACTATGGTGAACAATATTGTATCATGTACTTGAAAATTGCTAGGACAATAGGTTTTTAATGTTCTCAGCACATACGTACACAAATGACAACTATGTGAGATGATGGATGTGTTAACTCACCTTAATGTGGCAATCATTTCGCAACACACACACACACACATATCAAAATATCACACTGTACATCTTATTTATGTACAATTTTTGTCAATTATGTCTCAATAAAGCTGGAAAAACAAAACAAATAAAAAGATTTGGTAGAGCTCACTGGCACAATACACAAGTGACTCAATTACTTGGAAAATAGGAAGCGGAGAGAACAGTTTTTTCTCCTCAGAACCCCTCTATGCACTTCCTTAACATGGGTAAACATCCACTAGAACCTGCATATGATATGAAAAGTCTTTAGAGCTCCTTGTTCCACAAAGAGAAAGGAGTAGCTACTCAGTTGTTTGGAAAAAATCCAACCACAATTCCTGTTTGGGTAGGGGAATGGAGATGGCAGAACAATCTACAAAAACATATTGATGACTTTTCTTTTCTGAAATTATCCTAGCTCAGGAATGAAAGGGAAGTTGTTCAAGATATCCATTTTAATTTTTGATGGCCTGATTTTCAGATATTTATGGTAAAGAAACATACTTTGTTTTCACCTTCATGTTATTATAAAAGGACTAGATACTTGTAATAAACTTTAAAATTCTGAAGTGCATGAAGTAAAAAATGATAGTTGCCCTCTCAACATATACTTTTAAATTCAGAAATCTCTCTTCTATTTCCAACTTTTATCCTTAGGAGTATGTTGAAACACGAATGAAAATAGGAACAAGGAGAATTGGAATATGCATTAGTTTAAACATAAATTCTCTTAAAAGGCTAAGTTAAAAACTATCCAAAATCATTCAGTCTCTGTGAAGATTTAGATTTTATTCATTCAACAAATACGTGTTTCAATCAGTCGTGGCGGAAGTGGAATCTGGCTGCACCTAGGAACGTGTCTGCCAGACTGTTCCCTCACCTTCTTTACCTTTGACCTGAATTTATATAAATTGCCCTTTTCAAGTCATTTCTCTTCTTTTGTTCCTGAAAAACTCCAGCTTTTATGAAGTCATCCCATGCAATGTAACGAGTGCCTACCCCTCCCCATGCTGTCATCAACGATCTCTTAAGTTGCTTCCCAGGAGACTGAGGCGTAGAGCTCACCATCTTCCTGTCCACTCTGCTCCTGTCACCGTTCCCAACGACTGCAACACCCAGGTGCTGTCCATTCAACATCAAGCCTGCTCAGGCCTCCTCTCCAGGAAACCTTTCATCTTCCACTAATCCTCTTACTTCTAAAGTAACTTCACCTCAGAGTTACCAGTCACTATACCACCTCCCAAAAAGTTATCCTTCCTAGTGCCTTTACTTAGACAAAGAATTTCAAAAATTCTTTGGCCTCACTGAAAACTTTGATCCCTTGGCCCTACAACTTTTCCACTGTGTAGTACCCACTGCATGACTTCACTTCCCCCTCTCCACTTATTGTGTATTTCTCTCCAATAAAATGTAAGCTCCCTGAGGACAAAAACCCACTTTTTCACTCTTATCTCTAGTATCCACGACAGAACCATGCCTGGTACAAAGAAAATACTCAGTAAACATTTAATACATTTATGAACGCCTCCTATGGGCTAGGCATTTGGCAAGGATAAGGAAACAAAAATAGCCTCTCCCTTCAAGAAGTTTAAACAAATGGATTTTATGCACATGTATTAGCACATTCATTACAAATTTCAATTATTTTCACTTGAACCAACTACCTGTTCTTAGCTGATTTTGAAAATAATTTTACACTTCATCATTCCAGTGTTCTTATAACACACTGTGAAGTCTCTTACTGGCAAGAAAATCTTTTAGTGTTCCAAACATATCTTCTAGATGTAATAAGTAATAGCATGAGGCATTTAAAACCCTAAAAATAATTAGCTCTTTTTAAAGTCTATCTGATACAAATAATCTATCACCGTAAAAAAACACCAGAAAGTGATGATGTTGGCAATACATAAAAAATGGGGCCGTATCCAGGTGTCAGGCATTTCATGCTATTCCAGCCTCTGGCCCCAGTGAGAGTCCAAACGGCACCATTGTGCAGAACAGAACATTCCCCTATTCAGGACACATTTTTGCCATCTCCTGGAAAAATCTTGTAACAACTATATAAATCCACGATGACTACAATATGAATGGCTCTCACGAACGTTGTACAGTTCTACTGTTCAAACCGTTACTTCCAAAACTTACTGGATCGTGGAAACTTTCTTTTTTCTTTATGTCATTCATACATGTCATATGGAACTAACCTTCTCTGATACATAATTCGGGAAATACTGCTCTATCATACTATAAAAAGTGGTTAGTATTGGGCCTATAACTTTTATTTTTAATTTTATATATTTGCAGTATTCTCTGAGGGTTTGACCTGGAGTAGATGGGCTTCAGTTTGAAGGCCAGCTCTGACACTAACTTTGAGCAAGTTATGTAACCTCCCTAAAGATCAGTTATCTCACTGTAAAATGCAAACAGAAACAGTGCTACCCTTTTAAGATAAGGATTGCAAGAAACCTGGATATAGTCCCTGGTAGACACTAAGTTCTCATTAAATGGTGATCCTACTAATAGTATTCTTCAGGCCATCTGACATACAGAGCAAAATTACATAAAGGAAGTTGTGTTTGAATGAGGAAGCATAATTTTGAAAGAGTAACTATAAATCATAAAAGTCAAGTGGATTTTATTGTAAATTCATTTTTATAAAAACAAAAGTTATTTTGACTTTAACCAGAATTTATGGGCTCCTAAGAGACAACATATATGAAACTCGAGTCATATGTCAATATGGAAAGACAACCCAAACTTAATAAACATGTACTTCACACTTTCCTCAATAGTTAAGGCACATACTCCCACACTCATGTCATATGGTCAGATGATCTCCCTGTCAGTGAGCAAGGGCAGCGGGAATACAATTTAGAGACCATCCTTCAGTCCATGGACCAGAGAGGCCAGCACTGCACTCCACTGCAAATTAATTCATTAATCACCCCAGAATCTCAGGGGTGTGCTGACCTAACTGCAGTGAAGCTGGGCCGGTTCATAAATCTTTTGTCCAGTATCCAATCTGCCCTTAAGCCTTGACATTTTTACCAACTCTGTGTGCACGATAGAGATGTGAACTTTTATAAAGAGGACAATTTGTAATTATCACTAAATAAATGGGGAAGAAGGCAAACATATTGCCAGGAATATTCTCATGGCACCCACATCTATTTTCTACCTTTAGAGCTGGCTTGAGGTGTGGTGACCACAGGGCCACCCGTGTGAAAAAAATACGGTTCCTGCACCATTAGCTGGGAAAAGGGAGCCCAGTTCACCCAGAAGCCGGAGTGCTTGGCAATCCTGTTAAGAGTTCTGGATTGTCTGTCTTGCTTACACAAATACAGAGTCTCTCTCCAGCCCTGGAGAGTACTTGAGCTTCTTCTAAATACATTTTTTCAGCATAATAATAAACTCTATTTCCATTTCTGCCTCTGCAGCTGAGAGAGAATTGAGAACCACAGGATAATCCGTGATCATTATCTGTATGCTTCTATAAAGGGTGGTAAAGTGCTTATTGTAAAGAACACAGCTGAAATGCCCATATTAGCATTTACAGCGGGAGACAGACACCTCCCTTAGCTCTTCGTTTGTGGTTTACCAGTTAGCCTCTTACCTCCTACTGACTCAAAGCTGTCCCAGCAGCTAACCCCTGATTGTAGTTCTTTCCTCAAGATGAGCACCTCTAAAAAATGAGAGCCAGTGGAAGTGGCAGCTGAGATGTGCAGTTTTCAACTTACACAGTTACTTGGGGGCTTTTCAAAATCTTTTTTCATCTGGGCATATTAACAAGGAAACCAATAAATGAATTAGCAAAAAAAAAAAAGTAACATTAAAAAAACTTTAGGGAAAATACTGTACAAATGCAATAAATATACAGATACTACAATAAAATGACAGTCTTTGTATTGAAGAGATAATTACCAAGAAGGCAGAGATTGTAAATGCATCCATACCTGACTTGGGAAATTAGAAACACTAATTAATTAAGAGAAACAAGTTGAGAAGAGAAAGGCTGGTGTAAGATGATTGCAAGTGGACTGTGTTCAAATCAATTTTGATGATTCATACTAACATCACTGGAAAAAGTATTTCGATGATTCAGGCACTTTTTCTTACATTAGTACCTGTTAATGTAGAGAATAATGATTATGAAGCAAGTCCATCTTTTGTTCTAATATGGATTTTAAAGCATAAACTGACTTGTATACTATGGCACACCCCAAGCGTTTTACTTTTCAGGCTCGTTGCCCATAAACCATTTGGCAGCAGAGGGCGCTCTTCTGTTAAAATCCGAAATTCTTTTTAAAAGGCTTTTAGGGTAGCACATTCGCTAGAATCCAAGGAACAGTACTTGAAGTACTGTTTTCAAATAACAAAAGTAGGGGGCTCCTGGGTGGCTCAGTCGTTAAGCGTCTGCCTTCAGTTCACGTCATGATCCCAGGGTCCTGGCACCGAGCCCCGCATCGGGCTCCCTGCTCTGCGGGAAGCCTGCTTCTCCCTCTCCTGCTCCCCCTGCTTGTGTTCCCTCTCTTGCTGCGTCTCTCTCTGTCAAATAAATAAATAAAATCTTTAAAAAAAAAAAAAAAAAGTACGTTTGGGCTCTGAGTTTTATTCAGGGGAGCAGGATGTCAAAGTGGAACGTTTATGAAATACAATTTAATGAGATCTTTGACTTTAGCGCATGCTTAGTCTCTTCTGGATAAATGTATTTGTCTGATTGATTCATTCCGCTAATACTTACTGAGGACCAAAGGGGTGTAAGATACCAACATATGCTTCCAGCAGTCATCCCGGATATTGTTACAGAAAGGCTTGGAACTTCAGAATACGCTGTACGCGCTTTAAGGGCAGAACATTTTAAAACAAAATGAAGGAATAAAGTCACCATATTTACCCGCTCGAATGTAAAGAATTCACTGTCTGATAGATTCTACCAAAGATGTTTGGAACGAACAGCAGAAAGTCTCTGTTCTCAGTTCACATCCTGAAGAGATAAATGATTTTGTAACACCCGACTATTAATACGTGACAATAGCTTCATATTTCTCGCGTGATCTACGGCTCTTGCTGGAGAGAATCTTCTGTGCGTCTCCACAACATCGGATTGCTTCCTGGGTTGCAAATCATGTTCTATTCCTCCCTCTCTGACCTTCCCCCCCGCCGCCACCTCTCCCCCCAGAGCGAACCAACTCCGGGCAGGGTCAAGTTGCTGCACATTTTCAACTGCTGCAACAGAGTCTCTTCTGCAAGAACCGCAAAGGGGAAAGTTTCCGCATCGCCGCTTTTTATTAGCTAATTGGCTCATTTTTAAAGGCTTAGATTTAAACTAGGAGGAATCCTACATCTTGCATTTTCTGAACCCTCCTTGTTTCGTTTTCAAGCTACTGAGGTCTTACTAGGGATCATGCAAAAGCCACTTTTGAACACCCCAAGTCGCAAGTCATTGGACAGGACTCTAGATGCGTGTCCAACTCCCACGTGGTGCTTCTGCGAGCCACCCCGAGCGTTTGCTCGGGTTAAAACCCTTAAAACTTCGTGCCTTTTCTTTCTGGAGAGAGCAAAAAAATCCAGTCTAAAAGGGCCGACTTTCGGCTTCCCAAAACTGATCCTTCCGGGAAACAATCGGCATCCCGCAGGGCTGCTGCACGACTCAAGACCTAAAAGGTTCCCCAGTTCTAACGACTCTGGACGCCGCCGCTGTTCCGCGCCGGTCGCCGGGCCGCGCGACCGCCACTCCGCCGTCCCCGCCCGCCCGCGCGGCCGCGCGCGCTGCCTGAGGAGGAGGGGCGCGCTAGGCAGAGGTCGCCGCCCGGTTGAGCAATCCGGCTATGCAAATAAGCAAGATTACGACAGCCAATAGAAAGCCGAGTCTGCCCTGACGCGCGCGCCCAGAGCCCGTAGTATTTATAGATCGTATTTAAAGAGCCCTTGGGAGTCTCCTCGGGCCCGGCTGGGCGGTGTCGGCGGCGGAGGCTGTGGAGGTGCATTTACCCCGGCGCGCGTGAGGTGGCGGAGCGGTCGCTGCTGGTCCCAACCCAGTGGGGGTGTGGGACGTGGAAGAGAGTCCGAGCACGTTCCACGGTGGTTTTTACCCACTTCCCAGCCTCGGTTTCTGGAGAGGGGGAGGAAATGCTGCAGTTTCAGCAACAGTTTTACTTAAAACAAAGCCAGGCATGTGGAATCTCACAAAAGCTGGGGGGTGAGAAGGGGGCAGAGCGTTTGAACCGACCCCGCCCCGGCCCCACATTTGAGCCACAAACGGGCGCCGTTTCCTGGTTGCTGGGCTGTGCTCGGTAGAGGCGGCCTTCCTGGGGGGAGGGGAGAACAATACGGCCTGAAAAGCCAAAAGTCGTGGAATTTGGGGGCGGGGTTATTGGACCAGTTCTAGTGTATTCGCGGAAAATAAACTGCAAGATAGTGGCAGTGATTATCTTGGCTTTCAGTCGATTGATCTAAAGACTTCCCAGCCAGCAAACTGCACACTGCAATGCGAAAGCAGGAAGCTGGCATTACGTCAGAAGAGAAGAGACCCAAATTGCAGCCGTTGCATCTGCAGGGCTGGCTTTCTTCCTCTCCCAAATTTCCCCCTTTATTTCTTGGAAAGGTTTCGCTGGCCACCGGCTGGGGCGCTGGATGTCCCGCTGTGCGGCGCTGCGGGGTTCACTCAAAGGCGGGGGGGGGGGAAGGGGTGGCGGCGTTTGGGGACTCCTCGCCTGGCTGGCCTGAGCGGCTACACGTAGCCCTCCCCGGCGAGCTCCTTAGAAGCCGCAGCTAATTCCTTTCAAAGATAGCCCGGCGCTTAGATGGATTTCCTAAATTCCAGGAGGGGGTGGGGGCCGGCACGGAGTGCTCAGCTGCTGTCTATTAGTTGAGCGCGCGCTCGCGTCAGCCCCGGGAGAGCAGGTGGTGAATGGGGAGAAAGCCCAACAGTGCGTAGAAACGGACGAGTTCTCCACACCTTGTCAGGGATCTTATTTCTCAGAATCGCAGCACACGATCACAAGAAACCTCTTCTCTGCCGGGGGCCCGTGTTCTGGGGCCTTGTCGCTGCTCTTTAGAAATCTCTTGACGGGCATGAAGCAGGAAAGTATTGTGAACCGGTGCGTTGTTTGCCCCTTGGAATGTTGAGTCTGACACTAGCCTCACCTGCTCTGGGGCTCCTTCACTCCCCAGTTCAGGGTCATTACAAGGTAACCTTAGTAACCAGTTCCAGGTTCCTGCCCCACTCCACCCCTGGGCAAAGCTTAACACAGAACAGGTGGTGACGATAGCTAATGATTATTGACTGTTCTGTGCCGTGCAGCTTGCTGGGGGCTTTGTCAGACTTTATCGCGCAGGAATTGGATGAGGTGAGTACTATTACCCCGTTTTACAGATTAAGGAAACTGATTCCAAGAATCTGGGCTCCACTAGCTAGGGGGATGGGAGCACACGGGCAGTCTGACTCCAAAGCCCACAGTTAACCTCTCTATGCCAACTGTATGCGGGAGGGGAGACGACTGTGGTCTGGGGAACTTCCAGGCTCACCTCTCCTCACACCAAGACGGCAAGGGCCTTTATTCATCCCTGGTATCCTGTGAACTACAATAAACGTAGTCCTGGTCATGGGGCATCTGGCTGGCTTAGTCAGTATAGCCTGCGACTCTTGATCTCAGCGTCGTGAGTTCTAGCCCCATGTTGGGGGGTAAAGATTACTAAAAAAAAAAAAAAAACCAACAACAAAAAAACCCCAGACCTAGTCTTGGTTAAACGTGGTGGGTGTCAAGTGGCAGGGTTAGCAGGTTTAGTCCCTTTATGTAAAAGAGACTGTTGGGAAAACCGAAGTTACCTAAGCTAATTTTCTCATTGCACTGTTTGCAACAGTATCTTATAAGCTGTTTAATGATTAACTTTATATAGCACCTCATTCTTAGCTCAGACCATTGGATAATGTGAAATCCTTTTCTCCCCATTAAGCGTATAGGGAACCTAAAGAACTGAGTGAGATTGCCATGTAAATTAGGATGGAGGCCATGTTCAGAATTAGCAGATAGCCTAATTCAAGGTCAGATGAGTCTTTGTTTTCCCCATTGGTTGCCTTCTCTCTCTTCACTAGCATTTAGGCAACAGAGAGCCAGGGAAGGGAAACTGCCTGTGTTTTTGGAAGATTGTGATTGGTGTCTGGGAAGGGAAATCCAAATGAGGAAAGGTTCAGAGGGATGAGTTTGTACCTGTTCATACAACCACAACTGTGTACCCGGGTACACCTGGGAGATACTGCAGATTCAGTTCTAGAGCACTGCAGTAAAGCAAATGTCATAATAAAGCGGGTCAGAGGAATTTTTTGGTTTCCCAGTGTACATACAAGTTATGTTTGCACTATACTGTAGTCTATTAAGTGTGCAATAGCATATGTCTAAAAAACAGTGTTTATACGTTTAAAACCTTAATTTTAAAATACTTTATTGCTGGGGCTCCTGGCTGGCTCAGTGGGAGGAGCACACAACTCTCGATCTCAGGGTTGTGAGTTCGAGCCCCACATTGGGTGTAGTGATTACTGAAGCATGAAATAAATAAAATACTTTATTGCTAAAAATGCTAACCATCTGAGCTTTCAGCAAGTCGTAATCAGTGATCACAGATAACCATAACAAATATAATCGTTAAAAAGTTTGAAATATTGCAAGAATTACACAAAATGCGATACACAGACCTGAAGTGAGTATATGCTGTTGGAAAAACGGTGCCAATAGACTTGCTCGATGCAGGGTTGCCACAAACCTCCAATTTGTTAAAAAAAAAAGTAATATCTGCCAAGTTCAATAAAGCAAAGTGTAATAAAACAAGGTATGCTTCTAATAGAAACAAGTGATTTGAAAGCCAAACACCTGATAGAGGTTGAAGCTCAATTCTGCCCCATCCCAGCTGGAAGGCTTTAGACGAGCTGTGAAATGTGAGACCCAGTTTCCTCATCTGTGAAATAGAAGGTAACCTGCTACGCATCCGCTGCTAGACAGCTTTGCTCCTCACATTCTCCTCTGCTACCTCTACTTCCTCCTCTAGTTCTTTAAATGCTGCTATTAAAAGATCAAAATCCCTGCCTCGGCCGTCTCTTCTCACTCAACACACTCTCCGTAGATGATTTATCCTGGCCATGGGCCTGGCTACCTTTTGGAGTCCTCCTCTCCTGCCCAGGTCTTTTTTCTGAGCTCCAGATCTGTGTATTTGACTATATATAGAAGTCCCCACTTGGACACCTCAAACTTAAATGTTCCAAACTGAACTGGTCATTATCTATCTCCCAGCCACTTCCGAGAAAAGGTCTATCCCCACCCAGGTGTTGAAGTCAAAACCTAGCTAATTCCTCTTTCCCTTAACCAATACCTCCAATTAATGGCCAGCTCCTACCGTGGTCAAGCTGTTAGCTGCCTTCTGTCTACCAGCCCCTAAAACCTTCTTCACTGTGCAGCCATATCCCCTTCATCAATCCCCTTTGGTGGCTTCTGCTGCCCTCAGAATGAAGCAGGGCATGGGTTACAAAGCCCCTCAAGACTAGGTCCAGACCTAGGTCTTGAGCTATTCCTCTTGCTTGCACTCCATCCTTCAGCCATTCTTAAATTCTTTTAATTCTTCTAATGGCACCAAATCCTTTCGTTGTTTTTCTGAACTTTAGTGTAAGCTACTCCTAGGGTACTGCCATACCATGTCATCCCATTCCCTTCCCTTCTGTAACAGCTCCTACTACTCTTTAGTTCTCACTGTATGTTACTTCCTCCAGAAGGCTCTTTGACCTCCACTCAGCTCCACTCAGCTCCACTGTAGGTGCTCCCAAGCTTGCTCAGTGAACTGCTTTCCCATCACAGCACCCATACACTGTATACTAAGTGCCTTTAAACTTGGCTGAATCTGTGTCCTTATTCATGTGGAAGGGGGATACATCAAAATCATTCAGGGTGCTTTGTCAACCGGCTCTCCAAAACCCCATCCACCCCTCCCCACTCACAATCTGCCATGAGTGTGTTCTGAGCTGAAAATCCCAACACAATGAGTCCCTGGCATGGATGATGTTATGCTGTGTCCCCCAAGTGTGTCAGGACGGAAGAAAGGTTGAGAACGGCTACATGAGGTTGGCAGTGCCGCAGGGAAAGGGGCGGGATCTGCCCTGTCCACCTTTATCTCCTTCATGCGTGGTACAGTGTGAGGCAGAGTAGAAAATACTCTGGAAGGAAGTACGTGTACAGTTGATCGGGGATGTGAGGGTTAGATAAAATATGTATATTGAGTCACCAGGACATAATAGACATTGGGTACATCTGGATTGTCTTTCCTTCCACTTGTTAAAATGAAGCTTAGGGCCCCCAGCTGGCTCAGTTGGTAGAGCACGCGACTCTTGATCTCAGGGTCGTGAATTCAAACCCCAAGTTGAGTGTGGAGCCTACTGAAAATAAATAAATAAATAAATAAGGAAGCTTAGGAGTTATCATTTGATGCTTTGTGTCTGTCATCCTTGTCACCCTTTATCTCCCCCAAGTGAGTGAAAGAGAAAGATATTTACAGTAAGCTCCTAGAGCCCTGCCACATCCCTAAATTTTTTTTTTTAAACACCTACAAAACCTAGGCCTGATTTTTGACTGAAACTCCATTGTTAGTGGACAAGCTGCCTCAGATATTACTGTTTCTCTGTTGGTCTGGTTTTTTGTTGGTTTTAAGAGAGAAATCTATCTCCCAAAATCCTTTTTGGGGGGAAGCCATCTTTTCCTTCAGAAAAGGAATTTTATTCCGATTGTCTTTGAAGGAGTGGGACTGACACTCAGGAGGGGTCAGACTGGAGCCAGAAAGCTATAAACTGAAAGCTAGTGAGAGCCTTTGCACTTCACCGAATGTGGATGGGGCTCCATGGCAGGTGGATGACTGCAAGGCTTTAGTGGCCTCAGGTAGTTCCCCCAAAAGAGAACAAGATACAGGTGGCTTTGAGTCGGGTCTGGATATACGTTTGGCTGTGTGGCCTTAGTCAATAGTACAGCCTCTCTGGGTCTTCCTTCCATGGTAAAATAGGATTCCATTTGTCCGACCATATACCCCACTGACTGTCAGAATTAATGGGTTACATTTGCAGAAATACTTTGTCAGATGCAACTATAAAGTACTACATAAAAATAGGGTGTTATTAATATACAATAATTATAAATATAGACTATTATGAGCTGGAAGTCGGCACACATTTATTGATGACCACGTGATGATAAGACACAAAGATGAATGAAAAGGAATAGGAGTTTGTTTATTGATCCTGCCACCTTCTTTCCCAAATGCTTTATAGTCATCATCTCTTCTAATAGCACAAAATATTCTGTCCTCAAGAGGTTCCTATCAGAAAGGTGACATGGGCACATCTTAAGCCTCACAGAAAGCGATAATGATAATGCCAAAGTTGTCAAATGGGAACACAGATGAGGAGGCTGTTAATCTGCTGGCCTCTTAGAGATGAGGGGCAGGTGAGGGAGACATAAATATTGACGTTGACACTTAGGCCTTGAAGAATAAAGTAAGATAAACAGACCCATAAGAAGGGGAAGGGCACGTTAAGTAGAGGGAACAGCAGTGGTGAAGGATGGCGCTAGGACTGTGTCTGTGAGGGGAAAGGTAAACGTTGGGTGGTGTGGCAGAGCATGTGACAGCAGTGGGTAGACATTAGGGTGAAAAGTGAAGCTGGGCTGTTCCTGGAGGACTTGATGTGCCCGCGCTAAGGAACAGGGATTTTATTCTACAGGTAGTGGGGAGTCAGTCTCCCAGAACACGTTTTATCTAGAAGGAAAGTGACATGGTTAGGCTTATCCCTTTTAGAAAGGTAGCGGCATGGAGACCAGCCTGGAGACAAGGAGGCAAGTTGGATGTAATTGCAGTAGGACGAGCAAGTGATCACAAAAGCCTACAACATGGTTTTCAAACTGTGGGTTGCCACCCATAAGTGGATCTTGAAATGATTTTAGTGGGTCACAACCTGCATTTAGAAAAAAATAGATTTGAATGCAAAAAGTATCAGAGTCTCATGTAATAAAGGTCAATGTTTCATAAAATTTCTTTTTGATTTACTCGTGCATCACTTTCTAGGTAATTTGAATTTTTAATAAATTCACTTCTACAATAGATTTAAATAACCTTCAAAATGAACAAAGTGGATTTACTTAAAATTTAGCATGTTTAAGTGCCTATGTTTCAACATAGGCACCAATTACTTTGTATAGAAAGCATGACAGCTTGAGGCCATTCAACATAATGGAGGGTTTATGACCTGGAAAATAAAAGAAATGAGGGAAAAAAATGAGTGGTTAATTATTAGGTTTAAATCTTGAGTAAGTTTCCTCTTGGTTACAAATGGTATCTTAGAAGTGATTTTATTAAAAATGCGAACTGCCGAAGGCATATCCTGGGTCAGAATGCAAAATGTATTTCTTTTCTTTCTAAAGATTTTATTTATTTATTTGACAGAGAGAGAGAGAGAGAGATAGCGAGAGCAGGAACACAAGCAGGGGGAGTGGAAGAGGGAGAAGCAGGCTTCCGGGTGAGCAGGGAGCCCGATGCGGGGCTCGATCCCAGGACCCTGAGATCATGACCTGAGCCGAAGGCAGACACTTAACAACTCAGCCACCCAGGCGCCCCGCAAAATGTATTTCTTACCATGGGGTCAGGGTTCAAGAAAGCTTAAAAACGTTGACTTCAAGATTGAGGCAGTGGCTCTGGGGTGAGAGAGAAGGATCAAGATATCAGAGTAATTTCTGAGGTACAATTAAGACCAGTTCACCAACTGGATGTAGGAATAAAGGAGAAGGAAATTAAGGATGATTCACAGGTTCCTAATTTGGGTTGCCAGGGCACATGGGGGTTCAGTTCAGTTCAACCAATATCTCTTGATAGGAAGTGCAGAAACAGGCAAATGAGGAAGGCATGGTCGAGGCCCTTGAGGAACTCCATGTGGATAAAAGAGATGCATAAGCAGGGTATGTTAATAAAATATGGTAACTACACTCATAAAAGTATTCACAAGATGCTACTCAAGCTAAGAGGAAGCCCAGGCTGGATCATCACAGAAGTTTTCTTGAGGAGACATCTTTGAACTGAGTTTTGAAGGAAGAGCTAGTCAGCCAGATAAGAAGGAAACAATCTAAGACCAGAGAGGTGGAACAGAATGTTTGTGTGTGAGGAGTTGTGTGCATACATATGTGTGAATGCGTGTGGGCCAATGTTATAAGCAATTTGGTGTTACTAGAACATTGGGAAGTCAGAGATGCAGTTGGCAGGGGAAAGAGACAGGTTATGAAAAGCTTTGTCTATCACGCCAGGGAGCTCAGAGCTCTTGTATGAGATAAAGAGCCACTGAAGGGGTTTTTAAGAAGGTTAGTAACAAGGTCACAGTAAGGTGATTGTGTCTTAGAAAGTTTGCTTTGGCAGCATGTGGAAAAGGTCTTTATAGGGAACTGGATTGAAGATCAAGAGACTAGAAATGGGGACATTAGATTGGTCCAGATGAGAGATGATGGCCTGAATTAGGGGCATTGAGAAAAGGATGAAGAGAAACAGAGACACAGATTGGCAAGGCACCGTCACTAATTGGATATAGAGGACTCCATCAGTCAGAGTCTACTCAGGAAAGCAGAACCCATGTCAGTGAGTTCCATAGAAGAAATTTAACATGAGGAACTATTTTTGAAAGTGTTAGAAAAATGAAAGGGTTAATAGGAAACCGTTGGAAACCCCGAGATTAGGAAGAGCAGGGCTACTCCCCCTAAGACTGGACAGACCAAAGAGGCAGGTCGTGCCACCAGAGCCCCAGAGCTGTGGCTGCCTAGAGGGAGCTGGACCATGAAAGAGATGCAGTCAGCAAGAGGGAAGAAATGCCCTCCCCTGGTCCCCTTATCCCCACTGGCCAAGCCTGACTAGGAGCTGGCTGGCAAGGGAGGCTGAGAAAGGTAGCTTGTCTTTTGTAGGAAGAGCAAAGCTCAGGAAGGTACAAAAATAGATCTGAGCAAGATGGCAAATGAGCAAGACATGAGGATAAAGGAGAAAGAGTTGATCGATTCCTCCTGGCTATCTTGCCTGGATTGAGGTGGGATGGTTGTGTCAGAACCAGAGATTAGGAAACTAGGAAGATGGTGGGAGTGAGGAGGATGAAGGAGGGGAGACAGAGAAGGACACAAATAACCTAACTTTTTAAAAACTCCCTCATTGGGGCACCTGGGTGGCTCAGTCAGTTAAGATTAAGCATCCAACCCTTGATTTTGGCTTAGGTCGTGATATTGGAGTTGTGAGATTGAGCCCTGTCTTGGGTTCCACGCTCAGCAGAGAGTCTGCTTGAGATTCTCTCTCTCCCTCTCTCTCTGCCCCTCCCCCATGCCTGTGTTCACTCTCTCTCAAATAATAAATCTTTTAAAAAATAAATAAATAAAAACTCCCTCATTGTAGTATTGTTATGTATACACAGGATTGATAGGTCCAATTGATTTTAAAAGAACAGTTCTAACGTTCAGAACAGCTTTATAACTGTATCTTTTAACGTAGGGGAAGAAACCTCCATACTCTGAAATGCACAAAATTTCTGCCCCCCAAGTCCTTGAACCTTCCCTTGAACCTTGCAACCAGGTCTCATTTATAATGTTGGTGTGAACTAACATGAGGAAAACAGGAGGAAGTTACTGAATCCTTACCAAATACAACTCACTGTATGCTTTACATAGAGTTTGCACACAGTAAATTACATCTACTACCTCATTTAATCCTTATGATAGTTGTATGAGGTTGGACTTATTATTCTTCCTGTTTTACAGATAAGGAAACTGATACATCGGGGGGTTTGGTTCATCTCCCTTGCCACATAGGCCTCTCAACCAGTAAGTGTTAGCTGGGACTGGGACTGTGGGCTGTCTGACTCAAAACCCATGCCCTTCACCTCTGTACTATAAAACCTCACAAACTCTAAAGTGGTTAAGTTCAAATAAATAAAATTGTGATAGCGTCATTGTGTCCATGTATATCCAGTTGCTTACGGAGTAGTGAACATTTTGATGGGTTTTCTCACATCTTGTTCACTCTAGATTTTAATAATTATCATACTTTTGTTTCCCAATCTGTACAGGAGTGTAATAGTCAGGACTCTTGGTAGAAGTGACAGAAACGTAAGTACACATAGGCCAAAGAACAAAGAAGCTTATGGCTCCCTTCACATAAAAAGTCCAGGGGTCAGCTTGTCTTCATCATGGCTGGATAGGCTCAAACATCGCTATGGGATTGTTTTTCACTCTTGATCTCTTGGCACCAGCTCTGCTTTGGACTCATTCTCTTGCAGACTCTCTCCTGGTGGCAAGAAAGGTGGTCTTCCACCATCTTAGGTTTACATGGACTTGCTAGCTGGTTGTCCCAGAAGAGGTGGCCTCTATTCTCCAAAAGCCACACTAATCTCCAAGGCTCAGTTTAGACCCGTAGCTACCTTGGACTAACCACGGTGCCCAGGGAAGGGGTTCCTCTGATGCTCAGGCCTGTGGTGGGTCAGGCAGAGCCATGTGATTGGCTGTCCTATCGAGATCCCATGGAGCTGGGCAAGGAAGTACTTGCCCAGAGTGAGGCCTAGAGAGCAGCAAAAACGCCACAGGTTTCCACTACAGGGAACATATGAAACTCTCATTTTGCCTGCTTATCCAAACAGAATCCTGGAACTATTTCAAAATCACTGGATAATTGTGCATTCTGTTCTTCATTTGAACTAAGAAAACATTTTCTCACACCTTTTTTTGGCTTTTTTTTTTTTTTGCATTTTACTTGGAATTCTAAGCTTCTTTAAGAGGCAGAGTTAAAGCATCAAGGCTATATCTGATTGCAGAAAACATCCGGAAGCTCTCTCGCAACACCACTTTTCTACTCCTCACTAGCTCCCTTCCAAATTCCTCCCACATCTTCCCACATGATTCTCTAGAGAACCACTGGGTCCATCTCTTGATATATATGGTCATCAGGGTGGTCCAAGATCTATGGCATTGTTCTGGCAATCAGTCATGCTTTCTCTTGGGGGGGGGCGGGGGTTTGCAGGGGTGACAACTGAGGACCCTCATTTTATTATCAAAATATTTCAAAAATGTTTCAAAAGAAGTAATTAGTGGCATTTGATAACAGCCTTCTGCTGTTTTGCCATCTTTAACCCTAGCCTGGTTTATATTAGAAGCCAGCCTCATGACCAAGATTATTCTTTAAAACACTGAGTTTATGACAAGGCAGGTTCCTCGCAGAAAGTAGACAGGGACGCAAGAGCCAATAGTTTGTTTTTTTCCCTGTTGGCATGGAGCCTAGGTTTAAGAATAAGTGTTACTACTGGAGATTCAAATCTGTCAGTACATGTTAAAAGTATGTCCTCTACAATTATTCGTAAAACTTGCTGGAACTTGCTAATGCCAGCTAGCTTGATGCCTGTGTGCATGAGTTATTCTACAGACAATATCTGCAACTGGTACAGCATGCTGGCCTCCCCATTAATGGTTTTCCCCGGAATAAATAATAGTTGGAGTACTTCTTCTTGTCATGAAATATTTAAATATTAATCCAGCAATCCTCAGACACCACAGAACTTCTATCATTATCCTGGTGTTTTTACACTGTGGAGATTCAGTTGATCTGGCTAGCTGTTTTGGTATCAAAAGGTAGAACCAGTTCTCAATTACGTGATTGTTGTGGCAAAGCTTAGGTTCCTATTCCTTTAATTCTATGCCATTACTGTCCGGATGGTTAGGACTTTTACCTGTAAGTTGTCTATATTTTATTTTTATAGCCAAGAATGCTAAGTTACACATTAAAACCACTTAGCCTTCTTATGGCTAAATAAAACCAGTTCCCTTCCTTACCATTTTTATGTGCTATTTTTCTAGCTCCGTAATCAGTCTTTGTACTATACTGTTCCCTTTCTAGTTTCTGGCATCCTTTTAAAAAAAAAATGAAGCCTCAGACTGGATGTGAGTTTCTAATATAGGTTTGACTGACCCTATATATATATATATATACACACATAGGGAAAAATTTCTTCATGGTTTTTGTGTGTCACATTTCAGTTAGTATACTGTAGGATCATGTCAGCGCTTTTTAAATAGCAGTTCTATATTGCTGACACATTCACAATGATATAATGATATAACTTGAAACCTAGGTGGTACTGTAAGACTTCCTTTTAACTATTTTAAGTTAAAGCATCACGAAAATTGTTATGGTGGCTCTAACTACCATTCAAGAGAAATATCCTTCAAAATAGATGATCATCGTCGTAGTCTACATTTTAAGGCTTTTTTTCTTCTAAAAGTCCAAAATTCTCTGCAATAAGTTGTCTAACACCAATTGATTATATGGTTTCAAAGTAAAATTTTACACATATCCTGTGTGTAATTTTAGACCTCCAAGCAAAACTTTTCATGAAGGGCTCCCCTTTTAATCCAGTACCCTCAAATACTTGGGGGTCCCCCCTTTTTGGGAGGGCTTTGACTTCTCACAGGCTTTGCTTAAGACTCTTCGTAACTAAATAAAATCAGTAGATTTTCAAAAAATTAGCATATTTTAGAAAAGTTTCCATGCAAAAACGTGACTCGCTCATTTGTTTCCCTCCCTCCCACTTCTGATTAGTCATGCCTAAAATCAGTTTGAAATAGTGCTATCAAAAGGAAAATATCATAAGCCAACAGGTCCTAATCAATACTTTCTTATTTCAGGCAATGTTCAATGTGTATGCAATACGGAGCCTTCTCTTTGGAGTTCATTAGATTAGAGATAGACAAAGAATTTCCATCTAAACTTACAATGTAAACTCATTCCTTTTAGCGAGGCTCAGGAGTCATTTTGGTCATTGTATTGATTGACAGCAGAGCGCTATCATCCATTTAATTTTTGTCCATAGATGACTACCATCCATTTCATTTCTCTACTGGTCAGGGTTCATTTGCAGAGAATAAAATCTACTCAAGCGTCTTTAAGCAGGAAGGGATTTATTAGGGAGTATTAAATGACTTAAATCTTTGAAATGGCTGAAGAAACCCTTCGAGTTCTAGCTTTTCAAACAATCCACAAAACCACTCCACAGGACTGACCACCAAGGAAGCCACCGCCGGCCTCTTCTCTAGTCAGGAAGTCGCAGGTTCCAGAACTGCGCCATCAACGCCACGATCAGAAACCGAGCGGTATGGCTGCGGGCTTCAGAAGCACTTCACACTCATTTCTGTCCAAACCAGCAACACCCGTGCCCCACACCCCTGAAGCTAGAAACCAGACAGAGCGGGTGCTGTACTAACGCTGTCGCAGCGAAGTCCCGCACTTGCCGCAACTGTCCTTGCGGCAGAGGCACCGGAAGTAGCCTCTGTTCTTCCGGAAGTGCGTCTCATTGGCTGATTCTAAGCGCGCTCGGGGACCCAGCTGCAAGGAAGCCGGGAGCCTCTGCAGAGCAGGCGGGCGCGTTAGAAGGATGCTGGAAAGTGTGTGCAACGCTGATCTACAAACGCCATCACAACCACAGGCAAGTGGTGTCTTCAATTCATTGGAATGGAACGAAATTCTGCCTCCACGCCCTGTGTAATAAGTGGAAATGCTCTTTTAAAAATAAAATGACCGTGACTGTCAAGGATAAATTGTAAATCAGTTTAGTTATTGATGTAGGGAGAAGCCCTTCCCCATAACTTTTTTTTTTTTTTTAAGATTTTATTTATTTGACAGAGAGAGACACAGTGAGAGAGGGAACAAAGCAGGGGGAGTGGGAGAGGGAGAAGCAGGCTCTCCGCCGAGCAGAGCCCGATGTGGGGCTCGATCCCAGGACCCTGAGATCATGACCGGAGCCGAAGGCAGACGCTTAACGACTGAGCCACCCAGGCGCCCCCCCCATAACTCTTAATATAAATATATCTCCAAAAAGATTTTGAGGTAAGGCTAAGTATTACAATAGCACACAACTCTGTGGTGACTATTCATGGCTCAGTTTTGTCCTCACGCAACAACTTATGAGGATGTGCTGTGTGCATTACATTGAGGGCAGAACAGTAGAGATCGCAAATGAAGGCACATACTGCATTGCCCCTTCCATCAAACAATTCACATAATAGGGCAAAATAGAAATAAACATGAAAAGATACATTTTTCCAACTGAAAAAAATCTAGGTTCAAATCTCTCTGATTTTATTTATTAAATGTGTAACATTGTATATACATGTACCAAGAATATTATAATGTGGATGGTCTGTTACCTCAACAAACAGTAAAGAAATGTCTACATCAAGGGAACTAAGTCAAATGAATTCTTTTTTAAAAAGAGAAAGAGAAGAGAGAGACAGAGAGGTGAGAGAATGGCTGGCATTTAGTAGGCCTTTAATGAACTATAGCTTATGAAGTAGTTGTAATAATAAGAGCAGTAGACGAATTATAGAGGGATGCAGTAAATGATTAATAATCAGGTGAATGACGAAAGTAAGTACCCTGTAAAACACTTGATCATCTACATCGTAGGAACTAATTTCAGCTTAAAGAGTTTCTATCCAGACTGGTTTTAAAACCTTTTTCTCATGAAGTTTTCTACAATGAAGATAAGAAAATTGGGGGAAGTAATAAAACCTCCAGTAACTATAGATTCAATCTTTGTTTGATGCCATAGTGTATTTTCAGCATTATATAGTCAACTCTAACTACATACTATGGTCAAAGTGTGTAGTTAAATCTACTTTTTCTAATATATTTACTTATGTCAGATTTTGAATTATAATTTACTTATGTTAAAATTCATCCCTTTTAATTACAGTTCAGTGAATGTTGACAAATGCACAAAGTCATGTAATGACAACCACATCAAAATACAGAACATTTCCATCAGCCCAGAAAGTTCCCTAGTGCTCCTTTGTAGTCAGCACCCCTTCTCCCGTAGCTCTTGGGAAGCATTTATCTGGTTTCTGTCCTAAAGTTTTGCTTTTCTAGAACTTGATATAAATGGAATCATACAGTAATAGTCTTTTCTTCCTGGCTTTTTTCACTGTAAGTATTTTGTTTTAAATATATTTTCATTATACATTTTATATTTTTTTGAATAAAATATACAATTTGGCCTGGTATATTGAATAAACTTAATTTGTAAATGTATAGATACAGATATAGTTACAGTACCTTTAATTATCTTTGGCCTTTTACTTAAGAACTAAACCTTTTGGGGCACCTGGGTGGCTCAGTCGGTTAAGCATCTGCCTTCGGCTCAGGTCATGATCCCAGGGTCCTGGGATCGAGCCCCGCATCGGGCTCCCTGCTTGGCAGGAAGCCTGCTTCTCCCTCTCCCACTCCCTCTGCTTGTGTTCCCTCTCTCGCTGTGTCTCTCTCTGTTAAATAAATAAAATCTTAAAAAAAAAAAAAAAAAAAAGAACTAAACCTTTCCCATTCAAAAAACTCGTATTACAGACAGTCAACTAAAGCTAATTACCAAGATTTTTTTGGTGGTTGTTGCAGTGCCAGAAGTAAAAAACTAAAACAAACAAACAAAAATAGACTTGCATACTTTAGAGCTCACAACTGTTCCATATATATAAGGTAACCCACAGAAAAACAATTTCTTTATAACCCTTTGAAAGAATTAAAATGCAAAATCTCTGGCATGCTTTGTTGTGGTTACAGTAATGTCTATGAAAAGCATGCCTTTGTCACTTGTAAGAGTTTCAGTTTTGCACTGTGCATTTGCCTTGATAGTAACTGCAAGCAACTGTAGCTATTACCTCTTCAGTTCTGAAAGCAAGTTCAAAGTCGATCAAATTCATTGTCAGAGCACAAGGTGAAGCATAACTCCATGCTTAAATAAGGCCTCTTAAATGTGTTTCTTGTTAGAGAGGTTTTTTAATGTACCATTGGAGCATCTTAAAATTTGATTTCAGCTTTAGTTATGCACATCTAACAGGTCAGAAGCAGGAAAGCAACACGAGCTAGAATGCTTCTTTTGGTGACTTTTTGCACATTGCAAATACTTTATTTTCAGTCATCAATGACAATTTTTAAGAACAGACTTATTGAGATATAATTTGTATTTCTAGTATGAAATTCAATGGTTTTTTAGTAAATTTACAGAGCTGTACAACCATCATCATCATCTAATTTTAGATTCAAAAAAACCCTGAACCCATTAGCTGTTACTCCCCATCCCTTGCACCCTCTGCCCTGGACAACCACTAATCTACTTTCTGAATGACAATGATTTTTAACTTGGTAGGATTTTTTTTTTTAAACCTGCAGCTAAAAAGGAACCATATTTTCATATTTACTCATGTTAAATCCTGTAATTTTAGACATGAACTTAAATATAATTCATTATCACCTTTGTTAGAATACCTAGATCAATTTGAATTTTTCTAAAAATAGTTCTTTTTTTTAGAAAAATAGTTTTTTCTTATTCTTCCTTCTCTGCAATATTTAAAGCTCTTTCTTTGAACCTTTTGAACATGTAGCTAAAGACAGTTGGTGTTCAGGAAAGCAAATATTAGCATGAGTGTTTCCAAAAACCCCTTCCTTTAGCAATTAACAAGGAGTTTATATAACTAAAAATAATTCAGTAGCGTGCATTTTCTCAACAAGTTACTTAGTGAAAGTAAACAACAACAAAAAAAATTCTAAAATATATATGAATAGCAGAACTTTTGTTAAATGTGGTTTTTTTTGTTTTTGTTTTTTAAGGTACAGGTCTATTTAGCATTTAAAGGAAAACCTGCTGGGTGGGGTGGAGAGATACTGCCCAACTGCTACTTCGTATTCTTTCACTAGTGACCTCAGCTCTTGCCTGAATTTTTACTACTGGTAAAGAAAACAAGGTTTCTAGTTTTCTCTGCAACAAAGATCTCATTGGCTGAAGACAGATGTTTAATTATTAGTGTCTTAGAGATAGGCACTTCTCAGAATAGTAGCTTCAACAGGAAGAAGGAACCAGAAAACATATTCCATTTGTGGTAATGTGGTCTAATTTGACATCTCAAAATTGACTTAGAATTTCAGAAGAAAAGGTTGCTGTTAAGCGTACTGAGATATATTTGTTAAATTCATTTTTATTCATTTATATTTAGTTATGTATTGCTGTGTAACAAATGACTCCCCAAAATTTAGTGGCTTAAAACAATATACATTTCTTATTTTCCACTGTATTCATCCATAGGCCAGAATCAGGGAACGGCTGGGCTGGGTGGTTCAGGCTCAGTCTTCTTGCGAGCTTTTCTCAGGTGTCTTCCGAGACTGACCTCATGTAAAGGCTTCACTGGGGCTAAAGGTGGCCCCCTCACACAGTTGGCAAGTTGGTGTGGCTATTGGCAGGAGACATTAGTTTCTTTTTTATTTTTATTTTGTTTTTATTTTTTTTTAAGATTTTATTTATTTATTTGATAGAGACAGAGATAGTGAGAGCAGGAACACAAGCAGGGGGAGTGGGAGAGGGAGAAGCAGGCTTCCCGCTGAGCAGGGAGCCCGATGCAGGACTTGATCCCAGGACCCTGGGATCATGACCTGAGCCAAAGGCAGACGCCTAACGACTGAGCCACCCAGGCGCCCGAGACATTAGTTTCTTTCCACCTATGCCTCTCCACAGAGCTGTTTGAATATCCATGACACAGCATCTGACTTCTCCCAGAGTGAATAATCAGAGAGCACAAGGCACGGCGGCAGTCACCTAGCCTCGGAAACCATTACCTCTGTCTTACTTTATTGGTCACACAAAACAGCCTTGATTCATTGTGGGAGAAGATCATGCAAGGGCATGAACACCACAGAGGAGCCCTTCTCAGAGGCTGGCTGCCACAGCTTAGAATAGAAAGCTGTGCAGATGTTTTTTAAACATTACCGAACTGCAAAACCATTAACTTCTTTTCAAATATATATATATTTACATGTAATATTATACATAGAGAACAGCAGAGGTCTGATGAAAAGACATTCAGATTTTAGATTCCAAGGCAGTTAATCATCTATTTATTGGGAATATGCTGAATGCCCACAACCATGCTAGGAGCATCTTAAGGGACATAGCAGAAGTGATAGAGCAGTCTCAGGATTCTATCAGAAGGATATCTTTGTGGAGCGCCTGGGTTGCTCAGTGGGTTAAGTGAGCTCAGGTTATGGTCTTGGGGTCCTGGGATCGAGTCCCGAGTCTGGCTCCACACTCACCAGGGAATCTGCTTGTCCTTCTCCCTCTGCCTCTCCCCTGCCCTCCTTGTGCTTTCTCTGTCTCTCAAATAAATAAATAGAATCTTTAAAAAATAAAAAAAAGAAGGATGTCTTTGTAATATATTTTCAGAATGGTGTTCTCTTGCCAAAAGTTAGGCAGAGTTATGCCTGCACCTCCAAGTTCTTTTGGGAAATTCTGCTTTTCTCTTGGCCTGAAAGAAAGTAGAATGCCACCAATTAGGAACAGGGACAATTTTGTCCTTTCATATTAACACAAGATACAATATGGCAGGTCTCATTTTCACAGAGAAATCTGTATTTAGCTATGCTTTGTCGTAAATATTGGGATGCATCCAGCATGAGCAGATACACTGGAATTTTCCTATTTTCTACATTTACTCACAAGGGACAAAAGTCTGGAAGGTATGCACCAAACTGTTAAAGGAAAGCATGTGATCAGTAACTGGTTATCTGCTTTACACGTCTCTTTTCTTCTAGAAACAGCAACCCTCTCTGATAAGCCACCCCTCTTGCTCTTGTCAGCTGTTCCAAATGGAAGCTACCACTGTCTTTTCAATTCTCTCTCTCTTTGGCTGCAGGACTTGGCCAGTTGTGCTCCCCGAGAGCCTCTGGCCACTCTGCTTTTCTAACTAGCCTCTTTTAACAGGAGGAGAAAGGCCTCTTCCCTCTCTGGTCACAGAATGATTCTTGAGCTGCTGGTGGCCAATTTCATTCCAAGCAGAAAAGAATCAGTCTGAGAGAATGAAGTTAACATGCAGAGAAAAACAGGAAGGAGAAAGAGCCGCTCCTGATCTCCTAGTGTCGATCCAGAAGGCTAGCTCACACAACTTGCCCTTCCAAAGGCTCCATTATATGAGCAAATAAATCCCCCTATTTGTTTAAGATGGATCAAATTGGGTTTCTGAACTTACACCCATAAAACCCTGATGAGGACCTCTGGAGATGGGGTTGGGGAGATTATTCTGCTTTCAACTTTATACATTAATTGTACTAATCAGGCTTTTTCGGGGCAGGGGGAGTCTGCAAATGCTAGAAACTCTATTTGAGCTAGCATAAAAAAAAAGAAGGAGTTCATTGGATCATGTTCCCAAATGTAGGAAGGGCATCTGTGCAGGTGGCCTGAGGAATATCTGGGGTCAAGGATCTAAATGCCATAAACAATTTCGCTGTTTTTCTTTCTGGATCTCAGCTATCTTCCTCTTGACCTGCAGGCTTGCTTTTTTCACCCTGTGGGGACATGGCCATTGCTGGCAGATTCTAGGCTCATATTTTCCCAGAAAGTTCTTCCTCCCTCATCTTGAATTAGCAAGAATCTCAGGGAAGGATTCCGATTGGCCTGGCTTGGGTCACATGCCCATTCCTGCACCAATTACTGGGGCCAATAATGTAGGTACTGTCGTTGCCCAAATTGGTTCACATACCCTCTTTATCCCATAGCCAGGGATGGGCAGGCATGTAAGAACATGGCAGTTCCTATCTAGGAGCAATGTCTAGAGTGAAAGAAAAAGAATTGTCCTTCAAAAGGGAGAGAAACTGGCTTGACAGGGTCACTGGAGAAGTCATTACCATAAGTATGGCAGTAGATGCCCAATATTTTTGTGTTTATCACAATTCTATATTGTTCATATATTTTATAACACATAGGTAACCCTTTGAAAAGATATTAAATCTATATTATATGCTTATTTGGTTTTAATATTAAATGCTTTATACCTAAAGTAATATCAAATTTATAAGAAACCTCAGAAATCATCTGGTTTGATTACTACCGATGCAAAATACTTTTTTTAAAATTTAAATTCAAGTTAGTTAACATATAGTGTAGTATTGGTTTCAGGAGTAGAATTTACTGACTTATCACTTACAAATAACACCCAGTGCTCATCCCAACAAGTGCCCTCCTTAATATCCATCACCCACTTAGCCCATCCCCCCACCCATCTCCCCTCCAGCAACCCTCAGTTTGGTCCCTATATTTAAGAGTCTCTTATGGTTTGCCTCCCTCTCTGTTTTTATCTTATTTTATTTTTACTTCCCTTCCCCTATGTTCTCTGTTTTGTTTCTTAAATTCCACATATGAGTGAAATCATATGGTATTTGTCTTTCTCTGACATATTTTGCTTAGCATAATACACTCTAGTTCTATCCATATTGTTGTAAATGGCAAGATTTCATTCTTTTTGATTGCAGAGTAATATTCCATTGTGTATATATACCATATCTTCCTTATCCATTCATCAGTTGATGGATATTTGGGCTCTTTTCATAGTTTGGCTATTGTTGATAGTGCTGTTATAAACATTGTGTCCCTTCAAATCAGCACTGCAAAATACTTTCTTAAGTTGTCCCAGACAACTTCCTATCTGCAGTGATTGAAGAATAAGTGAAAAGACATTTCTTTTGGAAAACAAAAAATTGGAACGTAAGAATTAAAGCACAAGTTGACTAAACTAGAAGCTATTAATTGATCCATAGTCATTGTATTACCTTGGAAAAACAAATATCTATCTGATTGTCTTTTCTTACTCAAAAATGAGAGTAATAATAGTAATACTATTAATGTTTTAAATACACCACGGGGGGTGGGGAAGCCTCCAACATCTTAGAAACACAATCTACAAGTAACAGTTTTAATCATTTTCTTTGTACTGTTATGAAAATAATATCCATTCCATTAAGGTATAAAATTAGCCTGAAATGATGAATGGTAACTTAAATTCAATTGGTATATTATTTCATATTTACGGAACACCAGTTTGTTCCAGATCCCTTATAGGATACAAAATGTGGTTGGTCTGTGTTCTCCTAGACTTTTGAGTCCTTCAATAAAAAGTCTATTTGCTGTTCAGGAACACTACAGTCTTTTGTCAGTGAAGTGTTTTCTCCTGAAGTAAACTAAAATTTTAAAAGTGTAAGTAGTATTCACAGTTGAGAATATTTGGAAGGATGTGGATTGGCTATATCTGTCATAAGTGTTTAGAAAAATATGACACTAAGTATAAAGGCACTAAGAAGGTAAAAATCAATATGAAAGTAAATATTTAAAAGAACAATTCATGCAACATTATGTTTGTCCTGCTTGAATATTCAGGTGAAATAATGATTAATAATAACAATAATTAATAATAACTGCCAGTCTCTATAGGTAGGTGCGAAAAGCTGTTTCATCCCTGAAATTCCACAGGAACTTTTGTGCATCTAAACCAAGCTGCTTCGAAAATGGCCTGGGTCCAAGGTAAGGTGGACACTAATTGGCTAGGGATTTGTGCAAATGTGCTCTTGTCACTTGGTACAGTGGGAAGGACACGGACAGATGTAAATTTCAATCCTGTTCCACCTATTGGCAGTGTGAATTTTGACCTGTCTTACTTAACCTTCATAGACTTCAATTTCCACATCTATGTGTAAATATATACACATATATATTTAAGTATATACAAATAAATTTAAATATATTAAATACATATATATATACTCTCTAACAGCAGCAACTAATTTGCAGACTTGTGTGGCTTACATGAGATGACTCTATGAAGTAGAGTGCCTGGCATGTCGTAGGCATTCAATAGATATTAGCTGAATGGTATTTATATTATTCTGTTGTGAGATAGCCTCACCTCCCTGCAGGATAATATGGTTTAAAGAGCGAACTGTACAACTGTGAGGACAGTGAGATCAGGAAAATTGATGGTTGGCAGAGCACTTGCGCGAGTAAAGGTTTCAGGCAGTCCTAATAGATTTTCCTTCCTGTGGGTGGGAAAAGGGGAGTTCAGACTTTCTTGGGTCTCTTTGCCTTGCTCATTCTATGCTGCCTGATGGTCTTCTGAATATGTCCCAAGTCCTTTGAAGTGCAACCTATAAACCAGTGCTTAACCTGAATGGAGCCTGTCCTCAACTCCCCACCCCTCACCCAGACCCCTCAGGCTTCCATCTTGCTTTGTCCCATCCATCCAGCTGTGAGAAGGAGATAATACATAGCACATTGCTGATGTAATGCTTTAGTTGCTGCAGGTTTTTATTTTGAAATAACATTAAAACCAGTAAGATGTGGAACTAAGGCTATAAAATTAATTATGGTTAATTAGCAGAATGATACATCTCCCAATGATTACAGATTGAGGGTTTAAAGAGAGAACTGTCATTTAGGGAGAGTTTGTGGGGATGCAGCTCCTTTAATCTAGCAGTACCTGGGCATGGTCATTGCTTCGCAGAAAACTGGTCTTCAGCTTCGAAGAGTCAGCACGGCGACATGGGAGCAAGGAATCTAATATTGCTAACTAAACTGGCAAGAGCTTGCTGAGTTAAACAGAGTGACAAATTCTTCATTTAAATGAGAAACGTAGCTGACAAATGGAACAGAAGCTCCAGTTCATTTGCTGGGTGCATTCTCTCCTTTTGAGCAGCCAAATGCAGAAGGGAGCTTAGTGAGGAAAAGAAACGTAACTTTAACGCAGGAGCAAGCCAGTCTTGAGGGGGATTGCGTCCAGGTCCAGGTGAGGCTGATGAACCACACCTGTCACTCACAGAGAGCACCAAGTCTTTCCTAATGGAGGTGCCACATTATTGGTAGTTGGACTCCCCTTTCCGAGGCTCCTTCTGTTTCTGTAAATAAAATCTTTCTTCATTCATTATATCTATACAGTTGTTTTTATTTTGTCTTCCTTTATTATAATCACATCCATTCATACCTTCCTCAAATAATACTTTAAACACCTTGGGGTGCCTGGGTGGCTCAGTCGTTAAGGTCTGCCTTCGGCTCAGGTCATGATCCCAGGGTCCTGGGATCAAGCCCCGCATCGGGCTCCCTGCTCAGCGGGAAGCCTGCTTCTCCCTCTCCCACTCCCCCTGCTTGTGTTCCCTCTCTCTCTCTGTCAAATAAATAAATAAAATCTTTAAAAAAAAATACTTTAAACACCTTGAGTAGGGTTTGTTTTGTACATGTCCCCCAAAAAACTCTATTCACTATTGCCAGCATTCTCTTGGGTTGCTCTTTTTTTTTTTTTTTTTTTAAGGATTTTATTTATTTATTTGACAGAGAGAGACAGTGAGAGCAGGAACACAAGCAGGGGCAGAGGGAGAGGAAGAAGCAGGCTTCCCTCGGAGCAGGGAGCCCTATGTGGGGCTTAATCCCAGGACCCTGGGATCATGACCTGAGTGAGCCGAAGGCAGACACTTAACAACTGAGCCACCAGGCGCCCCTCTTGGGTTACTCTTATGTATCACTACTATCATCTCTCCTTTATATTAGGAAAATAATCTTTTTCTAGTTTCTTAAGTTCTTAGAGAAACACCTTACTTTCCTCTATCAACATTAGTAATAGGCTATGTTAAGACTTTATTTAATCTTCAAGGCTCTGGAAGAAGTAATTAGCTAATTTATGTCTATAAATTATAGTGGAATCAAGTTTTGCCTTATGGATTCTGAGTGCTAAGTTGAATTGTATACTGCATTCGGACAGATTAGCCATTCAGCGGCTGGATTGCTCATTTAGGTGGCTGGAATCATCATGTCAACAAACTTGCTGACAGTCTTTTTAGAATGCATCTGAATGACTTGGTACAAGATTCTTTTCCATTTGTGATTATATGTACCAGGGAAGACTTGAAAATTCTACTTGTCAGTAATGATCACCATTACATAAGATTAAGTGGCTGTCTTCAAACGGTAGTCTACTCAAGAGAAAAAGGATTCCGGGGGGACTTCCTAGACATTCAGCTAAAGTTACCCCTTTGCCAAAATAGCTAGTTTTAAGAAAAGAGCTCTATCAAAACTGGGAGTTTTTAAACATTAGTGTAACAAATAAAAAAGGAACAAACTCTTGCTTCCATAAATGGTATAAACGTTGGGAATCAATGTGTGCTGTCCACTGGAGTAATCCAAAGTCCTCACATAGCAATTATTACATTACAATGCAACAAATATGCATTCCACCTCTTCTTGCTTATTATTACCCACCTTCTAAACTCGCTTTTTCCTTATTTCATATGAATATATAATTTTGGCCAATTCCTTAACATTCTTTCCTCCATATCTTAATTTGTAAATTAGAGATCTAATAAAGCCTCACTGATCTCTCTCAGGTCTCAACTCACGGTTAGCCGAAACCCTAGATCATTCGGTCTCTCTCTACCTAACTACAGGATACCAGTTGTTTGAGGTGATTCTGAACGCTTCTATCAGAGAATCTTGAAGGCATACAGGATACCATGCCTTAGATTGAATAGAAATTGAATGCCAATAATAAGTGGTCATAATTAGTGACAACATAGTGATTCCTGTGACAGAAGCATGATAACACACCCAACAACTCAAACCGTGTCCTAGTTTGGATAGGCTCTTTCTTGAAATACAGTCTACATAAATCAGTTATATCAAATAATAAACCCAATGCCTCCTTGAAGCATTTTTTTCCTTTTTTAACTTTAAATTATTATTATTATTAAATTTAAATTTAAATTATTAAATTATTATTTTTAACTTTAAATTATTTCTTTTGAAATAATTCAAATTTACCAAAAAGTTTCAAGAGTAATACAAATAACTCCATATACAACTTATACAAATTCACCAATTTTTAAAAACTTGCTACATACATTATCATTCTTTACTGTTTTTTTTTTTAAAGATTTTATTTATTTATTTGAGAGAGAGAATGAGACAGAGAGCATGAGAGAGGGGAGGGTCAGAGGGAGAAGCAGACTCCCCGCCGAGCAGGGAGCCCGATGCGGGACTCGATCCCGGGACTCCAGGATCATGACCTGAGCTGAAGGCAGCCGCTTAACCGACTGAGCCACCCAGGCGCCCCTTTACTGTTTTTTTTTAACCATTTAAGAAGGTGCACACATCATACCCCTTTATCCTTTTACTCTTCAGTGTGTATTTCCAAAGCACAAGGTTACTCTTTATATAATCACAGTACAGTTATCAAATTGAGGAAATTCAATATTGCTAGACTACTTTAATCTGTAGTCCATGTTTGAATTTTGTCAATTTATTTGATCATGTATCCCATTTTCTCTCTTCTATATGGGATTTTTGTCTAGGATCGTGCATTAGACTTAATTGCCATTTTTCTTCATTCTCCTTTAATCTGAAACAGGTTCCCAGCCTTCTTTTGTCTCTCATGGCATTGACATTTTTGTTTTACAGCTGTTGTTTTATGAAATATTCCTCTGCTTAGGCTTGTTTGATGTTTCTTCATGATTAGATTCAGGTTATGTATCATTACATTAAGTGATGTTACGTCCTTCTCAAGGTATTCCATCCATGGTGGACCCATGATGTCCACCTCCTCCTCACTGGCAGTTTAATTTTGGTTAGCTAGTCAAGATGTAGTCTTTTTCTCCCCTGCATAGTTACTGGCTTTCCCCCTTGTGACTAATGTGCAATCTATGGCATCATGTCTACTTCTTAGACCTGTGTTTGCACCAAATGTCAGGACCATTATAGAATTAAAAAAAATTTTTTTTTCTAAGTATGTAACGATTCCTGCCATGTTTATGCCGCACCCCCCCCCCAATCCATGTGTAACAATGATACAGAGCCAATAGAACATAGTGATTGAGACTATAGATTCCAGATTGTGATGGCTTAGGTTTGAATCCCAATTCCACAACCTCCCTGCTGGACAACTTTGGTAAGTTGCCTTATCTCCTTGTGCTTTAATTTTAGCATCTATAAAATTTAGAAGGTAAAAATACTGCCCTAGCTTATGGTGGTGTGGTGGGATTGACTTGATAATATGTGTCTGGCACATAGTAAGCACACAATAAATATTGGCTTTCTATGTAATGTATCTTTCTATTTTATATAAAATATATACTTCTTCAGAGCACTCTTAAAAAAAAAATACAGGATAGTAACTACAAATCCAAATAATGAGGTAACATTTTTAGATGTAGCTATATCATTCTTCCGCTACCAGACCCAAAACATAAACTTAGCCAGATAAAATATTTTTAAATCCCTCATGCAAGTGCTTTGACTGTCTTATTCATTTCTTGAACAAATTCACAACCAGCTCCTCCCAGGTGCCAGGCACAGATGTATGACCGGGTGTATGGTGACGAACCAGACAGCTCTCGGGGAGATCATACTCTAGTAGACACACAAGTAGTATATAAATTAAGATAACTGCAGGTAGTACCAAGCGTTCTGAGGAAAACAAAAGAGGGCAATGCAATTGAGGCTGGGGTGACAGTGGAGAAGCCTTTCGGTGACATTTTTAATGTCTCTTCGTTGCTTATCTAACAAACATTTTTATAGATTTGTGATTTGAACTGAAACAAAGTGAAACAAATCTTTCCTAGTACATTAAGCTCTCTATAAATAAGATAGGATCACAGTTAAATAATCTTTTTCAGTCTTGCAGAACATGTATCAGTTAAGCTGATCTTGAATAAGTGCTCTTCTTAATTGAAAATATGCCCCTTTGTCATCATCTCTTATTAATTAAGCTGCTGAGGCTGTTGATTACCTAGTTCTACTTAGAATCTAGTTGCGTAAACACCTCTTTCCTTCCCTTAATGAGTTTTCTATCCTAGCTTTTATGGATACAAGCTATCCTTTCATTTTTTTTTTTTAAGATTTTATTTATTTATTTGTCAGAGAGAGAGAGAGAGAGCACAAGCAGGGGGAGTGGCAGGCAGAGGGAGAAGCAGGCTTCCCGCTGAGCAGGGAGCCCGATGCGGGGCTCGATCCCAGGACCCTGGGATCGTGACCTGAGCTGAAGGCAGACACTTAACTGACTGAGCCGCCCAGGCGACCCCAAGCCAGCCTTTCAAATATGCTTTCTAATGTCCAAAAGTAAACAAAACATTGAAACTTACCTCATAGCATGCATCATCATTTCTTAATTTCTCCACAGTCTCCCATTTGCCCCCTCCAGTGCTGCATTGGCCTCAGAGATTGTAATATCCCCATATTACTTTTCGTGGCTTGTGAGATCCTACTTAGGGTTTTTTATGTGACCCCCCCCCCCACTTGGACATGAGGTTTTCTGGGTTTGAAAATCAGACAGATTTTCATTTGAAACTGGGATTTACCACTTATGGCTGTGTGAATTTGGGAGGGTTGCTTACCCTCTCTGAAACTCATCTCTAAAATGTAGGACAATTTGAAGTTGGGATGAAATTAGATTATGGATGTGAAAACCTAATACAGCATTTTGCCTGGAGTTCAAGTTGTCCTCTTTTTCTGCTCATACCTCTGGTAAACCTGTGTAGAACTGAGTCTTTCCAAGGAGTCCCTGAAACTGGCCCTACTCTGCTCAAAATAGTTTCTTATCCTGAGAGGACAGCAAATACCTGGATGATGAGGCAAGTTCCAAAACTACCTCAACAGGCTGGTCCAGGATTTCTTAACCTGGGAACCATGGACCCTAAAGCACAGGAACCCGGGTGTGCCTGAAAAAGCTCAGAGGTGTGAAGGCATGGAAAAAAAAGCAGGCTCAGCCCATTCTGACTTGTGTGATCTGTGTCCTGGTTGACACAGCAGACATTCTTGCCCTTTCTAGCTCTTCTCGATAACTAGTTCTGCCCCTACTTCTTGGTGAAGCATTTACACGGCATTGCTATTTAATTGCTAATAAGTTAAAATTTAATGGTTTCATCATAATCCTTAGTTCACAGTACTGATGCATCTATCAGTTGCACATCTTTTTTTTTTTTTCTTTTCATTATTGTAATTGTGCATTAAGAGCCTGGCTCAAATAATTCAGTCTGCTTGGAGGTTGGGGAAAGAGACTGAGCACCAACAGAGAATTCTTAATGCCCAGTTGCATATTTTTTAGAGACTAAAATTCAGCAAGAAATCATGGGATATGTTGGAAGTTTTGCAAAGTATTTATGGTAGCCTAAGGCAGCAGTTGGAATCATTTTCTTTTTGTTAAAACTAGATGTTTGGTTCTGATTACAAAAATAATACAATCTCAAAACTGGAAAAGTTGGAAAACAAGCAAAGTGATTATATAGTATTCCAGAACAGTAGCTCAGAGAGTATTTTTCAAGAATGTGATCTGCTTCAGAATCTCCTGGTTGCTTGTTAACTCTGCCGCTTCATGGACCCTCCAGAAGTACTAACTCAGTATCCCTAAGGCCGGGACCCAGAATCAGCACTAAATGAACTCCACACATGACTCTTCAGGCAGACGAAAGTCCTACAGCTAGGCTCTTACCATATATTTAATTTCCTGCCCTTTAAGTACTAATTTTTCCCCCAAGTATGTAAGAGCAGGTAGGATTCTGAAAATGTCTGTTTTGTAAAATGATCTGCGGGGTGCCTGGGGGGCTCAGTCGGTGGAGCAGCCCACTCTTGATTTGGCTCAGGTTAGCATCTCAGTGTCCTGGGATCCAACCCCAGGTCAGCTCTGTGCTCAGCTGGGAGTCTGCTTGAGGTTCTCTCTCTCTCTCCCTCTCCCTCTGCCCCTCCCCGCTAAAGTAAATAAATCTTAAAAAAATAAATAAAAATAAAATTATTTGCAAACTTCTATTAAAAAAACAATTTGCAAGTTTCTGGTGAATTCATGCTTTGCCAGATTAAAAAAAAACAACTTTCTATGACAGGGTGAGTACAAAGTGTAAGAAAAACATTGATCAACTGGGAAATGAAGTGCCAATTTACATAAATTTGCCAACAAGCCCCACCCTCACTTATAGGCGGAGGTCATAAAAGCCTAAAGGAGTGCTGAATGAGAGTGCTTGCATTAGCTCTTTGGTTTGAGTCTTAGTTCCCATAGGTAAGGTATGAGGCTAGGACTGTATGCACTCCTGTTTGGGCCACAGAGGCAAAGTGGACTCCACCCCAGCCTGAGGCATCCGCATTTTACCTCCCCAGCCCCAGTGTTTGCTTTGGGTTCTGTGGCCTTGAAAGAGGTCTGGCAACTCAGGATGAAGATTCTGCAAGTGCACAGTGGGCAGGCTTATACCTGGGTATGGCTTTGTCTCTGTGGATTTAGGACACCATGTACAAGTATGCTGTTTTGAGCATCAGGACTCACCACAGACATGGTTAACTAATTCTGTCAACCATTTTTTTTTTTTTTTTCCAAGCAGAGTTACATAAAGGAGAGTACTTAGAAAACGAGCTTTGGGGTCAGATAGACCTGACTTCAAGTTCTGACCCCAACACTCCAAACTATGTGAACTTAGGTCTCAGTTTTCTCCTATGCAAAACAAGCACAGTTTCTAGCAGGAGATTAAGAGTTTAATGTCATAATGTAGATTCTGAGCATGACACATAGTCGTCTTAATAAATGACGCTATAATTATTATCTTTCCACTTAAACTTGGAACTCCTACTCAGATACACATCAGAGAAGGGAGAAAGGATGGAATGAATGCACCTAACACCGGGGGCAGGGGGGGGGGGGTTCTTTAGGAGGGGGAGGAGCGCCGTCTGAAGGTGCTAGTCTCCTGATTCTGATTGGGTGGCTGTACTCAGGTCCAGGCTCTACGCCAGCTAACTGATGACTTTCCGGCAATTCCCAGACATAAGCAGAGGACACCTAATGGCTGAAGGGTTGGAAGAAGAGCAAATCTGAGCATCTAGGGCAAAGCCCTAAGCAACTGTGCCAAACAGAAAATGTGGCTTTCTACTTTACAATATATACATGTTTATTTTTATATAAAAATGATGGTTTTTCCCTCCCCAAATCTTCACGTTAAATTGGTAGTCTAGGAAGCTGCACTATGTTTATCCTAAAGCCTCAGATGCCACTGGGTGAGTACATACAGAGCAGTTTGAGAAGCAACCATCTCAAGTCTAGGGAACAAAGCCCATATTCCCTCTTCAGGCCTTCAGAATCCAAATGCTATTTACTTCTCCACCCTCTGAGCCTTCCAGACGCCTCCCCACTTGTCAAACATAGGAGGTCCTCCAGTGCCTCATGCCTTTATTCCTGTGGTTCCACCCTGCCTGAAATGAAGGGCCTTCCTTCCACCTCTCCCCTTCCCTGCTTCTCCAGCATGCCAACTCCCCCTCCCAGCTCCAGTGAAAAGACACTTGTGGGAAACCTTCCCCAGCATCCCCAGACGGGTCACGTGCCTCCCCACAGTGTGCCTGCCCTATGTATTGTTGTCACTCTCCCTAAGGAGATGGACCTAGTTTTATTCATCTTTGTATCTCCTAATGCAGGGGATACTTAGTAAGCATTCAATAAATAGTTATGAACTTCATTGATTAACGGAAGGCAGACAACTGGAAAAGAAGCTGTTTTAAAAGACTCTTCTCTTCCTCACGCCCACGATTGTCCTTTGCACAAAGAGGATAGAATGAACCCAACATTTTAAAGGGAAACTTTCTGAATGAGGTTAGCTCACATGCATTAATAAGGACCCTAGAAACCTGGTACAAACCCTGGCTTTGCATCAGTGATATGACTTTATTATTCTTCCCTTTCATATTATATATTTTGAGGGAAAGAACTTTTAAGTTAAAAGTTTGTGATTTTGCAAATGGATCAAGTGTTTGTAAAGAGAGGTAAGAGAGGATTTGCTGAAACTGGTTTTTTGTTTTCATATTTTTAGTTTGTCAGAGCAGGATAAACTCAGTTCTCTGGTGATTTTTCTCAGAAGTTTTCCTCTTTAAATAGGTCGGTAATGATATAAAAAAGCACGCACACACACACACATGGGCACACACATGGACACACAGCTGTTGAGAAGGTAAAGAAGCAAAGCCATTATAAGAATCCACTGCTCTGGGAATCTTGCTATATTTGGCTTTAAATAGACAATAAGCACAGAAAATTGTTGGATGCAGCAGTTCCGTTCATTTAATTGCAGATACTAGAAATAACAACAACCAAGAAAAAAACAGGGAAAAAAATCTCCTCTAAGACTAGTTTGCTCATAAAATGTGTTACTGCTCTGGGGATTGGCATCACCTTCTACCTACTATTATCTTACCGATTTTATATACAGTGCTAGGGCATAAAATATCTTAAAGAAATACATGACCAGAATTAAAAGTTTATTTTTAATTTTCCTTCCAATTCCTATTTACCCACAAGTCTCATTGTCTTTAGGGCCCACTTGAGAATCCAGTTCAAGAATTATTTATTGAAATTCCATTAGGTGTCGGGTCTGTGCATACTTAAGGATTTCAGTCCCTGTTCTCTAGTAACTGACAGTCTAATCAGGGAGAGATGTAAAGAAATTCATACAATACAACTAATTTATTAAGTCCTTTACAAATCTCAAATTCACTTGAAAATGCATATCTGTATAAGCACTCATACACTGAGGTCTACAAAGAGGCAACAAGAAGGATGGGAATTTGAATGTAATATTTTTAACTGAGAAATATATGATAAATTATTACAGGATAAGCCTAGCTTTAAAAGAGATGTTTCTTTATTTTAGGCAAAAACTGTAATAATTCTTTCCCACTAAAATGGAAAGTATACTGCTAAATTTTTTTTTAAAAAGACAAATTTTAAACCATGAATAATTTCCTCAATATTTTGTACCTGATTCAACCTCACTGAATTACTTAACATTTTCAAAAAAATAGAAATTGTCAGCCTTTTTTTAAGGGATGTTTTCTGAGGTTACTTGTTAGTGGATAAGCAAGGAATTTTGAATAGGATTGTTTCTCCCTAAGTATGGGTCATTTCTAGGTGGTTTGGGATATTGCTGAATTTTAATTATGTTTTCTTTTGTCTTGGTGAGCATCAAATGGTAAACCTCCATGAACAAATATCACAGAGACCTCTGTGGTTGGAAGTTGATCAAAGAGAATTCACAATGTCCAGAAAGAAAGGTACGAGGCTGTGAGGTGAATACTATCCAATTCCTCACCCCTAGAGCCCAGGACACATAAGCACTCGATAAGTGTTGAGGGAGGCTAGTAATCTACCTTGAAACTCAGAGAGAAGAAAAAAAACAGACAGTGAAATGGCTTAAGAAGTTACCACACATAACAACTACATCCACTGGGAGATTTTGCTTCCAGGAGCCGTTGACTGTAAATACTCCAGGAAGAAAATCAAAATACTTCTATGAGATCTGATCTCCCTGCAGGAAAATAGCATTGGTGTTATTTATTTATTTATTTTTTATTCATGACAGACAGAAAGAGAGAGAGAGAGGCAGAGGGAGAAGCAGGCTCCCAAGGAGCAAGGAGCCCAATGCGGGACTCGATCCCAGGACCCTGAGATCATGACCTGAGCCAAAGGCAGACGCTTAACCATCTGAGCCACCCAGGCGCCCCGCATTGGTGTTATTTAGCCAAGACATTTATACTCTTGCACCCTTTACAGAAAAATCTGCAGAGAGAGAATTTACTCACTGAAACTGTGATTCAGGCTTGACTTGCAAAATGACTGTAATACCCATTCTTATTGTGGCTGAGCACGCTTGGGGTAGATTCAGGTATTCATATTCACACTTCTGGGGGTAGAAAGGAAAAGGAAAACTTGAATGATGCTAATGGGGTAGTCTATTTCAAATATTTGAAATCATCTGCTACTCATAAAGTGGAATTGTGACATTGGAAGCTAGACCTCCAGTAAATGAAATCTCCAACGGGTTATGAAGGATTCAGGGGAAAATCCTGGTGCTCTTGTCTTCCCATACTGCATTGAACTTACTCCTATTGTAAAATTTCTCCTTCTCCACTTCACTCTTTACATTAATCTTTTTGACAGCATAAAGGCTATCTTATTCACCAATGGATTTCCGGTGGTTAGTACACTAGCCAGTACATAGTAAGTCCTTAAAATATTAGTTGTTAAAGAAATACATAGACTGGGGCGCCTGGGTGGCTCAGTCGTTAAGCGTCTGCCTTCAGCTCAGGTCATGATCCCAGGGTCCTGGGATCGAGCCCAGCATCAGGCTCCCTGCTCTGCAGGAGGTCTGCTTCTCCCTCTCCCACTCCCCCTGCTTGTGTTCCCTCTCTCGCTATCTCTCTGTCAAATAAATAAATAAAATCTTTAAAAAAAAAAAAAGAAATACATAGACATCCATTAAGTTAATCTGTTGACCAATGGATATGCAGTGCTATGTTATATGTATGATGAAGCACCATGTTAGAAAGTTCTCTTTCTTCTAGAAGCCTAGATTTTTAGTACCAGTCTTTAAAATTAAGATAAACAACAAATAATACTGTTGATACAATTTAAGCTATATATAAGAGCAGTTTCAATGATGCAAAGCATTATAGTCATTCCTTATACATTGCAAAGGGCGGAAAGATTGTGCATTTAATCTTTTCATATGATTCCAAGATAATCTTGGAATGTCCTCGCACATTCATTTTTTATAATTGCAGGTGCCATTGGGTGGTTCCCTGGAACATATCTTTACACTCTGGTCCAGTGGATTTTTAAAAAAAATATCTTCAAGACTGTTCCTGGAAAAAAAGAAATAAAGAAATAAACACCTATGGATTTGACAGTGCGCTCCCAAATGTTGTATTAAATGCTTTCTTTCCTTATTTCATCAAAACAATGTTGTCAAGTAGCTATTATATTCCTATTTTAAGAATAAGGAAATTGAGGGGCGCCTGGGTGGCTCAGTCGGTTAAGCGACTGCCTTCGGCTCAGGTCATGATCCTGGAGTCCCGGGATGGAGTTCCGCATCGGGCTCCCTGCTCAGCGGGGGGTCTGCTTCTCCCTCTGACCCTCCCCCCTCTCATGTGCTCTCTCTCTCTCTCTCTCATTCTCTCTGTCTCAAATAAATAAAATCTTTTAAAAAAAATTTAAAAAAAAAGAGTAAGGAAATTGATATCATTATTTGTAACCTCTCAAGGAATGGGAAAAATCTAGATTGGATGATATTTATGGCACAACTGTGCTCAATTCTGAAATATATTAGTACTGAAAGGTGTCTGGAACAGGTAAAACAGATCAAAACTCTGCTCCCCAAGGAATAACCACCTATGCCATCATCCACTGTGATAAATGCATGCAGTATGGTTAAATGTATCCCACAGGGTCTTTTAAATTAATTGGATTGGAACTAGGAAACGTTAAGCCTTGTGAGTGAGGTTCCTTCCTAGTGCAGAATAGGAAAGTCAGTCATCTTTGAGCACAAGCTTCCCTATTTGATTCACAGACAAATGCTGGAGTAACACTCCTCACTCCAACTCAGTCCTTAGCATTCTTATCCCAAATTTAAAACAATTTGGATGTGTATATATATATACATATATATATATATAAAATTATATATATATATGTATGTGTGTGTGTATATATATATATATATATATATATATTCCAAATTTATAGCTCCAACATGGACCTCTCTTGAGTCTAGACACAAGGATAAACTGACTCCTTGACATTTCCCAACATGCCCCATGTTGGGTTCTTCATATTTTTTCCTCAAATCCTCTCCTCCTGCAGTCTCCTTCATCAATGGCAAATCAACTGATACAGCCATTCATAACTGGCACTCCATTACCTGTTTGAACTGCTCTCTCCTTTGCTCACTCTGTCACAGCCACATGTCTTTCCTTGCTGTTCTTTAAGCACACCTGGCAAGCTCCTACCTCGGGACTTTTGCACTTGCAGTTCTCTATTTGGGATGCTTTTCCCCTAGATGACCCCATGGCTCACCATCCCTCAGGTTCCTCACCATCCTCAAGTCTGTACATGAATGTCACCTGAATGAGACCTTCCTATCTAACATTGCAATTTCTCCCCTGCCTCCCAACATCACCAGCACTTTCTACCTCTCCCTTCTTGCTTTACTTTTCTATTTTGTACTTAGATCTAACTATGCACTTATTTTTTATTAACTATAATTCATCAAATCTAAGATGCCTTTGATTATAAGATACAATATTATTTTTTGTATCACTAAGAAAGAAAAACAGCTGCCAATTATAAATGCAAGATAGTGTTGAAAAAGCCACATTAGGGGCGCCTGGGTGGCTCAGTCGTTAAGCGTCTGCCTTCCGCTCAGGTCATGATCCCAGCGTACCGGGATCGAGCCCCGCATCGGGCTCCCTGCTCGGCGGGAAGCCTGCTTCTCCCTCTCCCACTCCCCCTGCTTGTGTTCCTGCTCTTGCTATGTCTCTCTCTGTCAAAAAAAATAAATAAAATCTTTGAAAGAAAGAAAGAAAGAAAGAAAGAAAGAAAGAAAGAAAGAAAGAAAGAAAGGAAAGAAAGAAAAAGAAAGAAAGAAAGAAAGAAGAAAGAAAAGCCACATTAGAATTTCAAAAATGTTGAAGTGTGAGCAATTGTGCATCTTAGGCTTCATGAAATAGGGTATTTTCTTTATTGTATCTCTCTCCCACTAGAGTGCGAACTCCGTATGGATGTGGATTTTTTTTTTAAAGATGTTATTTATTTATTTATTTATTTATTTATTTATTTATTTATTTATTTATTTATTTGAGAGAGCACAAGCAGGGGGAGCAACTGAGGGAGAGGGAGAAGCAGACTCCCTGCTGAGCAGGGAGCCAACATGGGGCTCCATCCCAGGACCCTGAGATCATGACCTGAGCCAAAGGCAGATGCTTAACCAACTGAGCCACCCAGGCACCCCTGGATGTGGATGTTTATCTGTTTGGTTCACTGCTGTATCATCTGGCACATGGTAGATAATAAATATTTATTGAATGAATGTTAAAGATCTAATGAATAAATGAATAATTAGAAGCTTATATGAGCCAAGTATGACTATTCTAATTGCCTAGAAGATTGAAATCTAAAAAGAAAATGATCATGAGGGGTGTCAAATTATGGTCTGAATTTCCTAGTTTTCTGGAACCTCTAGAGACAATGAGAGCCCAGTATTGCCAGGATTACTGGTATTCTTCAGTTGAATTTATGCAGACCATCCAACCTCACTGGAAGAGTTTCCTGGAAAACTCTCTGCCCCCAAATGTTTACCTGGCTAGTTCCAAATCACTCAGATTCTCAGCTCAAGTGTTACCTCCTCAGAGATGAGTCCCAAGACTGCCCAATCCAGAAAAAGGAGCACATCCCCCCACCATTCCCACCCGCACCCCCTATCTTGCCCAACCTTGCCCAATCATTCTGTCTCATCACCATTTTGTGTTTTCTTCATAGTGCATGTCACCATATGAAATTACAGGTGTCTCCCCTAAATCCCACTAGAACACAATCCTATGAGAAAGGGACATTGTATATCTTGTTCCTCTCTGATGCCATCATGCCCAGAACAGTGTCTGGAACACAGGAATTGCTTAGTAATTATTTATTGAATGAATGAATATACATGGGATATTTAGATCTCCCCCCCAAATCTGCTTTCCCCACCCAGACCTAACAAAGTACCAGAGAGTATTATTATTGAAGTAATTTCTCTGAGTGAAGCTTTAAATACTCAGGAGAATCTGATTATAAAGTACATGTGCTATTTGGCAAAGATCACTTTAGCCAAGGGGTACCTATTAGCAACTGAGTAAGTACTACCTTGTCAGATGAGCAGATTTTTATTTCATCAAAAAAAAGCCCTGAGGGCTGGAGACAGGTTGGTTAGAGAAAGACAAGTGTGGTTCAGAGCAGGGACTGTGACAGTGAGGGTTCTGAGGAGCTAGTTTCCTGGAGCCTGAATGGGAGGTAGGAAAGTTGGAATAACTAGAGGACTGAATTTGACATCTTTAAAATTTTGTCTAGGACCTGACTATGCCCAAGGGCTACTTACCCTTGCTTCCTTTCCTTCAGTTTCTGCTCTGTGAGGTTTCCTCAGCACCTTTTTCTGGTCATCTCTGGTCATTAAAGAATGGTGTTGGTTAAATTCATTCCTAAGAATTTCATTGTTTTTAAGATATTGTAAATGGGGGGTGCCTGGCTGGCTCAGTTGGTTGAGGGTCTGCCTTTGGCTCGGGTCATGATCTCAGGGTCCTGGGATCAAGCCCCACATCGGGCTCCCTGCTTGGTGGGCAGTCTGCTTCTCCCTCTCCCTCTGCCCCTCCTTGTGTGCTCTCTCTCTTGCTCACTCTCTCTCAAATGTATAAATAAAATCTTTAAAAAAAATTTTTTTAAAAAGATATTGTAAATGGGACCAATTCCTTTATTTCTTTTTCAGAAAATTCACTGCTAGTGTATAGAAATGCTACTGAGTTTTGTATGTTAAATTTGTATCCTGCAACTTTAATGAATTTGTTGATTAGATCTTTTGGTTGAGTTTTTAGAATTTTTGTCAATACTTAGCATATGAAATATGTTAGATACTACAGTAAGCCATTTACAGATACAGACTTGTACTTAAGGGTTTAAAATGTATAACAGAAATGTTCATGGAATATGATAATTTGACATATTTACAATCATATTAGTTGACATTATTTTATTTTATTTTTTTAAGTAATCTCTGCACCCAATGTGGGGCTTGAACTCAAAATCCCAAGATCAAGAGTCGCACGGTTTACCTACTGGGCCAGCCAGGCGCCCCCACATTAGTTGATATTAAACCATTATAAAAATCAATTGTTTGGGTACATAACAAACAAGTGAACAAAAAGAATGTTAATTAACTTATCATAAAGTTTGGTTAGTGAAGCATAGAGACATATGGGTAGCCTTTTGTTTTTTTACCAGTAAAGAAAGGAAATACATTATTTTCCAATACCAGAAAATTATTTAAAATGAGAAAGTTTTAGGTAAAAAATATGCTACTAACTTTATGAAAGGAGAACTCCAACAGCTCATATTTGTTATGCTTTCTGAGATAACGATAAGAACTCTTAAAATAAGTGTAATCAGCAATTAATATCTAGTTGCATGCAAATTTAATTTAAGACTCTTGTAAATTAAGTGGAAAATCCATCCTGAGATTACTTTTTTGGTATCAGAGATATTTTAAGGAAGAAACAGGGCCTTTGAAAGCATAGGTCATGGCTTAATGTTATTGAAAACACTAATACTGATCATATATGAGTAGTATTTAGTGGAGCATTATCATTTCATAAATTTGTACAAAACATAAACTAAATTTTCAGTTATAAGAAAATAATCACACTCTTACAAACAAAAAAAAAGGAAAAGAAAAATCGTTTCTATTTATTTTAGTTCTTTTTCCAGAAAAAAAAGATTATTTGTACATTATTTGTACAATGCGATCTTGAGATCTAAAGCTTTATGTCAACCTATAATCTTCTTTCTATAGTTAAAGCGAATTCTATTTTTGTACTATCTCTAATGGAAAGAAAATGTCTGTTTAGCATATAATTCATAGGATATCTCTTCCTATATCAAGAGACCCTCAAATTCTGTACTTAATAGACCAGCTGATGAATAAAAAAAAATCTCAGCTTCATTGGCTTTCATGTGGGGAGGAGGAGGGAGGAGTTTATTGGAAGGACTCCAACCAGTATTTACAAGGAAAATTTAAATCCACTTTATTTAGACATTTCAGTTTTCTCCAGTTTACATATTTCAGATCTTTAAACTTTTTCCTGTGGGGCTTATTTCACAAAACTTTAATTAGTTTTGTGGTTCTTTCATTAGGTCATCTCAATTCTTTTTTTTTTTCCTACCTAATAACATGAAAACTCTACAACCAGTAGATTTCTTTAGAATCTCTGAATTCTAAACATGCATTTATATCCCCTAGAAGTTCATTATGCCAATCAGCTTGTAAGTCAGAATGTGTGCGCCCTAGACCAAGATTGTTCAAAATTCAGTAGAATATGAAGAACAAAATAAGAGGTTAAAAAGAAAGATTAAAAAAATGTGTTGTGGGGATAATGCTATGCATATTATGGGGATAACTTAATCAGGGGTAAGAGAATTCAAAACTTCAAACACAGATAACCCAATAGTTACTGAACAACTAGACTTGTGCATTTGTATTAATCCTGTGTTAAAAGCCAGATGTTTTTGATTATCTTTGAAGAAGGATTTTGTGTGTAGAAAGATTATTCAGAACTTTTTAATTAAAGTTACAAATTCTTAAGAGTAGTTTTTTATTAAAGTGTTAAATTAAGCTTAAAAATAATATTCTACAGGGGCGCCTGGGTGGCTCAGTTGATGGGCGTCTGCCTTGGGCTCAGGTCATGGTCTTAGGATCCTGGGATAGAGCCCCTCATCGGGCTCCCTGCTCAGCAGGGAGGCCTGCTTCTCCCTCTCCCACTCCCCCTGCTTGTGTTCCCTCTCTTGCTGTGTCTGTCAAATAAATAAATAAAATCTTAAAAATAATAATAATAATAATATTCTACATTCAATAAATACTTCCAATCATATTTAAAGACCATCAATTAATGCTTGATTTCACTTACAGTTAAATGAATGCTTTTGAACATCTTAAAGTCCATTTAAAATTTAAAATACTCATTTTTTTTAATACTATAATTGTCTGATTTAGCAAAAAAAATCTTCCTGGTATCAAATAAACCATAAATCTAACAAAATAAACTCACAAGTGCAATGAACTTTAACTTAACTATTCTAATATGTATATCAACTCAATAAAATTTTAGCTTAAATCACAAGCCTAAATCCATTACATATTATATGTTCTAAACTGTAACAAAAAAACTGATCTGTTTACTAGCCAAATTCCAAACATTGAAAGTACCCAAAATACTAAGTATGTACAGATTTCCTAATACAAAATATATTAATACCAAGAAAAATTTTCTAAATCTTTGAATTGAAAGAGGCTTAGCCACCAATGAAGTAATTATGTCATCCTTTATAGTTTGGAGGATTACCTCCCCATGTAACTTTTACATCGTGTTTTCAGCTTGCTGAAGCCTCATAAGAACCAGATGGTACAGACCGAGACAATACTGGGTCCTTGTTTATGACACTGATGGGGCATACTGAACCCCATTTTTAACCTCTAACAGAGAAGTGGTCATCATTTAAAACAAAAGGTGGTCACTTAGCAAAAGACCTTAGATTTGGGTCATTTCATTACCTAATTTTCAAGACATATTAGAATTTGTGACACCCACTCTTGAAAATGCCTCGTTGGGGGCGCCTGGCTGGCTCTGTAGGTAGAGCATGTGACTCTTGATCTCAGGGTTGTGGGTTAGAGCCCCATGTTGGGTGCAGAGACTACTTAAAAATGAAAATCTTAAAAAAAAAAGAAAGAAAATGCTTCATTGGATTGGATTTTGTATTTCTTTGGACTTTGAGATATTTAAATGTCTTTTTAGTCAAATGCTTGCATTCTTTTTATATATTTTCATAGTTTTAGAGTCACCCAACCCCTACAGATCTCAAAATAATAATCCGCTAAGTTCTATCTATGTCTAATGCATTTGTCTGGTTATTTTATCCTAAGTTCTAAGATCACCCAATGACACCTTACAAATCCCCTTCTAAAAATGTGTCCCAAGGAAATATTTATAGATGTGCAAAAGAATTTAACCACAGGGATTTCATCACCGAATTATTTTTAGTAGAAAATGACCTAAATGTCAAACAAAGTCTTTTTGTTATTTAAAAAATTCCATAACAGGCGAAACCAAAGTTTATTTCTTGTGTCTGTTTTCATCTAGAATCTACCTTATGGCATTGCACGTAGGTGTTCAGTAAATGCTTGTTAGCTGAATAAACAACTGGGTAGCCCCCTCGAACATTCCTCTGCAGCAACGGTGACACTAGGATCACAGCTTGGGAGGACTTTATATTGCAGAACATCTTCATGAGCCCTTCTTTAAAATAAACAATTGACATGGTCCAGGCCTTAGGTCAAGTGCTATGCAAACTCACAGCCTTAACCCTCTCTTTATAATAATAGGACATGGCCCCGAAGCCCTTTTGTGGAAAATTCTAGATCTGCCATTCCTCTGTAAGATGCAATTGTGAAAAGAGAGAAAGGAAAAGGAACTTCTTGGTACCCTTTGTCACATTTGTCTTTTAATGAGAGCAGTGGCTGTGGAAGGAGAGTGGCCCCCAAACCAGCTAAGAGATGCGTCTTCTTTGTTGTCAATCATATCCGAATGCTTACCTTTCACAGAGTTTGTACAGTAAATAGGGATTCCTTTTGTAATAAAGTAAAATAGACTTTTTTTTTAAGATTTTATTTATTTATCTGACAGAGAGAGAGATAGGGAGAGCAGGAACACAAGCAGGGGGAGTGGGAGAGGGAGAAGCAGGCTCCCCGCAGAGCCGGGAGCCCGATGTGGGACTTGATCCCAGGACCCCGGGATCATGACCTGAGCCAAAGGCAGATGCTTAACTGAGTGAGCCACCCAGGCGGCCCTAAAATAGGCTTTAAAATGATGCTTAAATTATTCTATAATCTGCTCTGAACTTTCTTCACCAATTGTCTAAACGCTCTTGTTGGTCACTGGTAGGAACACAGACACTAAGGTAGTTGTACACCACGGGCTTCGGAGGCTGGGGCTCTTCTCCACACTGTGCTGCTAGTCATCGTCTTTGAAAATTCTACCTACACCACATTCAGAGTAAACCTGGCAAGTCCGAGCGCAGAAGGGGGAGTCTAGAAAATATCCCAAAGCTTCAAGACAGGCCGGCCTGGCTCCTGGGAGCTTTGCTTCCCTCCTTGAAACGGAAATGCTCACGGGTTTTCAAATTCAAGATCTTTCCTAAGTCTTCAAGTAAACAGTCAGGAAGTTCTGCTTTGCAAGATGAGGCAGACCAATAAACAGATAAGACTATGCAGACTCTACGAGGAGTGTAGACAATGTGATTGTCAAAGTTGAATGAAAGCGTAAGATTTACTGAAAAAACAGAAAGGTCAGCAGGCCTGAGGAGGAAGAGTGACAAGTAGGAAAGAATCACAGGAGTTTACTACTGCCTACCCTGGGTGGAGTTGCTGGTAGTCGTTACATCGTTGGCGGTAGTCCTGGAAGGCTTGCTGGAAGAGGTGGGGTTTTAGCAGCAGCTTGTCTCAAACAGAGTTATCATAGAAATCCATGTGATAACAAATTTTGCACCCCCCCAAAATTGTGAGATCCAGTAAGTAACTGAGGAAACAAGAAAATATTTCTTGAGGTTCCCAGTGAGACCCTCAAAATATTTGAATTAATAGTACATTGGATTATTTTAGAATATGGTTGATAGTCTCCTCCCTACCCAGTCCCCATTTCAATCCCACCTCCACCCCAAGAGCTCATGATCTCCCTCCATACTTTGATTTTCCTGCCCCCGTGCCCCTCCCTCAATTACTGTTTTGAAATTTAAGAACAGCAGTAGAAAATCAGTGATATGTGATACAGATATGGACATGTATGGGATGTGCAACAAGGTGTCGTTAAAGGCTAATGCTGGCTCTGCCGGGCTCTCTGAGCCTATTTTGTCATAGTTAAAGTGAGAATAATAATGCATACTTGTCAACATTGCCGTCAGATGAAATGAGATCATGTCTCTGAAAGCACCGAGCCAATGCTCAACTTAATATGTGATTGGGAGATAAACGGGTATATTTTTCAAAATATGAAAATATGGCCAATAACAGATTTCTCTGTTATTTCTCATTTCCGGTCAAAGAAAATTTCAGTCATAATAGCCATATCCAGCTTAACCATAGTGTTAAGAACAACGTACTATCCTACTGACCATGAAAATGCAGAGATTTTGGATTTACAATCCTTCCATGTGGCTTGAGCATGTAGTCCTAAGTGAGATCAAAGAAAGGCTTCTTTCTAAACCTAGTTTCTTCCCTCCTACCTCATCCGTTGTCTACGTTCTGCTCTCGCACAGGTCTCACCTCTTCGAGGACCAGGCCTTTCTCGGCTGCTCTGGGCTACCTCACCCTTCCCTTACTGAGTACTCCCATTAGCACTTTCTAGCTGTGAAACTCCAACAGACACTTGGCCATAAAGACATTTTCATCATGTAGTCCCCAGTTTTTGAGCACTTTATATTTGTCTAATTTTTACAACAACCCCGCAACCCTGCAAAACAATCCCAATTTTACAAATGTGAGCATTATGGCAAAAAGAGATTAGGGAACCATGCCCAAGCTTGGATCCAAAGCATGGAGTCTTTCACGACAGCCATCTGTCTTGCAAATGCGCTTATTATTCACTCATTTGGGTGTTTTAATTTGCGGGTTAATAAATTTGTGTCCCCACCCATAAACTATTGATGACAAGCCCACTGAACAAACGGCTTAGTTTGCAATGCTGCTTCTTTTGTTTCAGCCGTACGTGCAAATTACAGACACCTGTTAAAGCTAACGTCCTCCAGTTCTTAGGTGCTGTCTTTATGTACTTTTGGGACAAAGTAAATACTAAATAGGGAAGCTAAACACCTTCTCCACACCCTTATGAAACTGAGTTAGTGAAGAAAAAGGGAGATTGTAATGAGAACCCCTAGTCATTGCTAGCCCTCAACATTTGAACCCAAGGACCTAAGTCAAGGTGTGTTAATATTGACTCAAAAAGTCCAGCTCAGTGACACCAATTTTTCAAATGAAGGATTTGGGTTATTTGTTTTTCATGACGAGGTGACCCAAGGCAGGGCTAACTCAAATCCTTGCTTCTCAAATGTTTTTTAAAAAATAAATTTGGAAGTTGATATTTAGTTATAGCCAAACACATTCAAAAGGTGGCAATTTTTTTTGTCACCCAGTTTTTAAAAATAGCTTACCTACGTGTTGGTTGTTTAGACATTCAGATATTACTAAATATACTCTCTTACTAAAATGCTAACTGCCAAAATTCAGCCCACAGGCATATTTTTATAGGCAAGTTACATATCCCTGAAAATTTATCGTAGAAATACACAATAACGCCTACGTCCCCGGGGCCAAAATCCACAAGCAGCTTCTACAGACCTATGTGCCACGGGAGGCAGCAGTTTTTCCCAACCGAAAAGAACTCATAAAAATCTCAAAGGAAATGAAAACATCTTTTTAAAAACATGAAACATCAAACCATCCAGTCTCATAAGAAGGGAAAACATGGGCTAAAAATATATCCTGTGTTCTTTTCAATCCTGTTTATTGTACTCATATATAAACATGTCCTATGTATTTTATTTCTGCATATATCATAAATATTTATTTATATTTATTCAACAGCAACAGGGCTGGAGGTTCCTGACAGTATCATGGCTTTGACATTTGTGCTCATGTGATTCAGTCCCAATGGACTTAGTTATTATCAACAAAAATTACCCCTGTAAATTTTACCTGGGGCTTAGAGAAATTGCATCATCAGCCAAATATCAAACATTTAGGAAGTGTTTACAACATGCAAGACACTTGGTAGGCAATGTGGTCATATTCAGAATAAAAGATGTAATTCTTTTCTTTGAAATGAGAGTTAAGTTGAATCCAGGTATTATTACTATGTGATTAATGTAGTATAAACAGATAGCTGGTTTCTTGGTCTTTGAAGACCAAGCCATGGGAAAAAAAAAAAAAAACTTCAGAAAGTCTGAGCTGAAAACAATTGGTTAGTCAATATTTTGAGAAGATCAGTCTTTGTATTATAGGGTTCTACCTTGTGTATCGTTGTTGAGAGTGGCATTTGCCAAAATGCATTCTAGTTTGAACTGAGTGAAAGTTAAAGAGACTTCTCAGAGCCTTTAATACGGTAATGAGTTTCCCAAACCTATTCAACAATACGTGGTTTTTGTTTTGTTTTGTTCTGTTTTACAGCACATTTACTAACATTTAATGGTACCTATGTTTATGTCCTTGTTTTCTCAGGAGTCTGGAAATTCAAGATTTTTTAAAAATTTTGTGCTTTATTTTTGTTATCCAAGTAGCTTTTGGGTCATCAGGACAACTACCTTCTTTCTGAGTAGTGTCATGTGATTTCAGGGGCCTCATTTACATTTCTGTTTATGATTGGGTTCATAGCAAGCCAAATGACATCATGCTATGTTGCACAAGCAAAGATTTCCCAGTAATTTGAATAGAGGAAAGTGGTAGGAAAATTGAGTCATTACCTTGAGCATGGTGTATAGACTTGTTGAACTTAAGAGAAACTGTGGTCTAGGTGACAAGTCATTATTCTAGACAAGGAGTCTGTAGTGTATATGTCTGTATGCGTTCCAACTTAACAACAGTTGATGAACATTAGCATAGTTAAAATTATAAAACCTTACAAAATTGTCCTAGTGATAGTGTCTTGCAGGACATTATTAAAATTATTAGCAGAACAAAATAATAAATGAAAGTCAAAAATTAAAAAGAAAAGCAAACTGCAGGTCCAATGGCAGTGCAACTGAGGATTAATCATGTGGGAAAGCAAAGGAAGGAATCATGCAGACAAGTAGAGTAAAATACACAAAATATCTTTCCATTATTTAACTTGACAATTTAACTTCAATAAAATAACATCAAATATCATATTACTGCTGTAGATTTATATTGTATTGATTTAATTTGGCATTGATTTGTAAATTTGCTTTGGTTTTATTCTCATATGAGAGCCATGATAATTAGGAGTTTTACCCTCATTTTTCATTTTTAAAAATTGAAGTAAAAAAGAATTGGGTTCAACCTCAACATTTAAATCTGTCTGAGTCAGGGCACCTGGGTGGCTCAGTCGTTAAGTGTCTGCCTTTGGCTCAAGTCATGATCCCAGGGTCCTGGGATCGAGCCCCCCATCGGGCTCCCTGCTCAGCGGGAAGCCTGCTTCTCCCACTCCCACTCCCAGTCCCCCTGCTTGTGTTCCCTCTCTTGCTGTGTCTCTCTCGGTCAAATAAATAAATAAAAGCCTTAAATAAATAAATAAATAAATCTATCTGAGCCTCAATTTTCTCCCCTGTGAAATTTTCTCACTAAAACCACCTTTCTCACAGAGCCATTGGTTGAAGGTACCTAGATCAATGCATGGCACATAATAGGAGTTCAATAAATAGTAGTTGATTTTTCATCAGTACCAGTGTCAAAATTTGTCACTATACTGTTTTCTATAGTCCCAGTTTGAAATTATATTTTCTAGGGGCACTGGGTACTCAGTCAGTTAGGCATCTGCCTTCAGCTCAGGTCATGATCTCAGGGTCCTGGGATTGAGCCCCAGGTCAGGCTCCCTGCTCAGCAAGGGGTCTGGTCTGCTTCTCCCTCTCTCTCTGCTCCCTACCCCCCCATTCATGCTCTCTCTCTTTCTCTCAAATAAATAAAATCTTAAAAAATAAAATAAAATAGGGTGCCTGGGTGGCTCAGATGGTTAAGCGTCTGCCTTCGGCTCAGGTCATGATCTCAGGGTCCTGGGATCGAGTCTCGCATCGGGTTCCCTGCTCAGTGCAGAACCTGCTTCTCCTTCTCCCTCTGCCACTCCCTCTGCTTGTGCTCTTCTGTCTATCTCTCTGTCAAATAAATAAATAAAATCTTTAAAAAAAATAAAATAAAATAAAAAAATAAAATAAAAATTAGATAAGTTTTCAAAGTTTGATATCACAGAAACAATAATTTCTTAGCATAGTCAGCTGTTAGATTGTTCTAGATCCTACATTTGTGTCAATGGAGATATGCCCCATTTTGAGTGACATCACTCACTTTTTTTGTGCAAAACAGAAGATGTTTTTCAGTAAGATGTTTTCTAGAAGAAGATTTGTACCCAGGACTCACAGTGTAGTTAAGTCTGAAAATCCTCTATGTTTACATAGTTGGCAAGCTGTAACAATCATTTAAACAAGTTTTTTGTTTAAATTTTTTGAATTCATGGACCCAAAACCAAAAGAAAGTATCTTACTAAAACATTCCTACAAAGTCTATTGTTTTGAAATTTGAGTAGTGAGTACAGGGTATGTTTTGAGTACCTTATCTTTCTCTAAGATTATCTTCTTTCCTTCATACATTTTGTCTTCATCATGAATGTTATTGTACATACTTTTAGAGCTTTTTATCCTTGTGGAATTTATAGATGGTAACACTGAATTTTTTTTTAATTCATCCTCACAGGGTATAAAGAAATCCCGAATAGAGACCTTCTTGAAAAATGGCCTAAATGGAACCAAAGAGCTAAAAATTAAATACTATTCTAAAAGATGATTGTAGTTTAATGTTATGAATCTCAGTTCACAAAACAACTCAATCAAGATTAGCATTATGGTATGATGTTAATAATATCTATCTCTATTTTTCGGTCTTGCATTACTACTTTTATGTTTCTAAACATTTTTTTTGTAAAACATTTGTTACTCTTCCTAAAATTATGTAGCTAGTGTGTCCACTAAAGAGGTCCATAATCCTTTACCTGGAATTTAAAAATCCAAAAGCTCTGAAGGGCACCTGGGTGGAACAGTCAGTTAGGCGACTGACTCCTGCTTTCGGCTCAGGTCGTGTGGGACCTGAGATCGAGCTCCGCATGGAGCCCTGCGTGGAACCCCTTGTTGAGGAGCGGGCTCAGCGAGGAGTCTGCTTAAGACTCTCTCTCCCTCTGCCCCGCCCCATATGTGCACACATTCTCTCTCTCTCTAAAATAAATAAACAAATCTTTTTAAAAAATCCAAAAGCTCTGAGAAAGGAAAATATTTTACAACTTGGCCACAAAATCTGATCTGATGTGAAACTCAGTAGAAATATTCATACACTTTACTATGCAGTAATATGTTTCATTCTTTTGTTTCCCAGTCCCCCACCCCGCAGAGGAGTCGATAAATATGGTGCGTGTAATATATTACCTTCCTGAAATCCGAACACTTCTGAACTCTATAAGATATATGGGACAAAGGATTATAGACCTATATTTATAGTAACTGTCAATCTTTATTTCAAGGTTCTCAGTAGTCGAGGGCCATTTTGGGTGCATAAAATTAGTAAGCTTACACTTATGATCAGTTAGTGCAGCATTTTATTCTCAAAATAGTCAAAATGCACTTATGCTTCAACTGACAAAATCTGAGCAAAGCACACAAGTGAACTTTTACTCTACATACTTTCTAGAATGTTTATAAGTACTATAATATTTCTATATTATAAATTTCATTATAAAATCTCATTTCTAGAAAGCTTACATTACAAATATATAATATGTAAGCATATAATCACTTCTATTTGAAAGTGAATATTCAGATATTAATATTAATCCGAATAACATACATTGTATTACTGATACTATGTTATGGCGTAGGCATTCAGCTATTCCGACTTTCAGAAGCCAAGTGTAAGTCTGAAACTGAAGTCAAATAGTAAATTTTGGCTGAGTACTGAGGTCGAAACCAGACTTCAGTGGACCCTAAATTATATATGTATTTTCAAATTTTTCTCAAAATGCATTATTACGTATGTATTTTGAAGTAGTTTGGACCCATAATATTTAATACAGAATGAACATTTGTAACACCAGTATTACTTTTCAGAAATAAAATTATGAAGCTTTCTTCTTCATTACTTTTTTAAGCACAAATGTACTGAAAAGCAAGATTTTTTTTTTTTTTTAACCGAGGGAAAGGATAAGACTCTATGTCTGGGGGAGGGAGATAGTATATATGTGGGTGAGGGTAGGGGGATCCATGGATAAGTGGCTTCCTAGGGTGTAAAGACCATGACCTTTGTATATAGACAGTCTATATTCAAATTTCAGTTCTACTTTTTTCTAGCTGAATGATCTTGGGGAAATTACTTATTTTCCAGATAGATGGTGTCTTCATATATAAAACTGAGGCAATAAAAACTACCTTTCAGAGTTGTTAATATGGGACAAGTTAATTTATGTGAATGAATAATACAGGGCCTACCACGTAGTAAACAGTTAAAAACTGGGTGACCTTAGGGGAAAAAATTTTGAAAAGTCAAGTGGGAGATGTGATTAAACCTCTGCCTTGACTAAGTGAACTAAATGGCTAATCTGGGTGCCTCCTCTGCCTTGGGCTAGTTACTGTGCCCATCCTGAGATAGGAATGCTCTGTGGGATAAAGATGTCTGAGCTCCTTCGATGAAAAGCGTAGTAACAGAAAGAAGTGATATTCTGATCAGTGTTTTCAGCCACATTGCAAATGCGCCACACAGAAAGTTTTCAGTTCACCATCCCCCTCATATGTTTTCTCCCAGATTCGGCTCATAGAGCTATGAGAATTGAAGCAGAGCCCCACTACATACCAGCCCTTTCTTTACAACCAGGAAATCCCCGAGACTGCTCATATCTCTAGAAAAATGGAGGATCGGGGGAGTGCCCTGCAGGAGCTGGGCTGGAATTCATCCCATTCTGCATAAATTTCAGCGTCTAACCTCTAGTCCCTGACCTACAGTTTGGAAGAATTGGAAATGTTTCTATTTATTGTTATCATCAACAGTGATGTTATTGTTACTTACACTATACAAAGATGTAGCTTCTTGTCTTGAAATAGGGCAAATGAAGTACAAGAAACAATCATTAAAAGTAAAAATATGTTTCCCATTTTCCTAGTATAATGCTTAGAAAATGTAGAAAATGTCATTGGTCATCGAAGACAAAGCTTACATGATTTAACTATCATTTTCAGGAATCCACCAAAAATCTTATTTCGGGTTCTTCGTTTGGATATTTTTATGACAAGAGTTGTCATGATATCTTATTTTACCTATCTATTTATTTATTGTTTTGCTACAATTGTATCCTCTTATAAAATTTTCACTCTTTTTCGTAGAATGTTAAATGTATTTCCTAAGTGCCAGGAAAAACTGAGAACCATTTAAAGAGCTGGAAACCTACTGTATCTCATGCATAAGGCCAAAAAAGATAACAACAAGAAGTCAATAAAGGGAAATGAGAAACCATGTCTGTAATGGGCCATTCAGCAATATGGCAGGAAAAGGTAAAAGAGAAGGGTTTGGATTATTTGCTCTTCTCACACGCCTTAGACATCCCTCCAGACCTTCAACTTCAGCAGATCATTATTTGCATCTACTTTATTGAGGAAAGCGAGATCTGGCAACATGGGCGCCCTTCACTATGCTGCCCTTCACCACAAATTTCCTTGGATCTTTGAAGAGAAGAGGACTTACTTCCTCTAGGGAAGGCTCCTCCCCTACGTGTGATCTCATCCTTTCCAATCTCCTCTGAGGCCTTGTTCTCTACAGTCATCCCTCCACCAAGTTGCAGTCACCCCTTCTAGCTTGACTTCTCCTCAACCTATAAACATGTTCTATTCTCCTCATCCCCGTCCAAATGTCCCATCTCTTTTCCTTCTTTTATAACCAAACCTTCACTTTTAAACCCAGGCCTGCTCCTTCTGCTCTCCTAAAAGGGTCCTCCCGTAGGTCCCAGTGGCCTCGCTACACACAAATCCACTGGCCTTTTCTCTGTTCTTATCCTCTCTGACCTCAGTAGCATCTGACATTACTGACCGTCTACTCCCTGCTGAAATTCTCTTCCCTGAAGCCTTGGACTCCCCTCCTTGATCTTTGACTTCACTACCTTTTGCAGACTTTTTTTCTCTTCTCTCCATTAAATGAAGTGTTACTAAGGGTCTTCTTGATCCCCTTCATCCAGCTCTCTCTTTGTGCTGTCTTTTGAGAGCTTTTTAACTTTTTGCAAGTGATTCCAAAAGTTACACCTTTCCAATCTTTTATCCCCCCACGACGAATCCTTGTGTTTCTAATCCTGACTTCTCTCCTAATTCGGCACTTGAATTTCCAACTGCCCGCTTTATGTCTCCATATCCTAAAACAATTTAAAATTTAAAATCAAAGCAAAAGTCACCTCATCTCTGAAACTTTCTTGCCTAGATTAATGCATTTCCAGCCACTCAGAACATTTGGGAGCACATTCAGCTCCTTCTTTTCATTCCCTTCATGAACTTAATCAGTGACAAAAGATCAAACTTTGGAACCAAATTGAACTGGGTTGGATCCCTTTTCGGCTGCTTTCTAGAACTGCGACCTTGGGCGAATTGCTTAATCTCCCTGAATTTCTTAATCTGAATTAATCAAGCACCCATATTTACCCAACTGAGATGTTGCATCAATGAAATGTTTTCCGAAGCACCTTGTACAGACCTGACATATAACAGACATGCAAATCATTTTTCTACACTTTCCTTTCTTTGGTGTGCCCCCAAATAGTTTCTACCGTCTTAGCATTTTCTCTCTCGAGGTCGCTGACATTGTCAGCGTCTTAGTTTCGTGATGCATGATCGCTTACTTCTGTCATTGCAACTTTCTGAAAAATATTTTCTTGCCTGCATCATCTCGCAGCCTCCTATCCATCCTCCTTACTACCAACAGGATTCTTTCTAGAGCGCTGACATAGTGCTGGCATGGCACGTAGTACACAGAAGAGATTACAAACACCCCATCTTGGTATTCAAGTTACTCCCAAACCTGGTCCTTTCAACCTTTTAAAATCACTACTACAGGGGCACCTGGGTGGCTCAGTTGGTTAAGCGTCTGCCTTTGACTCAGGTCATGATCTCAGGGCCCTGGGATCGAGCCCCATGTCAGGCTCTCTGTTCAGCGGGGAGCCTGCTTCTCCCTCTCCCTCTGCCTGCCGCTCCCCCTGCTTGTGCTCTCTCCCTCTCTCTTTCTCTCTCTGACAAAAATAAAATAAAATAAAATCTTTTAAAAAAATAAAAAATAAATAAAACCACTACTACATATGCAGGTCCCTGAGCCCAGTGCTTTAGTCAGACTGCACTCTTACTTAGACATTCTTTACTTGCCCACCTCCTTGCCTTTGCTCACTCAGAGCTCTTTAGGATCCGGCCAGGCCAGGTGGCCATATAGGGCCTATTGTTTTCAATTTAGTCAAACAGCACTAAGAGGACACCACAAGGAGGTGACTTTAATTTAATACAGAAATCAGGTGTCAGGAGCTTTTCTAAGTGCTTTGGAAGTATTAACTCAGTCCTTATAACAACCCTATGAATTAGGTACTATTATAATCCTAATTCAAAAGATTAGGAAACTGAAACACCAACAACAAGTTATGTCATGTGCCCAAGAGAAAATGGAAGAGCTAAGAAGAAGCAGAGCCAATCTTCAAATACAGATGGTTAAAGGTAGTTAAGAGTCTGTGCTCTTTAATCACCATGTAGTCCCTCCGAACTGTTTGCTGGGGCCGTGCCAAGGTAAGCGGTTCTAACTAAGGTGACCCGTCCAAGGGAAGCTCGACACCAATGGGCAGGACCAAGATGTAAAGCCAAATGGATCAGGAATGACATACGTTGACGTGTGAGAAGGTTCGAGGTTGACAGCTGCAAGACGAGCAGACAGGAATTAAAACTTAATTAAAATTTAAAATTAAAAATTTTAAATTATTATTTAAAAAATTAATTAAAATTTAATTCGAACTACGTAAGCGAGGTTCAGGGGCTCGTGACCGCTGTGAATGCAGTGCCCGTGACTTTCTGCCGCCGTCAGGTCGGGAGTGGTTCAGGGATCCCGAGCAGGCACGTCTATGATAAGTCACTTGTGTGCCCCGTCCCCACGAGAGATGAGCCTCCAGAGAGGAGGAATCTGGTGTTCCTCACCCTGTAGCCTTCGCAGTGCCTGGCACGCACCTTTCTTTAGTGGACCAAAGTTTATCAGGTGCCTGTAGTGTGAGGGACGCTATGGGGTTTAGGAACATTTCATGGTTCCCTCCCTTGGACTTGCTTCGATGCTCTTTCTCTGATTTGATCTGTAAATTATATTTGTACAAGACATCTGATTACCAAGGGTTTTCTCCACAGTTTTTGCAGACGGTCTACAAATCCCGTTAAAACAGCGGGCTATCTGGAAATGAATTAGGGCTGGGGCTTAAAGATACCGCTCCCGGGAGTTTTAATTCGAACTGCAAATGTATCATAGATTCTTTGCCATTTGGTGATCCCAGTAAAATTGCTACACGGCTCGGTTATAAGCACTGTGCCTTCGCCTTCTCTGGATTCCCTCTGGTGTCTTACAGAGACTCTCAATAGGGTAGGTTTGCTATGTCTGCTAGGTGATAAGTAATGCTAGCGAAAATTTTGTATCTGAACACTTTCTCTTTTTGTCTTTTGAAGATTAAAGGTGTTTTCCCTCAGGGGAAAGTTGGCTGTTACAACATAGAGGAATCTGGGTTATTTGTCACAAGTCTCCAACTCTAGGATTTAACAATAGCAGAAAGAGTTTGAGATAAATGTCTCTATTTTAAAAGCTTACAAAGTAAAGTTCATTCTGTTTATTATTGACTATCAACCTAGACACACTATGTTTCACTTCCACTGGGGATAAAAAAGAGTTTTTTTGGCCATTTCCCCTAAATCGTGTAATTATATTTTGAGACTACTGGAACTATTCTCTGACCTTCAGACAGAACTATGTTTTAAATAGTTTGAGCAGCTGAGAATTTGTCCTGTCTTTAGATACCTTTCGAGCAAATTGCACAACTATCACCAGTAACCTGTTGCGTTTAATGGCTCCAGTCTTATTTCTAATCTCATCTTCTCTGTGACATTTCTTTCCCTTTCTCTCTTCAGTGGAGCTGGGAACAACTGGGTAACTTGGGGTAATTACTTTGTGAAGTCATTTCTCTTAAGAAGAGACATGAGAAAATTTAGGAAATGGACTTAGTGGAATTATACACCCCTGCATGTGGGGCCTTCCTGGATGGTGAGGATGCTTATATGAATATAGAGAAGACTTACTTGGATATATGGTGTAACTGATCTTGGAGTACAAATATTTGAGGTTTAGTCCCAACTCTAACTCTGACTTGCTATGTGGCTTTAAAGAAATATAATATCATCTTTATGAGATTCAGTTTCTTTATGTGTAAAACGGGATCATAATAACCCAACACGGTGATGTTTCAAACACTGAAATACTGTGCGTATATGAAGCACGACTGTTGTGTCCCAGGTATAAACCCCAAATCCTTTTCCATTTCGACTTCACCTTTGGAGAAGACATTATTCTTTATCTTCTATTAAAAAGATCTAAACCATATTTCTTTTGGGATGGGAACATAGCCATTTAGCCTCAATTCATTATTACTCAATTATCTCAGAAGAATAGGACATTATACTTGTGTGCCTAGCTCCTTCATGAGGTTGTAAGTTTTTTAGGGCAGGGATTCTGCCTTATCAATCTTTATAGCCTCCAGTGTATGCCCAGAGTACATATTTAGAAAATATTTACTGGTTTCAAAAATTGTGTGATTGAATTACTTATAATACTTTAAATGCTAGCTGGTTACCTAAAGGGAGACTTGATGTGCCAGTAAGCACTAGTAACTTCTTCCCATCTTCAAGTGTATAGAGAGATGTTTTCCTTCCCATCCTCCACATTTACCATCATAAAGATCCTTAATATTGAGTAATATAACATATCCAAAATCCTGGAAATTCTTCTTTACCCTGAAACTGTATGTTTATCCCAAAAGAGAAAAATTTGGCGATTACACAAATTGGTAAATGAATTACTAGACAAAGAAGTGAGTAAGATATTAAAAAGGAGGAATGATTGAAAGAAGCAATGAACATTTAAATGGCAAATATTTTACTCCAGGGACTTGGCTAAATCATTTGAAAATCTTGGGGCCAATTATGTGAACTCTGGAGACTGTTGGGAGGGTAGTTACAGCTATGTGGGTGCTGGAAAAGAATATGTCTTTTCTTTACACAAGCTTCCAGAACTAGTTCTCATGAATGCCTAAAATATTTGGTGTGGTGTTTTGTAAAGTCACATCAGGAGGGTTTTTTTTTTTTTTCCCTCCCCTTTGCTTTAAGAGAAACTATTGTCGTCTTGAGCTTCTTTTCAAACACAGTTTGCTTCATGTTGGTGTACATTGTTGAATATTTGTAGCAACTTCATAAATTTAGCTATACAATTTAAACCTGTTCCATTTAAAATGCAATTTGCCAAAAGGGGTGTAAATAAGAAATTTTTATAAGAGGTGTAAATAAGAAAATTTTAGCTTTTCCTCTTTTTTTTTTTTTCTTTTGGTTGACCTTGTTAAACAAAAGACCTACTTGAGTCCACTTTCCACGGACTGGGGGAGGGGATGAATAAACACTTTCTCTCCTAATTGGAATTGGGCATCTTGCACATTTGGCTTAGATGGGCTGATGGTCCAAGATCCCAGAGCCCACAACTAGACAATGTTTTTGGGTGGGCACAGCCTGTTCATGGCACTTGGGCTACATAAGACCACCCAGACCCAAATGCAGAAATTTCTCATCAGTTATAGAGACTCATTGCTACTCATCACAAATGCAACCTTATCATTTCTCACAGTACAATACTCCGGGCCCTTGATAGGAAATCCTCTTGCCATCCCAGATACAGAGAATACTGACACAGTTTAAGTATGTGATTTGAATGACAGGTATTGTACAAAGGAAAGATATATCCTGAGAGTTCCTCTTCACAGCAAGGGGTCCTTGTGATTAGAGCCTGTCCTCCAGAACTTTCAAACTCTTTTGAAAGTTCTAGATGCTTTTCCTATTCTTCATGCAAACCAGGGAAATAAGCCAGAATTAAACCATGTGACTGGAAATTAATTTGGAATCTATAGCTCACTTTTGACAGGATGTCGGTGTTAAATGTAACACCTGTCCTAGTAGGAGAAATGATACAAAATGTCTTCTGCCAATATTTGTTGTAGCCTTTTTCTAATTTACTCTGGGAATTATCCTCTCAGCATGAATGAAACTGAACCGAAATTACATCAATAATTAAAATAATTGATCATGGTAGGAGCTGTAAGAAAACAACTTCCAGTTTCTGCATTACATATGCAAATATCAGGTCACTGTGCTTGTTTAGAAATGGCCATCAGGTTAAGGCTGACAGAGGCAGAGCCACAGTTCTTCAGCTTTGGAAGCAGTCTTTCCCCTAAAGGGTAGGCAATGTCCTTCTTGGTGCATTCATAAGAAGAGAAAACTCCTTAAGGAGAAAAACTGTAGGGGTGACTTCTAGGGAAGTAAAGAGCTCTGTCTTCATTCTGGCTAGACAGTAAGGAATCCAGGTGTCTGGGAAGTGGGCCCTACTGGCTGGAATTAACAAAAGCCTTTTCCAGGTAGATCAGGGAAGTAGCTAGGAAGGATGGACCAGGACTTCAGAGTAGAGTATAAGCAAAAGTCTCTAAACTACCTTGTTAGCTATATTTTCTAAATTTGTTACTCTCTGTGTTAGCTTTCATTATAAGTCTTCAACCTTTCAGAAAAAGCTTATTTGATGGTTACAGATTTGTTAGGCCTTAAAAATTATAAAGAGAAGAAATGGGTGAGAGTTTTGGAGATGATATCACAAAACTTTAACATCAGAGTAGTGGCAAAAAATAATAATCAGCAAGACACTCCCAAGAAGGAGAAAGAGAACTGCATGACCCACTGCTCTAACCCTCTGCACTGATCCTTAGAAGGTGCTGAGTTTTACCAGATTAAGAAAATCCTTTCAAAAGGATTGGAGCACTTAGCCTGTCTATGAATGAAACGTTTCCATAAGCCAGTGAGGTTGCACAAACACAGAGAAGATTTGGGGACCAACTTGGGGCATCCATGATACTTTGCATTTGAGTAAGTTTTACTTATGACTAAATGCGGACATTTAGGAATAAAGGGTAGGAAAAAAAAGTCTATCCTAACACTAGAATGTTTATTGTCAACCAGCAAATATTTGTTGATAAGGAAAAAGCCATGTAATAGGGAGAAGAGAGATCTCTCAGAAAAAAGGCTGATGAACTGACCAGCATGAAGATCATGAGGGTTGGCCCTTTATGGCAAAGTTTCTAAGAATGCTATCAGTAGGGAAGGGTAACTGGCATATGGGAGGTAGCCTCTAGATGGCCCCCAGTGAATCCCACTTTCTGGTATTCACACCTTTGTGTAGTCCCCTCTTGCATTGTAGCAAAGCTGGGCTCTGTGACACATAGCATGCAACAGGAAGTGATGGTATGTTGCTTTTGGTTTAGCCTATGAAAAGATTTTGGCTTCCATCTTGGGAAGCTTCCTTCCTTCCTTCCTTCCTTCCTTCCTTCCTTCCTTCCTTCCTTCCTTCCTTCCTTCCTCCCTCTCTCTCTCTCTCTCATACATCAGTTTCTCTGAGGGAAGTCATGCCATGAGCAGCCCAATGGAGAGACGCATGTGGTAAGGAACTGAAGCTACTTGTCAGCCGCCACAGGAATGAGCCTGAAAGCAAATCTTTTAGCTCTAGTCAAGTCTTCAGAAACTGCAACCCTGACTGATACTGTGACTGCAGCCTCATGCAAGATCCTGAGCCAGAATCATCCAGCTAAGTCAGTCCAGATTCCTGACCCTCAAAAACTATGTGAGATAATAATGTTTGCTGTTTTATTTTGGGACAATTCATTACACAATGAGAGATAATGAAGGCATGGCAGTATGGAGCCAAGAAGTCCGGAAGGAGTGTTAAATAGGGGAGACAGATTCAGATCTTACCAACATCCCAGCTCATTCTCAGCACATCTTCTGATATGATGGGCTTTGGGTTGAACACTAGTTAAGGGATAAGATGGTGGATTAGCTTGTCCTCATCAAATCTTCCAACAAAGTGGGGAGGAAAATGCCTACTCTGGACAATAGAAACTTAACTGGAGAGGACCAAGTGGAGTCAATGTCCAGGCAGAGAGAAGCTTTTGGAAATCTATTCAAGAGTGGGAGGAAGTACTTACCAACATGGAGGAGAAATGAGTTCACAGAGAAACTTGCTTCCCACAAATCTTCTACTTCAAAGGGGAGAGGAGAATGACCATTCAAAACAAGAAGCTTCAACTGATTTTTCACCAGCAGAGTCAGAGATCACTTGGAGAAGTGGGGCCTAAGAGCCAGGCATTCATGATGATCCTTTCCAAGTGATTGTTCTGCCTCTGGAAAAAAGGAGAGCACAGAAGTCCATGAATAGCCTCTTATCAGAGGGAAGCATACCCAGGGAAGGGGACTTTAAAATCCCAACTCTGAGAAGTCATTCTCTTATTTTGATTTATCAAATTTCTATGTCAAATTTCCACATGGGTGAGGTGAACAAAACAGCAAATTGGACTACATGTCTTGTTCTAGGAAACCTATCCAGCTAAACAGAAGAGTCCATGGAAATAGTAAAAAAAGTAACTTTAGAAGAAATTGCCTGACAAAATCAACCCCAGCAGAAGTTTGTGGCATGCTCTTGGAAAACTATCACGACCATGATAAAATAGGAACTGGTTGAGAGCAGAGCAGTTAGTGACTGGGTCCTGAGAGGTCCAGTGGATCCCAGGGAAATAGGAGTCATCATCGTAGTAGACGATCTCTAAGAGCTCAGTTAAAAGACGCTAGGTAAGGAAAGTCTCCCACACAGTGGGGAGAGAAGCAAAATCTGTCTGAACCCTTCCCTCTTGGAGAGGCTGATCAAAGAGTGAGAGATGAATTGGAGGGAAGAGAAGGAAGATGTTGAAGATTGAACTATGAAGCAGATTACTCTGCCAGCTCCGTCTCTAACTGAAGGCTATTCCGGCAAGAGGTCCGGGAAATGGAGAAACGAGACACTAAATAATAATCTGTAGGCTATTCCAAGAGGGAAAGCAAATAATGGGAAAGAGTTGGGGCTAAGTGTCCTTCTGGCACCAAAATGTGAATTCTAGATTTATTTATTTTTTTATTAGAGAAAGTGGCATCACATTACATGATTCCTCATCTATTTTTCACATTTGCTAGCCACTAATTTACTTAGACTTCAGACAAAATAGTTGATTGTATTATAGAACAACATGAATGACACATGTTAGGTGGGAAATAAAAAGTAGGTTACAAACAGTATATGCAATATAAGTCCACTTTTGTTTTTTAAAAGCAGAGGTGTTATATAAAAAGATGCTCAATGTCATTAATAATCAAGTTAATGCAAATTAAAACACAAATGAGATATCACTATACATCTATTAGAATACCTAAAGTTTTGTTGTTATTGTTGTTGTTGTCGTTGTTTAATGTTACAATACCAGGTGCTGGCAAAGATCAGAGCAACTAGAACGTTCATTCATTGCTGGTGTGAATGCAAGCAGAAAACAGTTTGGCAGTTTTACTTTATAAAGGTAAACAGTTTAAACTGTATAAAGTGAAGGGCATTTTTATACTTCATTTTTTAATAATTTATAAAGCATAAAGTTTTACTTTATAAAGTTAAACACATCATGCAATCTAGTAATCTTACTCCTAGGTATTTACCTAAGAGAAATGAAAAATGTATGTTCACACAAAAACTTGTCATATATGTTTATAGTGGCTTTATTCATAATTGCCAAAGGTCAGATGTTCTTCAGCTGATGAATGGATAAACTTAATATATCCAATGGCATATCACACAGCAATAAAAAATAACCCTACAAACTACCAATACATGCAATAGTATGGAAAAGGCTCAATGAATGAAGTTAAGAGATAGATGGCTATATACCATATGACTCCATTTATAAGGCATTCTGAAAAGGCAAAAAATATAGGGGCAGAAAATACGTCAGTGGCTGTCAGGGGCTGGGTGGAAGGAGAGATTGACATTAGGGCAACGCAGATAATTTGTGTGGGTACTGGAAATGTACTATATTTTGATTGACTGATAGAGACTTTACTAATGGCCTGAATTTCATTTTTAAAACTTCTATTTTTTCTTATTATAATGATTACATATATTATTTTATAAATACAAAGAAGTAGAAAGAAAAAATTAAATCACTCTTTCTCTGTTCTGTAAGTTTTGATAAATGCATGCAGTTGTGTAAATGCTACCTGGATCTAGCTTCCTAAATACCATTCTCCACTAAATAGAACTAGAGATCCATAAAAAAAAAAAAAATTGATTCCAAAGCTCAGGCAAGGAAAATACCAAATGAGCCTATAATATTGACAATGGGAAATATAACAAAGTATTTAGGAGAAAAGTCGACATGATGTCTCCAATTCATTCTTACATGCTTCAGAAAAAAAAATGTATTCAGTGTAGATAGATAGAATGATAAAGCAAATAGACTAAAATGTAAAAAATTAGTGAAACTGCATAAGGGCATATGGGAGATCTATGTATAATTGCAACTTCTGCAAGTTTAAAATTATGTCAAAATTGGTTATCCAAAATAATGTTAGGGATGTATTGGAGTTGGTCTGTACCAGTCATTTACTCCCAGTGAGCAAGCAGAGATGAACCCAGAGTTTTTAGAACCACTTAGGGGAAGTTGCCAGAGTGTTTATAGGAACTCTAGATGCTTCTTAAATCTGGTGGGATCTTTATCCAGCAGAGGTGGGATCATATGTAGCTTTACATCCCTATGAAACTTGAGGAGGCCTATATCAGCTGAAAACATGCTGGGTTACTGCTTTATTTATAGATCCTTCCCCAAAACTTTCCATGTATTTTGCTATTCAAACAACAACAACAACAACAACAACAACAACAAAAAAAAACAAAAAAAAAAACCTTTTAAGGTGATTTATTGGCCTAGCATATATACTCTCTACAAACCTAAATCCCCTATTGCACTGTATTTTACCTGGTCTTGAATGTGTAGGACAGAAATGAGGCCAGAAGATGTGTGGGAATATTAATCAGCTGAAAAAAGGCTGTATGAGCATTAAAGTTGTAGTATCTCCAAATATTCTTCTAGGCCCAGTTGAGGGTATAAAGGGACATGTGGGAGCTTATGGACTTTTCTTATCCCTAAGTACCATCACCTGCTCCTCCATACTCTTAAAGCTTTGTACTACCTCAAGCAATGAGGAAAGATCAGTGACTAAAATAAATAAAAATAATTCTGCATTAAAAATTGACATTAGCATGATGTAATGGAGATAAAGCAGAATTTGGTATCAAAATAACTGGATATGAGTTTGGTAAACCACCCCATCTCTCTATGTCTCCATTTCTTTATAATAGGACACACCTTCTGGTTTTTGGAGTAAATAGAGAATTCTTATACAACAAAGAAAGCACATGAAAAATGATAACCATAAAGGAAAAGACTGATAAATTGGACTACATTAAAATTAAGAATTGTTCATCAGAAGACACCATGAAGAAAGTGAAAAAGCAAGCCATAAGCCAGAAAAAAAAAATGTATCTTTAATAAAAATGACAAAGAATTTACATCCAAAATATATTAAGAACTCCTAGCAATCAACAAGAAAAAGATGGATAGGGGCACCTGGGTGGCTCAGTAGGTTAAGTGTCTGCCTTCGGCTCAGGTCATGATCCCAGACCTGGGATCGAGCCCCATGTCTGTCTCCCTGCTCAACGGGGAGCCTGCTTCTCCCTCTGCCTGCCGCTCCCCCTGCTTGTGCTCTCTCCCCCTCTCTCTGTCAAATAAATAAATGAAATCTTAAAAAGAAGAAAGAAAGAAAGAAAGAAAGAAAGAAAGAAAGAAAGAAAGAAAG